>NC_056741.1:1114764713-1115127057 GCF_019279795.1 Protopterus annectens
AAGGAGGGAATTGAGACATATTCCTTAGAATTGGGTACCAGTGCTGACGAGGTCAGTCCGGAGCAATTAGGATCATTTTTGTTTTTTCCTGTCTGACCTTTAGTAAGACCTTGGAGAGAAGAGGCAGAGGGGGAAAGGCATAGACTGACAGGCTTTTCCAACTGAAGGATAGGGCATCCACTTTCCATGCTTGCCTGTGATAAGTCCTTGTGCAGAATTTGTTCAGCTGATAGTTTTGGGGAGAGGCAAATAGATCTATGTCTGGGCGCCCCCATTTCTGTGTTATCATGCTGAAGATTTGTGGATCCAGTTTCCACTTGTGAAGGTCCATAAGATTTCTGCTTAGGTAGTCTGCCACAGTATTTTGTTTTCCTGGCAGGAATTGAGCTTGAAGATGTACTTGGTACGTCAAAGCTGTGTTCCACAATGCCATGACTAGTCTGCAAAGGGAGTAGGAATGTGTACCCCCCTGCTTGTTTATGTACCACATAACCGTGGTGTTGTCCGTCTTTATCAGTAGTTGTCCTGGATGACTTAAGTCCTTGAAGGCTGTCAGGGCATTCTGAACAGCTAGCATCTCTTTCTGGTTGATATGCAGATGCATTTGTTTTGGGCTCCATATACCCTGAATGCATCTCCCTGCTAGCTGGGCCCCCAAAGCACAGTCTGATGCATCTCTAGTTAGGGTTTGGGTGGCACGGGGTAGAGTGAATGACAGTCCCTTGTTTTGGTGACATGTCTCCGTCCACCAAGAAAAGTACAGTTTTGTACCTACCATAAATGTAGATGTCCGAACAGGATAGCATCTGCAGTCCTAACAAATGGGTTGTCCTGTCATCAGGCAGCCCTTCGGTCGGCCGGATTCCAAAGTCTGGGTCTGGCCTCGGCTGGTGTCGCACTTCACCCGACGTCATCTCTGCTGGTCTTCGGGTATAAAGGCATCAGCCGACGCCATTTTCCCCAGTGTTTCTTGCCCCAGATGCCAGTTGCCCTCTTGGAAAACTAAATTTTGGATAAATGCCAATGTTTCCAAAAAAAAATAGTAGGCAAACACAAAAATAAGCATGTATGTACATATATACAAACAAATACACCATAAGAGATCCCCCCCTAGCTAGCTATTAGGAGGGTAAATACCCTAGGAGTACCACAGAGGGGAAGGAGGGTGGGTAATCCTGACTGCAGATGCTATCCTGTTCGGACATCTACATTTATGGTAGGTACAAAACTGTACTATGTCCTTCAAGGATGCATCTGCAGTCCTAACAAATGGGTAGAATACCATAGCCAAACTAGGGGAGGAGGAAGAAGAATTATGGTGTAGTTAGGATCCCTTGCAATACAGCAGTGGCAAACCCTGCTCGGGATCTAGAGTAGAGAGGTAAGTTGTAATGCTTGGCAAATGTATGCACGGAGGTCCAAGTAGCCGCCTCAATAATGTCCTTGGTAGCCATTCCTCGTAAGAAAGCTGTGGTAGTGGCTGTAGCCCTTGTAGAGTGAGGTCTTATGTTCTGTGGAATTGGTTTTCCATGGTAGGAGTAACAGAATCTTATGCAATTTCCTATCCACTTGGAGATTGTCTGTTTGGAAATTGCTTTTCCTTCCCTTCCTGTTGCATAAGCTACTAAAAGCTGGTCAGTTTTTCTATTGCCCTTGGTTCTGTCCAGGTAGTAGCAACTGTCTATGTACATCCAAGGTATGCAGCAGTCTTTCCCCTGTTCTGTGGATTGGGAAAGAAGGTAGGTAGGTGGATTGCCTGGTTTAGAGACACTCTGGATACCACCTTAGGCATAAATGTAGGATTAGTTCTCATGGACACTCTGTCTTGATGGAAGATTAGGAAGGGTTGTACTGCCATTAAGGCCTGTAGTTCGAAACCCTTCTTGCTGAAGTAATTGCCAGTAGGAAAGCAGTTTTCCAGGATAGGTGTTGAAGATCTGCTGTTGCTGCTGGTTCAAATGGAGGAGTGTCAATTTTTCTAGCACAAAGTTCAAGTCCCATGCTGGTAATGGTGGTTTCCTAGGAGGTTTTACATTCTTGATTCCTCTGAGGAACTGCCTGAGTAGAGGATGTGAGAAGACAGGGGATCAAGCTGTATTCTGCAGAAATAGCTGATGCATGTATCTTGATGGATGAATAGGACAGGCCTGTATGGAGAAGCTCTGCCAAGTACTCCAGGATGTTAGCAATATCTATCTTTGACACATCTTTTCCTCTTTCAGTACTCCAAATGACAAACCTTTTCCATTTTCCTGCATAGTTCCTTCTTGTTGAAGGTCTGCGGGCCTCAAGGATAATGTCTTTAACCCTTTGGGATAAATCTGGGTTAGTTGCTGTTATGAAATGTTCCAGGCAGTCAGTTGCAGAGTTTTTAGGTTTGGATGCATGATGTTGTAGTCGTTCTGAGTTAACATCAAAGGCATCAGGGGTAGTGTCCACGTTCTCCCCCGAGACATGCTCCTCAGCAATGGGTACCAGTGTTGTCTTGGCCAATTTGGAGCTATCAGAATTATCCTTGGACGTTCCTCTTTGATTTTCAGTAGCACCTTGTGCATCAAAGGAAGAGGTGGAAATGCATATGCTGTCAGGCCTTTCCAACTGAAGGATAGAGAGTCCACCTTCCATGCAAGTGGGTGGTATGTCCTTGTGCAGAATTTCTTGAGCTGGTGATTGAGTGGGGATGCGAATAGGTCTATTTGTGGCATTCCCCATTTCTTTGTGATGGCCTTGAAGATGTCCGGGTGTAGCATCCATTCATGAGCATCCGAGGTAGTTCTGCTTAACATGTCTGCTAGGATGTTTTCTTTTCCCGGTACAAATATTGCCTGTAACTGGATGTTGTAGCTCAGAGCCATATTCCAAAGGTCCAGAGTCATTCTGCATAGGGTGTATGAATGAGTGCCTCCCTGTTTGTTGATGTACCACATGACTGTGGTGTTGTCTGTCCTTATCATTAAATGGCCTTCTTTGAGGAATGGTCTGAAATTCTGGATTGCTAGTTTTACTGCCAGCATTTCTTTTGATTTATGTGCAGGTGCAGCTGGTCTGGAGTCCATAATCCTTGTATGCATTTGTCCAGCATGTGTGCCTCCCAACCTAGGTCTGAGGCGTCCGTTGTGATGGTTTGGCTTGCTTGAAAGTTGTGGAAGGGCAAGCCTGGGTTTGACTGACATGCTTGAGCCCACCATAGGAACTCTTGTTTCAGGCATGGGATTAGTGGTATTTCGGTTTCTAACCTGTGCCTGTGTTGAGACCATAAATTCTTTAGGTACCACTGTAGCTTTCTCATATGCAGTCTGGCATGGGGGACCAGGATTATGCATGATGCCATGAAGCCCAAGGCCTGCAGTACTTTCCTTGCTGTTAGTTTGTTCTGCTTTGTTAATGCCAAGAAGTAAAGAGGGAGTTGTTCTTGTTTTTCTGCAGTTAGGAATGCCATCTGTTTTACTGTGTCCAATTCCACACCCAAGAATGTTCTTGTTTGGGATGGTATCAGTCTTGACTTTTTTAAATTGACTGTGTATCCCAGGGCTTGTAGTAAGCAAATGACCCTTAGTAAGTCTTTTGTCAGCTTGCTTTTGTTGTCCGCTTGTATCAGGCAGTCGTCCAGGTATGGATAAATTTGGATTCCCTGTAGCCTGCAATGAGCGATTACTGATGCCAGGCATTTTGTGAATACTCTGGGCAGTAGATAAGCCAAAGGGCAATGCTGAGAATTGATAATGCTCTGATCCTGCAAGAAATCTGAGGTATCTTCTGCAATTTGGTCGTATGGGGACGTGCAGGTATGCCTCCTTGAGATCTAGAGTTACCAGCCAACACTCCTTGCCCAGCATGGGAAGAAGTTTCTGTAGGGTCAGCATTTTGAATTTTGGGACAATGATGAATGTGTTTAAGGCGGACAGGTCGAGAATAGGTCTCCAACTTTTCTCTTTTCTTGGTACTAGGAAGAGTCTGGAGTAGAATCCTTTGCTCTGTTCTGTTGGTGGTACTCTTTCCACAGCTCTCATCTTTGTTAATTGAGCTATCTGCTTTAGAGCTTTTGTTTTCTGGTTTGGAGGTAGGTTTGGCATTCCTCTTTTTACTGGTAAGGTGTGGAAGTGAAACCTGTAGCCTTGGTCTATGGTCTGCAAAATCCACTTGTCTTTTGTGATATAGTGCCAATTTTTTGAAAATAAGGCTAACTTTCCACCTAAGGGTGCAGCTATTTGTTCCCTGCTAGGTGTCAGAGCCAAGTCACTGTGATTGTCCTGTTGCAGTGGCAGTGGTTGTGTCTGTACCTCGCTGGTTATTGCCTTGCCACTGGCGTCCTCTGTAGGCACCTCCTCTGGATTGATTTCTGCCTCTGGAACGTCTATTCCTGCCTCTCTGAGGTTTAGAGGAGTCTGGAAAGGACCAATTTTTGGAAGGCCAGTTCCTGCTAAACCTTGGGGGCTGAACCTGTAAGAAATCTTTAACTGTTTGTACAGATTTTGCCTTCTCTTCCATTTTCTTCATTACTTGCTGAGCAGGAGAACCAAATAGACTGGCCTTATCCATAGGAGCATCTAACAGCTTTGCTTTAACATGGTCCGGCAAGACCTGTTCTTTCAACCATGCATGCCTTCTTATAACTGTGCCAGTCATGGCTGATCTAAATGAAGCCTCCACTGCATCATAGCCACATTTTAAAGAATGGTTACTAACCTGCTGAATGTTATTCACCATTTCTAAAACATATTTCTTATCTAAGGAATCATCAGAGGACAGTTTCTTAGTTAACTGATCAAGCATAAACTCTTGGTATTGGATCATATGAAACTGACAGTTCAAAGCTCTAGCTGAGAGAGTAGCAGAGGTGTAAACTTTTACCCCATCTCTCTAAGGACCTGGATTCCCTTTCAGAAGGAGAGGGTTTTTGCTGAGGTCGGCTACTGCCTTAGGCCCCTGGGAGATAGTCTCGGGATCTGCAAGTGGGGCCTTGTATAGGTGGTGATGAGTGTCCGGTACCCTGTAAAACCTATCTGGTTTGGCAGGGGCTGGAGGTAAAGTATCAGGAGCAGTGCAAACATCATTAAATGCATCATCCACAACAGGCAGAACTGGAGGTATAGCTAAGGGCCTATGTTGCGGTAAGTGTGGAAAGGTCCTAAGCCTTTTTCTTGAATCTGAGAAATCTTGTCCCTGCCATTGGAATTGCTCTCTCATGGCATGTAAGGTTTCTCCAAAGGAAAATTCCTCTGGTGGAGAGGCAGATGGAATAGATTCTTCAGCATCGGAATCTTCATAAGTAGAAAAAGGAGCCTCTGGATGGTCTGTAATGTCTGAGTCATCCGAAGAATCATCTGAGGACACTGGCTCTGGGGGCTCTGCTCTAGGTCTCTTTTCTGGAGGCTGAGAGGCCCTGTCTGGGTGAGATTGGGATCCCCTAATTAAAGAGATGAGATCCTCTGCCAGAGTAAGCATTTGAGAACTGGAACTGGGCCTGTGTGAGGGGGGCTTAACAGGCACTGATTTAGCAGTTTTGGCTGCTTTAGCCCTGGCAAAGGCCTTAACAGACATGGCTGCAGGAGGCCTAGCAGCACCACGTGCTGGGGTAGAGACATCCAAAGGGATGGTGTCTGATAATTCTATAGGAACCACATTAGTAGGCAAAACTTCAGAGGCCGATTCAACTAGGGTAGCAGGAGCCTCGGTAGTAGTCATGGATTCGGCTGAAGATTGACCCGTTTGCTCGGTTTTGGCCAAAACCGAGACACTCGCGGTTTGCTTAACCGTGGTTTCGGCCGAAACCGCGAGTGTCGGTCTTTTTCTTTGCGTTTTTTAACAATTTGAGAAGTCGGAGGATCCGACGGCATAATGTACGCAAAATCTGAGCCGAAAAACTGTTCAGCAAACTCCGACCGACGCCTAAGCGTTCGTCGGTTGAAGGAAGCACAGGCTAAACAGGCTGCTACGTCGTGGTCTGGGCCTAAACAAGGTAAGCAGTAAGAGTGGAAATCTTTATGAGGTATTTGTTTCCCACAAGTTAAACAGTTATTTACTTTTTCTGACATCGGCTGAGGCAAGAAAGAGTCCCCAACGGGGTACTTAGCTTTTAGAAGTCTTGAGTAGTATTCGGTAGTAGTAATCTCTGGATCTGACCGACCGGCACTTGCGAACAGCTTCTGCTTCAGGCGCCACGCGGCAAGAAAGACTGAGGAAAATGGCGTCGGCTGATGCCTTTATACCCGAAGACCAGCAGAGATGACGTCGGGTGAAGTGCGACACCAGCCGAGGCCAGACCCAGACTTTGGAATCCGGCCGACCGAAGGGCTGCCTGACGACAGGACAACCCATTTGTTAGGACTGCAGATGCATCCTTGAAGGACATCTCCTGCTGTAGGCAGGGAATGAGAGGAATCATTGTTTCCAGACTGTGACAATGTTGACTCCATAAACTTTTTAGGTACCACTGAAGTTTCCTCATATGCAGTCTTGCATATGGAATTAGTAGAATGCAGGATGCCATGAACACCAAAGCCTGCAGAATTTGTCTTGCAGATAAAGTACAGTTGTGTACCTACCATAAATGTAGATGTTAGAGTGTATTCACTGTTGCAGTCATTACTCTTGGGGTTATCCTGCTGGCAAGCTACCCGCAGTCGGCCAGAATTCCAAAGTCTAGGTCAGGCGTCGGTTGCTGTTGCCCCTTCCCTGACGTCAGTGCGCCAGGGGTATAAAAAATGCAGCAGACACCATTTTCTTCAGTTTTTCTTGCCCCAGATGTCAGGTGCCCCAAATAGGTAGGCTGAAAAAACATAGCAATAAGAAATGCATGCACAAAAATAACATTTCCTTCATCTACAAGCAAATACACCAAAAAGGTTGTATAGGATAGAGAAGTGTAGAGAAGTCCCAGCAAAGAGAAGGGGGATGGTGGGTGGGTAACCTGGACTGCAACAGTGAATACACTCGAACATCTACATTTATGGTAGGTACACACCTGTACTATTATGTTCATCGTGTTTCACTGTTGCAGTCATTACTCTTGGGTTGAATCCCAAAGCTGAGGATGGGTGGCTGGGCTAAATAGGATTAGGAGAGGCTATGAGGCCCTGCAGGACTGCAGTGGCAAAGCCTGCTCTGGACTTAGAGTAGAGAGGCAAGTGGTAGTGCTTTGTAAAGGTGTGCACTGAACTCCAAGTTGCAGCCTCTAAGATTTCTTTGGTTGGTACTCCTCTGAGAAAGGCTGCTGAAGTGGCTGCTGCTCTGGTGGAATGAGGCCTAATGCCCTTAGGCACTGACTTGCCATGTTGAGAATAACAGAAACGGATGCAATGGCCTATCCATTTAGAAATAGTCTGTTTTGATATAGCCTTTCCTTGTGATCCTGCAGCATATGACACAAAGTTGATCAGTCTTTCTGAAAGCTTTAGTTCTGTCCAAGCAGAAGCATAACTGCCTGTTTATGTCCAAAAAATGCAGAATTTTCTCACCCTTGTTCTGTGGATTTGGGTAAAAGGTAGGCAAGTGAATGGTTTGATTGAGGGCCACACTGGACACAAGCTTAGGCATAAATGTAGGGTTTGTCCTCAGAGAAACCCTGTCTGGATGAAAAATGATGAAAGGTTCCACAGCCATGAGTGCTTGTAACTCAGAGACTCGCCTTGCAGAGCTGTTTTCCAGGATTAGAATTTAATATCCGCTGTTGATGCTGGCTCGAAAGGAGGCAGTGTGAGTTTTTCCAAAACATAATTGAGGTCCCAGGCCGGAATTGGTGCTCTCCTTGGAGGCCTAATGTTTTTGGCCCTCTGAGGTACTGCCTTATTAAAGGATGAGAAAAGATAGGTGGTTCCGTATTGTAATGTGCAGAAATGGCACAGGCATGAATCTTAATGATGAGAAAGAAAGGCCTTTGTTCAGCATCTCAGTTAGGTATTGTAAAATCTGAGGAATATTTGGTACAGACGTGTCAATGCCTTGTTCCTGGTTCCAAGCACAGAATCTCTTCCATTTTTCTGCATAAGATGTTCTGGTACTGGGCCTCCTGGCCTCCAAGATAACATCCATAACAGCTTTTGAAAGAGGAGTTTTCTGTATGGCTACATTATCCTCCATGCTGTCAGATTTAAGGTCCTGAGTTGGCTGTGCAGGATCTGATTGTTTTCTTGGGTCAGCAAGTGAGACATTTGAGGCAATATCCATGCTGGACCTTGAGACAAGCTCTTTAGGATTGGGTACCAGTGCTGGCGTGGCCAGTCTGGTGCAATCAGAACCATTTTTGGCTTCTCTTGTCTGACCTTTAGGAGTACTCTGGGAAGGAGAGGCAGAGGAGGGAAAGCATATACTGTTAAGATTTTTCCAGCTGAATGATAGGGCGTCCACTTTCCATGCTTGCTTGTGGTAAATCCTTGTGCAAAGTCTCTGCAAATGACAGTTGTGAGGGGAGGTGAATAGATCTATGTCTGGGCATCCTCATTTCCTTATTATCACCCTGAAGACTTGTGGATCCAGTTTCCATTCGTGGGGATCCATGAGGTTTCTGCTTAGTTCGTCTGCCAGAGTATTTGTTTTTCCTGGCAGGAATTGTGCTTGTAGGTGAACTTGAAAAGCCAATGCTGTGTCCCATAAGGCCATTGCTTGTCTGCAGAGGGGGTAATAATGAGTACCTCCCTGCTTGTTTATGTACCACATGACCATAGTGTTGTCTGTCTTTATCAGCAATTGTCCTGGATGAAGCAGGTCCTTGAAAGCTGTCAGGGCATTTTGAACAGCTAGCATCTCTTCTTGATTGATGTGAAGATGCATCTGGTTTGCAGGCCATGTGCCCTGAATACATTTTCCTGCCATATGGGCCCCCCAGGCATAATCTGATGCATCCGTTGTCAGTGTCTGGCTGTGGGCAAACTGAATGGCAGACCCTTGTTGTGGTGACAGGCTTCTGCCTACCATCGAAACTCCTGTTGTAGGCAGGGAATGAGTGCAATTACTGTCTCCAGGCTGTGGCAATGCTGAATCCAAACACTTTTCAGATACCATTGTAGTTTCCTCATATGCAGTCTGGCATATGGAATTAGTAGAATGCAGGATGCCATGAAACCCAAGGCCTGCAGGAATTTCCTTGCAGATAAGTGGGTTTTTGTTGCCAATTTCTTTAAGTAGTCGGCTGTTTTTGCTTGTCTGGTGTGAGATAAGCCATCTGGGCAGTTGTATTTAAGCTTGCACCCAGGAATATTATCTCTTGAGAGGGCACTAGTTTTGATTTATTTTCGTTTACTGTGTACCCTAGGCCAATTAGTAATCTTTTTACAAACGCCAGATGCTGTAGAAGAGTGTCTTTGTTCTCTGCTTGATCTCTGCTTGAATTAGGCAGTCGTCCAAGTAGGGATATATTTTAATTCCTTTTGTCTGCAAAACGTAATTACTGGTGCCAGGCATTTTGTAAAGATCCTGGGCGCAATAGATAAGCCAAAGGGCAGTGCAAAGAATTGGTAATGCATTGAGCCAGCTATGAATCTGAGGTATCTTCTGCAAGATTGTCTGATTGGGACATGCAGGTATGCCTCCTTTAGGTCCAAAGTTACGAGCTAAGCCCTCCTGCCCAGCATGGGCAGTAACTGCTGAAGAGTCAACATCTTGAATTTTGGAACTTCCAGAAACGTATTTAGTGTAGACAGGTCCAGAACTGGTCTCCAGATATTGTCCTTCCTGGGTACTAGAAAAAGTCTGGAGTAAAATCCTTGCCCCTGCTCTTGTTGTGGTACTTTCTGAATGGCCCTCATGTCCATGAGGGATGTAATTTGTTTCTGTGCCTCTGCCCATTGATTGTGTGGCAGGTCTGGCATGCCCTTTGACCTTGGTAGAGTATGAAAATGGAACCTGTAGCCTTGGGACACTATGGTCAGAACCCATTTGTCTTGGGTAACCATTTGCCAATTTGATGAAAAAAGTGCTAGTTTTCCCCCTAAGGGGGCTGTCAAAAGAAAACTGCTTGGAACTGGTAGATGAAAGTCATTGGGACTGTTTCCTGTAAGGCTGTGATTTGTCTTCTCCACTTTTGGAGGTAGGAGCACCCCATTATTTAGGTCTGTATGAACCTTGGGGTTGAGATCTGCCTCTGGGACGTCTGTATCTGCCTCTTTGTGGTCTGTCTGAGACTGGAAAGGACCAATTGTTAGAAAGCCAGTTTCTGCTAAACCTGGGTGGCTGTTCCTGTAAGAAATCCTTCACTGTCTGCATGGATTTTGCTTTACCCTCCATTTTTTTCAACACCTCTTCTGCTTTAGTACCAAACAAAGTATCATGCTGTAATGGTGCATCTAATAATTTTGCTTTAACATGATCAGGCAGATTTTGTTCCTTTAACCAAGCATGCCTTCTAATAACAAAACCTGTAACAGCTGCCCTGCAAGAGGCCTCCAGTGAATCAACCACATTGCAAAGTATGCTTTCCCACTTGTTCAGTTGCATGCAATAAATCCTGCAATTCTTTGTTCTCTGCACATTCAGTATTTGTCAACATTTTTGTTTAAGTAGTGACATTAAATATTGCTGATATTTAAGCATATGAAATTGACAATTTAAAGCCCTTACAGCCAGGGTGGCTGTCTAGAGCCCTAGAATTCGCATCAGAGGGGACAGGGTTTTTTGCAGTGTAAGCTTTAACTCCCTTGGGACCCTGAGAAATAGTTTCTGGGTCTGCTGCAGGTTTTTTATATACGAATTTATGAGAATCCGGGACCCTGTAGTATCTATCTGGCTTAGCAGGTGCAGGGGGTAAACAGTCAGGGGACAGTCCGGACTCTGAAAATACATCATCTACAATGTCTAGAACAGGTGGAATAGCTAGGGGTCTGTACTGAGGAAGGAAGTCTCTGAGGCTTTTCTTGGACTCAGAATAATCTTGGCTCTCCCAGTGGAAATGCTCCCTCACAGTATGCAGTGTTTCCCCAAACGAATAGCCCTCAGGAGGAGAGGCTGAAGGAATGGATTCTTCAGCATCAGAATCCTCATAGGGAAGCATGGGATAATCCTGTTCAGAAGAGGAATCCGAGGAAACAGAAACCTGATCAGAAGAATCATACTCTGTCTCTTGCTTAGGCCTCTTATCAGGAGGGGGATGGGAACCCTTGATCAAAGTAATTAGGTCTTCGGCCATTTTCAGCATCTGTTTTTTAGGCATGGAAGTCTGAATAGGAGAATGCTGTACTTGTTTCTTTGTCTTTAGTGCTTTAGTCTTTGTCTTTGAAGCTGAAGATGGCTTAATATATAGTTGTGTCGGTCTGAAGACACCCTCAGAAGCAGATGCCTGCTCAGCGGCTCCGGATCCATCAGAGGGATTGATTTCCGAGTGTCCAATACCTTGAGTATCCAGAGGACCAGTCGGCTCCATGTGGGAGTCGGTAGTGGTCTGTGGCTCCGAGGTAGCGGGCGCCAGGGGCTGCGAAAGTGCCTCACTGAGAACCGGCGAATGGCCTAGAAGAGGCTTCGTCGGTTTTGGACCTCGGATGCCTATCCTTGTCCTTGTGTTTTTTGTAAACTCCGGTTGTCAGCTGTTCCGCCGGCATTATATAATAAAATCGTCAGCCAAAGTAATGAAATGCAAAATTGAACAGACGCTTGATAGTACGTTGGTTGAAGTGAGCACAAAACCGACAGCTAGCAACGTTGTGATCAGGGCCTAGGCAAGGAATACAGTAAGAGTGAAAATCCTTATGCGGTATTTGCTTCCCACAAGAAATACAATTGTTAATTTTTTTTTACATCGGTCTGGAGCAAGAAAAAAGTTTCCCCAACAGGGTGCTTAGCTTTAATGAAGACTTCGGTTCTGAAATTCAGATTTGAAAATCTCAGGAGTCGGCCAACTGGCACTTGCGAACTGCTTTTGCTTTGGGCACCGCGAGGCAAGAAAGACTGAAGAAAATGGCGTCGGCTGCATCTTTTATACCCCTGGCACACTGACGTCAGGGAAGAGGCGACAGCAACCGATGCCGGACCTAGACTTTGGAATTCTGGCCGACTGCTGGTAGCCTGCCAGCAGGATAACCCCAAGAGTAATGACTGCAACAGTGAAACACGATGAACATCCAGGTTTTTGTTGCCATCTGTTTGAAATATATAGTCAGTTGCCTTTGTTTGTCTGGCGTAAGGTAAGCCATCTGGGCAGTTGTATTCAAGCTTGCACCCAGGAATGTAATTTTTTGAGTGGGTACCAGTTGTGATTTCTTTTCATTTATTGTGTACCCTAGGCATGTTAGAAGCCTTTTTACAAACGCGAGATGTTGAAGAAGAATGTCCTTATTCTCTGCTCGAATGAGACAGTTGTCCAGGTAAGGATAAATTTGTATGCTTCTTTGTCTGCAAAATGCAATTACTGGCGCCAGGCGCTTTGCAAAGACCCTGGGCGCAGTAGATAAGCCAAAGGACAGTTGCAGAGAATTGATAATGTATAAAACCTGCCTTGAAGCGGAGGTATCTTCTGCACGATTCCCTTATTGGGATATGCAGGTATGCCTCTTTTAAGTCTAGAGTCACTAAACAAGCGTTCCTGCCCAGCATAGGCAGTAGCTGTTGTAAAGTCAGCATTTTGAATTTTGGAATGTCCAGGAATGTGTTCAGAATCGATAAGTCCATTATTGGACGCCAGGCATCGTCTTTTCTGGGCACCAGGAACAGTCTTGAATAAAAACCTTGTCCTTTTTCCTGTTCTAGTACTGGCTGAATAGCCCCCATATCCATGAGGGACATAACTTGTTCCTGAGCCTCAGCCCATTGATTTTGTGGCAGATCTGGCCAACCGTTTGGAATTGGCAAAGTATGGAAATGAAATCTGTACCCCTGAAATACTATGTTTAATACCCACTTGTCCTGGGTAATTAACTGCCAGTTTTGAGCTTGAAGTGCAAATTTTCCCCCCAAGGGGGCTGCCAAAAGGTAAGTGCTTGGTGATGGAAGAGGGAAGTCATTGAGACTGCTTACTGTAGGGTTGTGCTTTGTTTCCTCCAGATTTGGAGGTGGAGGCATCCCATTGCTTTGACCTGTAAGAACCCTGTGATTGGTGTCTACAGCCTTTTGAGCGCCTGGATTTGCCTTGAGAGGCTCTGTTGGACACAGGAAAGGACCAATTTTTAGTAGGCCAGTGCCTACTGAATCGGAGTGGCTGCACTTGTAAGAAATCTTTTACAGTTTGCATAGATTTAGCTTGGTCTTCCATTTTCTTTAAAACCTCTTCTGCCTTATTACCAGAGTATCATGCTGTAAAGGGGCATCCAACAATTTAGCTTTAACATGATCAGGCAGAGTTTGCTCCTTGAGCCAGGCATGCCTTCTAATCACAGATCCAGTAACTGCGGCCCTGCAAGAGGCCTCCAAGGAATCAAAACCACATTGCAAAGTATGCTTTCAAACCTGTTCTGCTGCATGCAATAATTCCTGTAATTCTTTATTTTCCACACAATCAGAAATCAACATAATTTTCTGTTTCAATAAGCCCATAACATGCTGTTGATATTTAAGCATATGAAACTGGCAGTTTAAGGCCCTAATTGCCAAGGGTGCAGACATATAAACCTTCTTTCCCCCATCTATCCAACGCCCTGGAATCTCTATCAGAGGGGGTAGGATTTTTGGCTGTAGAGGCCTTTACACCTTTGGGACCCTGTGAGATAGTTTCAGGATCAGCAGCAGGATTTTTGAATAGAAATTTGTGGGAGTCAGGAACCCTGTAATATCTGTCTGGCTTACTAGGAGCCGGAGGTAGGGAATCGGGAGCCATGCTTGATTCCAAAAACACATCAACAATGTCCAATACAGGAGGTATAGCCAAATGCCTATGCTGAGGAAGGAGGAAATCCCTAAGGCTTTTTTTTTTGATTCAGAGAAATCCTGACTCTCCCAATGAAAATGTTCCCTTAAAGTAAGCAAGGTTTCTCCAAAAGAGTAATCCTCAGGAGGAGATGCAGATGGAACAGATTCTTCTGCATCTGAATCCTCATAGGGTGGTATAGAAAATTCCTGATCAGAAGAGGAATCAGAAGAAATGGAAATCAGATCTGAAGATTCATAATTAGTGTCTTGTCTAAGCCTCTTAGTGGGGGTGGGGGTGGTGGGAACCCCTGATCAAGGTAATTAAGTCCTCAGTCATGTTGATCATCTGATTTTTAGGCATAGGGGCCTGAGCATGTGGCTCAGGCGTCAGTTTTTTAGACTTAGAAGAGGCTTTTGATCTTGTTTTTGAAGCTGGCGTCGGTTTTATATAAAAATGTTGAGGCCTGAAACCCTCAGAAGCCGGTGCCTGCTCAGCAGCTTCAGACCCATCCAAGGGAGGGACAGCTGCGGGTTCAATACTCTGAGAATCTCGCAGCATACCGGACTCCGCATGGGTCTCGGTAGAGGACTGCGACTCAAAAGTAGCGGGTATCAGGGGCTGCAGAAGTGCCTCTCTGAGTACCGGCAAACTGGCGACTGGCTTAGGAGAAGCTTCGTCGGTTTTGGACCTCAGCGGTCTGTCTCTGTCTTTTTCTTTGCGTTTTTTGTGAACTCTGGTAGTCAGATTGCTAACCGACGACATTTCAGGGTAATTAAATCTGGATCCAAAATATTTTGAAGCAAAAATATACAGACGCTTAATAGTGCGTTGGTTAAACCTAGCACAAAACCGACAGCAAGGTACGTTATGATCTGGGCCTAGGCAAGGAATACAGTACAAATGAAAATCCTTATGAAGTATTTGCTTCCCACAAGTAATGCAATTAACTTTTACTAACAACAGTAAGGAGCAAGAAAAAGTTTCCCCAATGGGGTACTTAGCTTTAGTTGAAGACTTTGGTTCTGAAGCTCGAATGCGAAAATTCCAGGAGTCGGCCGACCAGCACTTGGGAACTGCTTCTGCTTCGGGCACTGCACTGCAAGAAAGACTGAATAAAATGGCATCGGCTACATGTTTTATACCCCTGATGACCTGACGTCATGGAAGAGGAGACAGCAACCGACGCAGGAGCCAAGACTTTGTTATTCAGGCCGACTGAGGGCAACCTGCCAGCAGATTATCCAAATGTAATGACTGCAACAGTGAAACACGAAGATCATCTTTCTAAATCCCTCTCAGAGTCCATGCCCATGGAGGACTGCAAGTAGTCTTCGCAACTGGAAACGTTCTTCTATCTAATGCATCCATGACACCAATTTCCCATGCTGCAGAGAGTACCTCTCAGGTGGTGGGTTCAGGCACAGCTATAAGACAACGTACTTAGATGTGGTTATATGACACTGAGGAGCCTTTCAAGACTTCTTTCATCAATACCCCCTTTGATGGAATGTCTCGTCCTACTGTGAAGGAAACACTCTCCAGGAATGAACAGGATGGAAACACACTGGTCTGCCACAGGGATACATTTTCTACCTCTCAATGAACCTTTTCCAGGAACCAAAGAGAAGGCAAGAAAACGTAGCTTTGCAAGTCCTAGGGTCCTTTCCAGGATTTGTGCAGGGATATATCCCTAGAGACAGAGGGGAGGAGTTCTAATAGAAGATGCCACCCTTTTGACAGGGGAGACCCACAGAACCAGGGTTTCCGATATTCGATTTCTGATGAACCTTTTCAGTGCTCCTGAAAGGTTGCCAGACTGCCCACCTATGCAGTAAGTAGGGGGAGCTCGTCTCTGCACCCAGCTGCCTGGGTATCGATAAAAAAAGTTATGTGCTCACCATAACGTTCCATGTGTGTTGTCCATCTCGCCTTCATTCTTCACTGGTTGGGTTTCTAAACCAATCTTCGGTCTTGACTCAGCCGTATACAAAACCTCAAGGTCTTCCACTGGCTCTTGGCTGTATCCCCATCCCATCATGCCCTAGGAAAGATCCCCAGATCTTGTTTGCTGATGATCTTCTTTTGGATTTTCCTGGTTAGGGGTCGCTACAGGAGATCACCTGTCCGCTCACGATTGGCAGTGGAGTTTTACAGTGTCGAGTTGCCAGCCTGATGCCCAACCTTCCACAGAAGACGCACACGCACGCACTCATATCTAGAGCCAAATTTAGTGTGTCCAATCCACCTACAGCATGTCTTTGGGATGTGGGAGGAAACCGGAGCACCTGGAAGAAACCCACGCGACCACATGGAGGACATGCAGATCCGCACAGAAGGCACCCCAGCCAAGGATCGAACCAGAGAACCTTTTGCTGTGAGGCGGCAATGCTAACTGCTGCACCACCGTGGCCAGGTACCAAATGGACTATTTTAACACCTTATAGAACAATGAAGAAGGTCAGAGAACATTACTTGCCAATTGTAACTGCTTCGTCCTCCAGGAGCCAAAGGCTGGAGGAAGGAAGAAGGGATTTAAGAATGAAGGCGAGATGGACAACACACATGGAACGTTATGGTGAGTACATAACTTCTTTATGTAATGTTATCCTACTGCTTTCTTCACTGGTTGGGACAGTGTCCCTAGCACAATATTTCTTGGGCGGCTCATGGGAGAATATTCTTCAGAACAGTGGAACCAAAAGAGGCCCTGTTCTTGGAGGCCAAATCCATTTTGTAATGAGTGATAAAGGTATGAGGCCTTACCCATGTTGCAGCAGTGCAAATGGTGTCAATTGGTAGTCTAGCACGAAAAGCAGAAGAAGCGGCTATGCTTCTTGTAGAATGACCCTTGACTTTACAGGGAAGATCTTTGTTGTTAGATTTGTATGTAAAAGTAACACGATCTGATATCCATTTTGGAAGTGTGACCTTAGATACAGGAGCATCTTTCTTAGATTGTGAAAATGTAAAATAATTGGTCAAATTTTCTGAAGTCCTTTGTCCTATGTAAGTAGAAACATAATTGTCTATGTACATCCTGTTGGTGTAGCATATATTCTGCCTTGTTGCCACAGTTGGGAAAAAACAATGGTAGTTCTATGGACTGCTTTAAATTAGACTCTGAGCATACTTTTGGTAGAAAGGATAGGTTTGTTTGAAGGGACACTCTGTCTTTATGGAAAAGCATGTAGGAGGGCTTGATCAATAATGCTTGCAGCTCTGAAACCCTTCTAGCAGAAGTGATGGCAATCAAAATAATTGTTTTCCATGTCAAAAACTTTAGATCACAGGATGATGCGGGTTCAAACGGAGAAAGACTCAAACAGGATAAAACAAAGTTTAGATCCCATGGTGGTTAAAGGGGTTTTAAAACAGTGCCCTTCAGGAAGGCTTTGCATAATCTGTGAGACATCAGATTGGGAGCCAAATCGCATATATGAAAATTAGACATTGCTGATAACTGGACCTGAATGGTAGCTGCAGCTGCATCTTCATTAAATAGCTTCATTGGAAATTCAAGAATGGAACCTATAACAGCAGAAAAGGGATCAATGTGATTACGTAATGCCCAGAGAAAAATCTTATCCATTTGCTCATATATAATTTTCTCATTGAAGCTTTATGAGACGAGATCAAGATATGTTTAACAGAAGGAGAAAGGTTAGGGAGCCTGGCTATATTTGGAATTGGAGCAACCAAGCTGTCAATTGGAGGATTTGAAGAGCAGGATGGAGCGTTCCCGACTCATGAGTCAGCAGGTCAGGAACTGGGCCCAGAACTCACTGCTCCTCCTGGAGATGAGGCCAAAGGAAGGGGAACCAAATTTGACAAGGCCAGTACGGAGCGAAGAGAATCAGATTGCTTCCCAATAAACTGGCTTTCTGAAGAACTTTGGGTATCAAGGGAAAGGAAAGGAAGGCATAGAGGAGACCTGAGGGCCAATCATGTACAAGTGCATCCATCCCTTGGTGACTCCCCCAGAGGGGGGATTAGGGCAAAATAGCTGCTGCATTTGGCATTCATTGATGTGGACAAATGTCGCAGCAAGGCTGGCCCCATTTGCAGAAAATCATCTCCGCTATTTCTTGTTTTAGGGACCACTCGAGAGGCATCAGAATCGCTCTGCTGAGTTTTGTCTGCTATCATAGTGGATTTCCCCAGGATGTGCACTGCTATCAGAAAGGGATGGGAGAAGGACACCCACTGCCATACTCTCAGGACCTCTCGACAAAGGGGGTAGGACCTGGTTCCTCTTGTTTATGTACCAAACAACTGACATGTTGTCTGTCTGTATTCCAATAGTTCCCAGCGGAAGAGAGTCCTGAAGTGCCTGCAACACCAAAAGCACCGCTCTCATCTCTAGGACACTGATGTGCAAATGGGCCTTCTGATTCTGCCAAGTCCCTTGGACTGTCCTTCCCACATAATGCCGCCCCCATCCTATCTGGGAAGTGTCTGTGGTTACTATGTCTAAAGGCTGTGAAAGGACAAAGGGTAGACCTAATGTCACGTGAGTGGAGTGAAGCCACCAGCAAAGGTCTTTCTTGCAGGACTCATCAGAATTTGGTGGGACATGGGTAGTTCCTGCAACAAACACTTAGTGAACAGTAGCCACTGCAGAATTCTCATGTGCAGGCATGCTAATGGAACGAAGTTTACCTCTGCTGCCATGGTTCCCAAGACTTTCAGAACTGTTCTTACTTGTACTCTTTTCTTGGAAAGGTTTAAGACCTGATGTCGCAGTACTTGAACTCTTCTGGAGTAAGTTTTGTCATCATTTTTGTTGTCTATATCTGCCCCTATAAAAATGATATGTTGAGATGGCAACGAGAGAGATTTTTCGTAATTTATCATGATTCCTAGGTGAGGGCAGAGAAGTAATGTGGTGTCTCTTGTTTTTAGTAGTACATGCTTGGTGATGGTGGTTAGGAGCCAGTCATCTAGATACAAAAACACTCTGAATCCTAGAAGTCTCAAGTGAGCCATGACCACTGCCATACACTTGGTGAACACTCTCTGGGGGCTGTCGTAAGACCAAAGGGAAGAGCCTGAAATTGGTAATGACTGGCTCCCAGCCAAAAGCGCAGATGACTCCTGAATGGCCTACCCATTTTTATGCAGTAGTATGCATCCTGAAGGTCTACAGAGCACATCCAATGGTCTTTTCCCAAAAAGAGAAACATCGAGTGCAGTGTTACCATCAGTAACTTTGTCTTTCTTACTGATAAGTTTAATCTGCTGAGATCCAAATGGGACTTCCAGTCGCCTGTTCTCTCTGGCACTAAAAAGAACCTTGAGTAAGTTCCAGATCCTATCTGGTCTGTGGAGTCTATTTGCATGACTCTTTTGTCTAGCAACTTTTGAATTCCTAGAGATGCCTGCTCCCTCTGACTGGGTGGAAGGTCCGGGGTGTTCCTTATGTTTGGGATGGGGAAGGAAAAAGGTACAGAGTAGCCTCAGGATATGATCCTGTGTACCCACTTGTCTTTTATTTCTACCCAGGGTTCTGGGTACAAATGTAAGCGACCCCAGACTGCCTCCAGAGATGGACAGGTGGGACTCCCTTCATGAGCGCTGAAAGGGCCTACCACGGAATGAGTCTCTGTCGCCCTGATTTTGCGGACCCCCCTCTGCCGCGTGGACGGCATCTCCCATTACTGCTTCCCCCTTTGCCCCTGGGGGAAGAGTTACCATGTGTGTCCTGAAAAGCTTTCTGGGATTTTCGGAACCACATCTTTCCTCCCTTTTTACCTTTTGGGTAAGATCAAGAAGACAGGGAAAAACGGACTCCTATGGCAGAGAGAGAGTTTTTCCTTCTTGCTCACACCTGGTTAGTGTCCTTAACTTTTGGCCTGAACATTGATGAGCCATCGAAGGGGGCATTAAAAAAAGTACACTTAAAGGGTTCCTCAAAGTCACACAAGCACATCCAGGAATGTCTGCTCAGGGAATTTCCTGAACCCGCTGCTCTGCCCGCTCCATCTGCTGAGCAAGAAATAAGCCTCATGGAGGAGTTAACCACAGAGTTTAAAGTGGAGAGCTGAGAGGAAACCTTGTCTGATATTACTGCAGCTACTGAACCTTGTAAAGCATCTCCTAGCTCCTTTAGATCTCTCTTTGTAGCTTAGTAAAGTGCGTTAGATAATTCAGTGATGTGAGTGCAAAAGTCGCTGATGAGAACATGCGCTTTCCATATCTGTCCATCGTACCAGACTCCTTGTTCGGCAGATGGACAGACAAGGCTGTCTCTGAAAGTTCCTTTTTGGTGTCTGCCACCACCACCACAGCATCCACTGGAACACCCTTGGTAAGAAAACCTTTGTCTGATGGTGCACTAATAAACTTGTTTGGCCTCCGACCAAGTCTGGAGACTTCAACGTCTTTTGACCAACTAATTCCAAGAGCTTGTCGAAAGGCAGACACCCAAGTGGCAGAAGGGTGAGACCCAAAAGCCTTCTGGTATACAGACTCCTCAGAAGGGTTGATGGGCTTCAAGCCACCTCTAAGGACTTCTACGAAGTCAGCAAAGGAGACATCTTCAGACAGTGACCATGGGGACCTTTGTGACTCATCAAAGTCTGTTGCTTCCTCTTGCAAAGTCTTTTAAAAGGGACGTCTTCAGAAAGGTATTCTTGAAAGGTTTCGGAAGAGATGGGTTGACCTGATGGGGCATCCTGAGGCCTAGGGTCTCCACATGCCTGTGGATGGTGTGGAGCCAAGAGAGACGCCGGTGCCTTTGGGCGAAGACTGTCAGGACCCGAGAGTGGATATGTCTGTGGAGATAGGACTCTCCTCATCACCTCAAAAGCTCCCCTCCCCTGATTCAATGACACCTCCAGATCTGAAGAGCCAGAAGGCATCCCCGGAACCAAGGGGGTTGGCTCTGAGGCTGATGCAGGAGCTGAGCTCACCCGCGCCAAAGCCCCGAGAGGCAAGTTCGAATCAGACAAATGTCTGATCCAACTCTCCTCCTCGGACCCGACCGGACAGAGTCGGCTCCTAGAATCCTCAAGTTCAGATGGAACAAAGGATGTTGGAGCAGATGTCGGGCCCGAAGATCCCAGACTAGGTCCTGGCACCAAGTGTTCCACTACAATCGGTTCCAGATGTTCCGGTTCCGAGGGCCAGGTCGCCTCGGAGGAGGAATAGATGTTGAAGGGGAAGTCTTGGTTGGTTCCGAATTGGAAGCCAACAGCAGATTGGGCAGCACCGGTGACAAAGTCTCAGCACCACACAATCCACATCATCAGAAAGATTCCTGGACGACTGAGAGGAGGGGACAGGAGATCTGACTGGTTGCAGTACAGGGGATCTTAAAGTAGGAGAGACTGTTACCAATTCCGGGGACCGGCTCTGTAATTCAAACTCCATCGGTACCAATATGGAAGGAGCAGATGACGGAGATTTTTCCAGGCCCAGCAATCTTCGGATCCTTGCTGCAGCCTCTTTTCATCTCCTCATGAAGACAAGTGCATCAGGTTTTTTACCCTAATCCTCCCTCCAGGGGGTCAGCAAGAGATGCTCTAGCCCAAGTTTGGCCCTCCAGTCTCATTTATGCTTATCCCAGATACCTCTAATTCCCAAATTCCTACAAGAGGCACTTTAGTTGAAGAACACAGTTATCATCATTGCCCTATTTTAGCTTCTTCAAGTGTGGTTCTCCTTCCTTTGATCTCACTTTTATCCACCATGTATTTTGAACTCAGTCCAAACCTGCTCACATCCCTCTGGGATGGATCATCCGGACATTCCAGGCCCCAAGCTGACCACATGGTTTCAACATTTCCACTGCTAGACAGCCCATGCTTTCCTCCCCAGTCCAAAAGATACTTGTATCTTATCAGAAGGAAGACATATAAAGGAAATGAAAAGAATTCTCTATTTGAGCTGTACAGACAGAAATGGACCCCTTCATTACTCTTGGTTCTGCTGTCTTAAAGAGTTTTACGCATCTATTTTAAAAGGAGAAGCTAGATATTATATATCAGAGTGCTACTGGCAGCCATATCTAATTTTTTCACTCAGAAAAAACAAATCTTCCTCATTAAAGTCTTCAAAATTGAGCAAGATTTTTCTCAAAGTTACCATCTTGCTTAGACCTCCAGTGAAGGACCCCCCCCCCCCCAAAGATTTGACAGCCTTTCTGCAAGGGTTAACTCATAAACCCTTCGAACCATGAGCTAAATTGGATTTAAAATTTTTGTCATGGAAAACTGTTTTACTAGTGGTCATTACATCTGCAAGACGAGTTTCTGAACTCTGGGCTCTTTATGCCAAATCTCATCTTATTTTTCACAAAGACAGGGTTACCTTCAAGACCAAGCCACCTTTTTTGCCTAAAGTAGCCTCTGAAATGAATATTAATCAAGCGATTAAATTAGCCTGTTTTCTTTCCCAACTTTGCTAACAAAGGAAAACACATGCTCCATCTTTTAGATGTACATTGGCAACTATATTTGTATCTCTGCGAAACAAAGGATTTCAGAAAGTCAGAGCAATTGTTTGCTCCCCCCCCCCCCCAAAATTGGGCACATCAGTTTCAAAAATCACCCTCAATAAATGGCTTACTGATTCCATTTCCTCTGATTACAACCACAGCAAGGCCAGTCCCTCACTAGGCTTCGTAAAGCACACACCACCAGGTCCATAGCTACTACTTTCACCTTTTGGTCTAGAACTTCTACTGATGACATTTGCGCAGCAGCTACCTGGTCTAATGGTCATACCTTTACTGTTCATTACAAAATGGATTTAATTACCAGGAGCAGGGCTGCCTTTGGTTCTGCATTACTATGGAATATAATTCCACGAGGACCACACAAGGTCAACGTAGGTGGGGACTCTGCCCCAATCGTTGAACAAATAAAAAGGACAACAGATATTAAAGTGATGTATTCATCAAAAAGTTCAGTTGTGTAAAATGTTACCATAAAGGTAGACATCTTTCTGTTCACTGTTGTAGTATTCATTACATATTGATACCCTGCCAAGGGCAGACCGACGTTCGGCCAGTATATTAAAGCCTTGAGGTTGCATTAAGGTAGACCGCACTTCATATATATGCTAACTGCGTAGCATATGGAATAAAGGTGACATCCGGAAGTACAATTCTCAGAATTAAGAGCTGCTCTAGGAACATCATTCCAAGGGATGAGAGAGGTTATCAGTATAACCAGAAGATAAATAGACCAGGGGAAGGAGGGAGGGAATGAATAATGCCACAGTGAAGAGAAGGACATCTACCATTATGGTATGATTTTACACAACCGTACTATGTCCTTCCATATCCCTTGTTCCAGTATTCATTACAAAGTACAGCTTTGTACCTACCATAAATGTAGATGTTCGAGTGCTCATACAGCTGCAGTCATTACAGATGGGTTATCCTGCCATCAGGCGGGTCCTCGGTCGGCCGAATTCCAAAGTCTAGGTCCGGCGTCGGTTGTCGTCGCTTCTTCCCTGACGTCAGTGCGGCAGGGGTATAAAAGAGGCAGCCGACGCCATCTTCTTCAGTTTTTCTTGCCCCAGATGTCAGGTGCCCCCAGAAGGAAGGCAAAATATAAATTTATGTAATCATGCAATATAGAATAATCAAAAAACATTAGTTGCAAGCAAATACACCATAAAAGAATACCCCAAATAGGTTGTATGAGAAGGTGTTTGTCATAAGGCCTGTCCTAAGAGGGGACGGAGGGGGGGTAACCTGGACTGCAGCTGTATGAGCACTGAAACATCTACATTTATGGTAGGTACAAAACTGTACTATGTTCATCGTGCATACAGCTGCAGTCATTACAGATGGAAGAATCCCAAAGCTAAGTAGGGGTGGCAGGCACTAAGTGGAACTAGGAGGGGCGAGGATGCCCTGCAAGACTGCTGTGGCAAAACCCACTCTAGATTTAGAGTATAGTGGAAGGTGATAGTGCTTGGAGAAAGTGTGCGCTGAACTCCAAGTGGCTGCTTCCAAAATGTCCTTGGTAGGGACCCCCCTGAGGAAAGCTGCAGAGGTAGCTGTGGCCCTGGTGGAGTGGGATCTGATGCACGTAGGCACAGTTTTTCCATGAAATGAGTAACAAAAGCGTATGCAGTGGGCTATCCATTTTGAGATTGTCTGTTTGGAAATAGCCTTTCCTTGAGCACCTGTAGCATAGGACACAGAGTTGCTCGGATTTCCTGAATGGCTTTGTCCTGTCCAAATAATAACGCAGTTGTCTGTGAATGTCCAAGGAATGTAGTAGTCTTTCCCCTTTGTTTTGTGGATTAGGATAAAATGTAGGAAGGTGGATAGTCTGATTCAAATCTACACTGGATACTACCTCTGGCATAAAGGTAGGGTTGGTTCGTAAGGAAACTCTGTCCTGATGGAAAATGATGAAAGGTTGCACAGCCATGAGGGCCTGTAGCTCCGAAACCCTGCGTGCTGAGGTGGATAGCCAGAAGGAAGGCTGTTTTCCATGACAAGTATTGTAGTTCTGTTGAAGAAGCTGGCTCGAAGGGAGGAAGGGTCAGCTTTTCCAATACGAAGTTGAGGTCCCAAGCAGGGACTGGTGGTTTCCTTGGGGGTTTTATATTCTTTGCCCCTCTGAGGAACTGCCTTAAGAGAGGATGAGAGAATAAAAGGAGGATCTGTGTTGTATTGTGCAGAAATGGCTGAAGCGTGGATTTTGATGGAGGAGAAGGAAAGTCCACTGTTTAACATCTCAGCTAGGTACTGTAAAATTTGAGGTAAATTTATTACCCAAGGATTCTGGCCCTTTTCTTGATTCCAAGCACAAAATCGTTTCCATTTGGCGGAGTAGGCTTTTCTAGCAGAAGGTCTTCTGGCCTCCAAGATGACATCCTGCACCTCCTTGGAGAGGAGGGTCTGTTGGGAAATCAAGGAATTCTCCATGCAGCTAGATTTAGGGTTTTGAGCTGGCTGTGAAGGGTTTTGTAGTTGTGCTGGGACAACAGAAGAGGGACTAGAGGTAGGATCCATGGTGGGGAATGTGTCAGGCTCTTCAGGAGTGGATACCAGTGTTGTCTTGGCCAGTCTGGAGCAATGAGAATCATTTTCGGCCTCTCTGCTCTGGCTTTTAATAGAACTTTGGGCAGCAGAGGACGAGGCGGGAAGGCATAGACTGTCAACGTTGTCCAATTGAAAGAAAGTGCATCCACTTTCCAGGCCTGTGGATGATGGGTCCTTGAACACATTTTTTTCAACTGGTAATTTCTGTGGGTAGCAAAGAGATCTATGTCTGGCTGTCCCCATGCCTGAGTTATCTTTGTGAAAACTTGAGGATGCAACTTCCATTCATGTGGATCTGTCATATTTCTGCTTAGGTTGTCTGCCAGTGTGTTTTCCTTCCCTGGCAGGAATTGTGCCTGTAGTTGAATTTGCAATTCCAGTGCTGTGGTTCCATAGGGTCATGGCTTGCCTGCACAGGGGGTATGAATGAGTTCCCCCCTGTTTGTTTATGTACCACATCACTGTGGTGTTGTCTGTCCTTATCAACAGCTGGCCTGGATGCAGTAGGTCCTTGTAGGTCATAATAGCGTTTTGCACGGCTAGCATTTCCTTTTGGTTGATGTGTAGGTGCTTCTCTTTTTGGGACCATTTTCCCTGAATGCACTGATCTGTCATGTGTGCTCCCCAGGCGTAGTCTGAGGCGTCTGTTGTGATATTTGAGTTGCTTGAGGTACACAGAAAGGGAGACCTGTGTTTCTTTGGCATGCTTGAGCCCACCACAGAAATTCCTTCTGAAGGCATGGAATGAGTGGTATAATTGTTTCCAAGCTGTGGCTGTGTTGAGACCATAAGTTTTTTAGGTACCATTGAAGTTTCCTCATACGCAGCTTTGCACATGGGATTAGTAGGATGCAAGATGCCATGAATCCCAGAGCCTGCAGGACTTTCCTTGCAGTCAGCCTGGTAAAAGTTGCCATTTTGCTGAAGTATTGAGACAGTTGCCCTTGTTTGTCTGGCGTGAGGTAGGCCATCTGGGTGGTTGTATTCAAGCTGGCACCCAGGAAAATTATTTGTTGAGAGGGTATTCGTTTTGATTTCTTTATGTTGACTGTGTATCCCAGGAAGTTCAACAGTTTTATTACAAACGCCAGGTGTTGCAGTAGTATGTCCTTGCTGTCCGCTTGGATCAGGCAGTTGTCCAGATATGGGTAGATTTGTATTCCTTGTAGTCTGCAGAAGGCGATTACTGATGCCAGGCATTTCGTAAACACTCTGGCCGCAGTAGATAAGCCAAAGGGCAATGCAGAGAATTGATAATGGGTTGAACCTGCAAGAAATCTGAGGTATCTTCTGCAATCTTGTCTGACAGGGACATGCAGGTATGCCTCCTTGAGGTCCAATGTTACCAGCCAAGACTCCTTGCCCAGCATGGGAAGAAGCTGCTGTAATGTGAGCATCTTGAATTTTGGTACCTGTAGATATGTGTTTAGGATGGATATGTCTAAGATAGGTCTCCAGTCTTTGTCTTTCCTTGGTACCAGGAATAGTCTGGAATAAAAACCCTTGACCTTGTTCTTTTGCAGGTACCTCTTGAATCGCTTTCATGTTCATGAGAGCTGAAATTTGTTTTTGTGCCTCTGCCCTTTGATTTTGTGGCAGGTTTGGCATGCCTCTCATTTTTGGAAGGGTGTGAAAGTGGAACCTGTAGCCTCTGTCTAGAATGTCCAGAATCCATTTGTCTTTTGTAACAATATGCCAATTTTTTGAGAATAATGCCAGTTTTCCGCCCAAAGGTGCTGCCATTAAAGCTTTGCTTGGCAGGTATAGGGGGAAGTCATTGTGTCTGTTTTCTAAATGACTGTGATCGATCTTCTCCACCTTTTGGGCTTGGTGCTTGCCACTGTCTGGCTCTGAAAGATCCTTGAGTTTGCCCTCTACCCCTTGGGCGTCTGTATCTGCCCCTTTGAGGTCTGTCCGTGGCTGGAAAGGACCAATTTTTTGAAGGCCAGTTTCTGCTGAAACGTGGAGACTGTACCTGCAGGAAATCTTTCACTGTTTGCATTGATTTCGCTTTTTCCTCCATTTTCTTTAGTACCTCCTCAGCTTTAACACCAAACAATACATCTTTTTGAAGAGGTGCATCTAATAGTTTAGCTTTGACATGATCTGGTAAGGTTTGCTCTTTGAGCCAAGCATGCCTACAAATAACAGACCCCGTAACAGCAGCTCTACATGAGGCCTATAAAGCATCAAAACCACACTGCAAGGTATGTTTACCCACTTGCTCTGCACCATGCAACAAATCCTGCAACTCTTTTAAATCTGGTTGTTCTGGTTGTGTCATTTTGCTTTTCAACTGAGATAACAAAAACTGCCGATACTTTAACATATGGAACTGACAGTTTAATGCCCTCATGGATAAAGTGGCCGAGGTGTACACCTTTTTCCCCCACCTTTCTAAAGCTCTGGAATCTCTCTCTGAAGGTAATGGGTTTTTAGCAGTAGAGGCCTTAATTCCCTTGGGACCCTGTGAAATAGTTTCTGGGTCAGCAGTATGGCTTTTGTATAGGAACTGGTGAGAATCA
This sequence comes from Protopterus annectens, assembly GCF_019279795.1. Taxonomy (NCBI): domain Eukaryota; kingdom Metazoa; phylum Chordata; order Ceratodontiformes; family Protopteridae; genus Protopterus; species Protopterus annectens. The sequence continues at coordinate 1,114,792,015 of NC_056741.1, forward strand.
GGAACCCGGTAATACCTGTCTGGTTTAACAGGAGCTGGAGGCAAAGAATATGGATTACGGCTGGCTTCTGTGTACACATCACCCAATATATCTAAAACAGGAGGGATAGCCAGGGGCCTATGCTGGGGGAGCAAAAGAAATTCCCTGAGCCTTTTCTTGGAACCGGAGTAATCTTGGCCTTCCCAGTGAAAGTGTTCCCTCAATGTATGTAGGGTTTCCCCAAAAGAGTAGTCCTCGGGGAGGGGGGGGACCGAGGGAATAGACTCCTCTGCATCGGAGTCTTCGAAAGGAGAATAGGCATAATCCTGGTCCTCAGAATGTTCTGAGGTAATAGGGGCTTGATCTAAGGAAGGGTAGTCTTCCTCTAATCTGGGCCTTTTGTCAGAGGGGGGTTGAGAACCCCTGATAAGAGTAATCAAATCCTCAGCCATTTTGAGCATCTGTTTTTTAGGCATGGGGCCTTGAGAGGGGGTCTGAGGACCCTGTTTTTTGGTTTTCATGGCTGCTTTAGATTGTGTGAAAGCTTTAATAGAGAAGGAGGAAGGCCTGAAGACACCTTGAGAAATGGCAGACGTGTCTAAACTCCGAGTTTCCCCGCCAAGAGTGGCGTCGGTATCTGCAATAGGAATGGGGACCGAGGAGCCTGCGACCTCGGGTACTGAAGACACCGGTAATGTAGTGTCATCGGTACTAAGGGGCTGCGTAGGCACCTCGCTGAGAACCTGTAGTCTGCCTTAGCGTGGTCTCAGTAGTCGGTGCGGACCTCGTATGTCGGTCCTTATCTTTGCATCTTTTACTCAAAACAGGAGTCGGAGTATCCGACGACATAATATAATTGAATTTTTTGCCAAAATAGTGAAGGGCGAACTCTGCCCGGCGCTTAATAGTGCGCTTGTTGAATCTAGCACAAAAACGGCAGGCCGAGACGTCGTGGTCTGGGCCTAAGCAAGGAATACAGAAAGAGTGGAAATCCTTATGCGGTATTTGCTTCCCACATGAAATGCAATTATTAACTTTGTCTGACATCAGTCTGAGGTCCAGAAAAGTTTCCCCAACGGGGTACTTAGCTTTCAAGAAGACTTCGGCTGAAATATTTTCGTAAATCTCAGGAGCTGGCTGACCGGCACTTGCGAACTGCTTCTGCTTCAGGCACCGCGCGGCAAGAAAGACTGAAGAAGATGGCGTTGGCTGCCTCTTTTATTCCCCTGCCGCACTGACGTCAGGGAAGAAGCGAGGACAACCGACGCCAGACCTAGACTTTGGAATTCGGCCGACCGAGGACCCGCCTGACGGCAGGATAACCCATCTGTAATGACTGCAGCTGTATGCACGATGAACATCAGGGAGTGTACCAAAGCTCAGGATGAAGAGAGGGAGGAAACATCAGCACAGCTCTTTAGGACACCTTGAAGGATGGCCCTAGCAAAACTACCTCTAGCTCTGGAAATTCCATCCAACTTGCAGTGCTTGGTAAATGTATGCAGAGAAGGTCAGGTAGCTGCCCCAAGAATAGAGTTAGTATCTAAACCCTTGAAAAAAGCACCAGAAAAAGCCACAGCTCTAGTACAATGAGCCTGAACTGAAGAAAGGCTCTTACCATGAAAGGAATAACAAAAATAAATGGCTTTAGAAATCAAATAAGATATAGTTTGTCTACACAAAGCTAATCCTAAGGACCTAGGAAGAAAGGAAACAAAGAGCTGATCAGATTTATGAAAAGTCTTAGTCTTATCCAAATAAAAGCAGAGTGGTCTATGTACAACTAACATGTGCAGCAACTTCTCACTGGCAGACTGAGGAAAAGGGAAAAAAGTGGGCAGATGAACATACAGATTAAGACACAACTAATTTACCAATTTGGGTATAAAAGGATTAGTATATGCAGGGACGCTCTGCCCTTATGAAGCACCAAAAAAGGAGGACAAGCCATAAGGGCTTGCAGGTCAGACACCTGTCTGGCAGAAGTAAGGACTAACAAAAGTACAGTCTTCCAAAACAATGTTGAAAGGAAACAATACTACAGTTGTGTACACTTACCATAAATGTAGATGTTCGAGTGTATTCAATGTTGCAGTCATCACATTTGGGTTTATCTGCTTGCAGTAGCCCTCAGTCGGCCTAATTATCGAAGTCTTGGGTCCTACATCGGTTGCTGTCTCATCTTCCGTGACGTCAGGTAGTCAGGGGTATAAAGCATGCAGCCAATGCCATTACATAGTTTTTCGTGCCCCAGATGTCAGGTGCCCCCTAATGGGAAGCAATTAAATATATATATGCAAGGTTATACCTCCAACAAAAAAACAAATACACCAAAAATCTTTTAAGCATAGTTAAAGGAGAATAGAGGTATAGCCAAAAGAAGTCGGGGGATGGAGGGAGGGTAACCAGGACTGCAACAGTGAATACACTTGAACATCTACATTTATGGTAAGTGTACACAACTGTACTATGTTCTTCGTGTTTCACTGTTGCAGTCACCACATTTGGGTAGATTCCCAAAGCTAAGGATGGGAGGAGGAATTTAGATAGCATTAGGACCAGCTATAAGGCCCTGCAAGACTGCAGTGGCAAAGCCAGCTCTGGATATAAAGAAAATTGGCAAATGGTAATGCTTGGTGAAAGTATGTACAGAACTCCAGGTAACAGCTTCTAGGATGTCCCTGGTAGGGACACCTCTGAGAAAGGCTGTAGAGGTAGATGCAGCCCTGGTTGAGTGTGGTCGTATCCCCTGTGGGATAGGTTTTCCATGGTGCTTATAGCAGAAATGAATGCAATGCCCTATCCCATTTAGAGATGGTTTGCTTTGAAATGGCTTTTCTCTCTGCCCCTGCAGCAAATGCCACCAGCAGTTGTTCAGATTTCCTTTGAGGTTTAGTCCTGTCCAAGTAAAATCTAAGTTGTCTGTGCACATCTAAGGAGTGCAGTATCCATTCCCCTTTGTTCTGTGGATTAGAAAAGAAGGGTGGCAAATGAATGGAATGATTAAGAGCCACGCTGGATACTACCTTGGCCATGAAGGAGGGATTGGTCCTGAGGGACACCCTGTCCGCATGAAAGATGATGAAAGGCTCCACTGCCATAAGGGCCTGTAACTCAGATACCCTTCTTGCTGAAGTGATTGCTAAAAGGAAGGCTGTTTTCCAAGAAAGGAATTTTAACTCTGCACTTGCAGCTGGCTCAAAAGGAGGTAGAGTGAGTTTTTCCAATACAAAGTTAAGGTCCCAGGCAGGAGTTGGGGCTCTCCTGGGTGGTCTTAAGTTATTGGCCCCTCTGAGGAATTGATTGAGCAGTGGATGAGAGAAGAGGGGTGGTTCCGTGTTGTAATGAGCTGAAATGGCTGAGGCATGAATTTTAATGGAGAAAAAAGAAAGGCCCTTGTGAAGCATCTCAGTTAAGTATTGAAGAATCTGAGGTAAATCGGGCGCTGCTGTGGCCATCCCTTGAGTTTGGTTCCAGACACAGAATCTTTTCCATTTTTCAGCATAAGATTTTCTAGTTCTAGGCCTCCTTGCTTCCAAAATGACATCCAGCACTTGTTTACTGAGGAATGGTAACGGAGAGATTAGGAAATTAACCAGGCTGCCACTGCCAGGTTCACGGTTTGAAGCTCAGGATACAGAATCTGGCCATCCTGCTGTGACAGCAGGGTAGGGGCCTGAGGGAGGTGCCATGGAGCCAGCAGTGACACACTGCGCAAGAGGGGGTACCAGTGTTGGCGTGGCCAGTCTGGTGCAATCAGTATCGTCCTTGGACTGTCCTGTTTGATCTTTAGTAGTACTTCGGAGAGTGGCAGAGGAGGAAAGGCATAAACTGATAGATTTTTCTAGCTGAAGGACAGGGCATCCACTTTCCAAGCTTGTTTGTGGGGAGTCCTTGAGCAGAATTTGTGCAACTGGTAGTTCTGGGGGGAGGCAAACAGTTCTATATCCGGGCCCCCCCCATTTGTTTATCAACATGTTGAAAGACTTTGGTTCCAGTTTCCACTCATGTGGGTCCATGAGATTTCTGCTTAGTTCATCTGCCAGTGTATTTAGTTTTCCTGGCAGGAATTGAGCTTGTAAATGTACTTGGTAGCTCAGGGCTGTGTTCCACAGAGCCATGGCTAGTCTGCAGAAGGGGCATGAATGGGTACCGCCCTACTTGTTTATGTACCACATAACAGTGGTGTTGTCCGTCTTTACAATTAATTGTCCTGGAAGAATGTGGTCCCTGAAGGCTGTCAGAGCATTCTGTACAGCTAACATTTCTTTTTGATTGATATGTAGGTGCATTTGACTTGGGCTCCACTTGCCCTGAATGCACTTCCCTGCCAGGTGAGCCCCCATGCATAGTCTGATGCGTCTGTTGTTAGGGTATGGGCGGCAGGGGGTACAGTGAATGGTAGTCCCTTGTTTTGGTGGCAGGCCTCTGCCCACCAAAGGAACTCTTAACTGTAGACAAGGTATGATAGGAATCACTGCTTCTAGAGCCTCAGAATGTTGACACCATAGGCTTTTTAGATACCATTGTAGTTTCCTCATATGCAGTCTTGCATATGGTATTAGGAGAATGCAAGAGGTCATGAACCCCAAGGCTTGCAGTATTTGCTTTGCAGATATAGCAGGGGTTTTGTGGCCATTAGTTTGAAGTAAGTTGTCAAATGAATTTGTTTCTCTGGCGTGAGGAAAGCCATCTGGGAAGATGTGTTCAAGCTTGCTCCCAGGAATATAATTTGTTGACAGGGTACAAGATGTGATTTATTTTCGTTTATGGTGTACCCCAGACAAGTTAGCACCTCTTGTACAAATGCCAGATGATTCAAAAGCAAGTCCTGGCTTTCTGCCTGAATTAGACAATCGTCCAGGTATGGGTATATTTGAATATTTATTTGCCTGCAAAATGCAATGACTGGAGCTAGGCACTTTGTGAATACCCTGGGAGCAGTAGATAAGCCAAAGGGCAGTGCAGAGAACTGATGGTGCATGTAGCCTACTTTGAAGCGTAGGTATCTTCTGCAGGTTTCCCTGATTGGGATGTGCAGGTAGGCTTCCTTTAAATCCAGTGCTGCTAACCAGGCATCCTTGCCTAGCATAGGAAGCAACTAGGGAAGAGATACCATCTTGAATTTTGGGATCACCAAAAAAGGTGTTTAAGATGGAAAGGTCCACGATAGGACGCCATGAGTTGTCTTTTCTGGGTACCAGGAAAAGTTTTGAGTTAAAAAGTACAGTTGTGTACCTACCATAAATGTAGATGTTAGAGTGTATTCACTGTTGCAGTCATTACTCCTGGGTTATTCTGCTGGCAGGCTACCCGCAGTCGGCCCGAGTTCCAAAGTCTAGGTCCGGCGTCAGTTGCTGTCACCTCCTCCCTGACGTCAGTGTGCCAGGGGTATAAAAGATGCAGCCGACACCATTTGCTTCAGTTTTTCTTGCCCCAGATGTCAGGTGCCCCTAAAATGGTAGGCTAAAGTATGCCAATAAGCATGCATACACAAAAAACAACTTTTTCTTCATCTACAAGCAAATACACCACATAGGCTGTATAGAATAGAGTAGAACAGATAAGTCCCAGCAAGGAAAAGGGGGGTGGTGGGAGGGTAACCTGGACTGCAACAGTGAATACACTCGAACATCTACATTTATGGTAGGTACACAACTGTACTATGTTCATCGTGTTTCACTGTTGCAGTCATTACAATTGGGTTGAATCCCAAAGCTAAATAAGATAAGGAGAGGCTATCAAGCCCTGCAGAACTGCAGTGGCAAAGCCTGCTCTGGATTTAGAGTAGAGAGGTAAGTGATAGTGCTTTGTAAAAGTATGCACTGAACTCCAAGCTGCAGCCTCTAAGATGTCTTTGGTTGGTACTCCTCTGAGGAAGGCTGCTGAAGTGGCTGCTGCTCTGGTTGAATGTGGCCTAATGCCCTTAGTCACTGATTTGCCATGCTGTGAATAGCAGAAACAAATGCAGAGGCCTATCCACTTTGAAATAGTCTGTTTGGAGATAGGCTTTCCTTGTGATCCTGCAGCATATGCCACTAGAAGTTGTTCAGTGTTTCTGAAAGCTTTGGTTCTGTCCAAGTAGAAGCGTAGCTGCCTGTGAATGTCCAAAGAATGCAGGAGTCTCTCACCCTTATTCTGTGGGTTTGGGTAAAAGGTACACAAATTAATTGTTTGGTTAAGGGCCACACTGGACACTACCTTAGGCATAAATGTAGGGTTTGTCCTTAGAGAAACCCTGTCAGGATGGAAAATGATAAAAGGTTCCACAGCCATGAGTGCCTGTAACTCAGACTCGTCTAGTGGAGGTTATTGCTAGAAGCAGAGCTGTTTTCCAGGATAAGAATTTTATATCAGCTGCAGAGGCTGGCACAAACGGAGGCAGTGTAAGTTTTTCCAAGACACAGTTGAGGTCCCATGCAGGTACTGGTGCTCTCCTTGGAGGTCTTATGTTTTTGGCCCCTCTGAGGTACTGCCTTAGTAATGGATGAGAAAAAATAGGTGGTTCTGTATTGTAATGAGCTGAAATGGCAGAGGCATAAATTTTAATTGATGAAAAGGAAAGGCCTTTAGCCAGCATCTCAGTTAAGTATTGCAAAATCTGAGGAATATTAGGAACAGTCGTGTCAATACCTTGTGCCTGGTTCCAAGCACAGAATCTCTTCTATTTTTCTGCATAAGATTTTCTGGTGCTAGGCCTCCTGGCCTCCAAAATAACATCCATCACTACTTTAGAGAGAGGTGTGTCTTGAATGGCTACATTATCCGTCATGCTGCCAGGTTTAAGGCCCTGAGTTGGCTGTGCAGTATCTGTCTTGCTGGGTCAGTAAGTGAGGAATTTGAGGTAATGTCCAAGCTGGGCATTGAGATAGGCTCTTTAGGACTGGGTAGCAGTGCTGGCGGGGCCAGTCTGGGGCAATCAGTATCATTTTTGGCTTTTCTTGGCTGGCCTTGAGGAGTACCTTGGGGAGGAGAGGCAGAGGCGGAAAGGCATACACTGTTAGGTTTTTCCAGCTGAAAGATAGAGCATCCACTTTCCATGCTTGCTTGTTATAAGTCCTTGCGCAGAATCTCTGTAGGTGGCAGTTGTGCAGAGAGGCAAAAAGGTCTATGTCTGGGCATCCCCAGTTCCTTGTTATCATACTGAAGACTTGTGGATCCAATTTCCACTTGTGGGGATCCATTAGGTTTCTGCTTAGTTCGTCTGCCAGAGTATTTATCCTTCCTGGCAGGAATTGTGCTTGCAGATGTACTTGGTAAGTCAGTGCTGTGTCCCACAGGTTCATGGCTAGTCTGCAGAGGGGGTAGGAATGCGTGCCCCCCTGCTTGTTTATGTACCACATGACTGTAGTATTGTCCGTCTTTACTAGTAGTTGTCCTGGATGAAGTAAATCCTTGAAGGCTGTCAGGGCATTCTGAACAGCTAGCATCTCTTTTTGACTGATATGTAGATGCATTTGACTTGCGGACCATGTGCCCTGAATACATCTTCCTGCCACATGGGCTCCCCAGGCATAATCTGACGCATCTGTTGTCAATGTCTGCCTGGCTGTGGGTAAGGTGAATGGCTGTCCCATGTTGAGGTGACAGGCTTTTGCCCACCAATGAAACTCCTGTTGCAGGCAGGGAATGAGAGTAATTATTGTTTCCAGGCTGTAGCATTGTTGAGTCCAAACACTTTTTAGATACCATTGAAGCTTCCTCATATGCAGTCTTGCATATGGAATTAGCAGTATGCAGGATGCCATGAAGCCCAAAGCCTGCAGCTTTTTTCTTGCAGATAACTGGGTCTTTGCTGCCAACATTCTGAAATAAGTAGTCAGTTGTCTGTGTTTGTCTGGCGTGAGATAAGCCATCCTGGCAGTTGTATTTAAGCTTGCACCCAGGAATATTATCTCTTGAGAGGGTACGAGTTTTTATTTCTTTTCGTTTACTGTGTACCCTAGACCTGTTAGTAATCTTTTTACAAACGCCAGATGCTGCAGTAGAATGTCCTTGTTCTCTGCTTGAATAAGGCAGTTGTCCAAGTAAGGATATAGTTGTATTCCTCTGTCTGCAAAATGCAATTACTGGTGCCAGGCATTTTGTGAAGACCCTGGGCGCAGCAGATAAGCCAAAGGGCAGTGCAGAGAATTGGTAGTGCATTGAGCCAGCTATAAATCTGAGGTATCTTCTGCACGATTGTCTGATTGGGACATACAGGTATGCCTCTTTTAGGTCTAAAGTCACAAGCCAAGCCTTCTTGCCCAGCATGGGCAGAAGCTGCTGCAGAGTTAACATTTTGAATTTTGGAATATCCAGGAATGTGTTTAGGATAGACAGGTCCAGTATTGGTCTCCAGGCTTTGTCCTTTCTGGGTACCAAGAACAGCCTTGAGTAAAATCCTTGTCCCTGCTCTTGCTGTGGTACTTGCTGAATGGCTGTCATGTCCATGAGGGATGAAACTTGTTTTTGTGCCTCTGCCCATTGATTGCCTGGCAGGTCTGGCATACCATTTGGCCTTGGCAGGGTGTGAAAGTGGAACATGTAGCCTTGACATATGATATTTAAGACCCATTTGTCTTGGGTGATCATATGCCAATTTTGTGAAAAAAGTGCTAGTCGTCCCCCCCCCCCCCCAAAGGAGCTGCCAGAAGATAAGTGCTTGGTGCTGGCAGGGGAAAGTCATTGAGACTGTATCCTGTATGGCTGTAATTTTTCCTCTCCGCTTTTGGATGTAGAAGGACCCCATTGTTTAGACCTGTATGAGCCTAGGGGCTGTGATCTGCATCTGGGGCGTCTGTATCTGCCTCTTTGAGGCCTGTCTGACACTGGAAAGGACAAATTCTTTGTAGGCCAGTTCCTACTAGATCTGGGAGGCTGTACCTGTAAAGAATCCTTCACTGTTTGCATAGATTTAGCTTTGTCCTCCATTTTCTTTAACACTTCTTCTGCTTTAACACCAAACAAGGTATCATGTTGTAATGGAGCATCTAAGAGTTTTGCTTTAACATGATCGGGCAGATTCTGTTCTTTTAACCAAGCATGCCTCCTAATGACAGAACCTGTAACTGCGGCCCTGCAGGAGGCCTCTAGAGAATCAAAACCACATTGCAAAGTATGCTTTCCCACTTGTTCGGCTGCATGCAATAAATCATGCATTTCTTTGTTTTCTGCACATTTTGAATTTGTAAACATTTTCTGTTTAAGCAGTGACATAAGATATTGCTAATATTTTAAGCATATGAAACTGACAATTTAAAGCTCTTACAGCAGAGGTAGCAGAAGTATAAATCTTTTTCCCTCATCTGTCCAGGGCCCTTGAATCCCTATCAGAGGGGATAGGGTTTTTTGCAGTGGAAGCCTTGACCCCCCTTGGGACCCTGAGAAATAGTTTCTGGGTCAACAGCAGGGTTTTTGTAAATAAATTTATGTGAATCAGGAACCCTGTAGTATCTGTCTGGCTTAACAGGAGCTGGTGGTAGAGAGTCAGGAGACAGACCGGACTCTGAAAATACATCATCTGCAATGTCTAAAACAGGAGGAACAGCGAAGGGCCTGTGCTGAGGTAATAAAAGGAAGTCTATGAGCCTTTTCTTGGATTCTGAGTAATCTTGGCTCTCCCAGTGGAAATGCTCCCTCATAGTATGCAGGGTCTCCCCAAAAGAATAATCCTCAGGAGGAGAGGCTGAAGGGATAGATTCTTCAGCATCAGAATCCTCATAGCGAGGAAGGGAAAATTCCTGTTCAGAAGAAGAATCAGAGGAAATGGAAAACTGATCTGAAGATTCATATTCTATCTCTTGCCTAGGCCTCTTATCAGGAGGGGGATGGGAACCCCTGATCAAAGTAATTAGGTCTTCGGCCATTTTAAAAATCTGTTTTTTAGGCATGGAGGCCTGTCCGGGAGAATGCTGTACTTGTTTCTTTGTCTTTAGAACTGCTTTAGTCTTTGCCTTTGAAGCTGAAGTTGGTTTTACATATAACTGTGTAGGCCTGAAAACACCCTCAGAAGCCGATGCCTGCTCAGTGGCTCCGGACCCATCTGAGGGAATAGTTTCTGAGTGTCCAATACCTTGAGTTTCCAGCGGCCTAGTCGGCTCCACGTGGGAGTCGGAAGCGGCCGGAGGTAGCGGGCATCAGGGGCTGTGAAAGCGCCTCACTGAGAACCGGCGACAAGCCTAACAGAAGCCTTGTCGTCTGTTTTGGACCTCGGATGCTTGTCCTTTTCTTTTTCTTTACGCTTTTTTAAACTCCGGTCGTCGGCTGTTCCGACGGCATTATATATTTGAATCTTCTGCCAAAGTAATGAAATGCAAAATCGTACAGACGCTTAATAGTGCGTTGGTTAAATCTAGTACAAAACCGACAACTAGCAACGTCGTGGTCAGGGCCTAGGCAATGAATACAGTAAGAATGAAAATCCTTATGAGGTATTTGCTTCCCACAAGAAATACAATTATTAACTTTTTCTGACATCGGTTTGGAGCAAGAAAAAAATTTCCCCAACGGGGTACTTAGCTTTAATGAAAACTTCGGATCTGAAATTCGAATTCGAAAATCTCAGGAGTCGGCCGACCGGCACTTGCGAACTGCTTTTGCTTCGGGCACTGCGAGGCAGGAAAGACTGAAGAAAATGGCGTCGGCTGCATCTTTTATACCCCTGGCGCACTGACATCAGGGAGGAGGCGACAGCAACCTATGCCGGACCTAGACTTTGGAACCCGGGCTGACTGCGGGTAGCCTACCAGCAGGATAACCCAATTGTAATGACTGCAACAGTGAAACACGAACATCCTTGTCCCTTTTTCATCTTCTGGTACAGTTTGAATAGCCCTTGTGCTTACGAGAGAGAGTACTTGTTTCTAAGCCTCTGCCCACTGATTTGGGGGTAGATCTGGCCAACCGTTTGGGGATGGTGATGTGTGGAAGTGAAATCTGTATCCTTGGGAAACTATATTTAAAACCGATTTGTCCTGGGTAATGAGTTCCCAGTTTTTTGCCTGCAGAGCAATCTTTCCCCCTACAGGAGCAGTCAGTTGAGAAGTGCTTGGAAGTTTTAAAGTTAAGTCATTGAGACAGCTTACCATAGGGGGGAGCTTTACTGCTCCCTGATTAGGAAGTGGGAGCCCCCCACTGGTTAGTCCTGTGCGTACCCTGGGACTGAAGCCTAGGTGTTCTGCTGGTTCTGGGTTTGGACTGAGAAGGCCTGGAAGAGGCAGGAAAGGATCGATTCTTAAAGGGCCACTTCCTACTAAATCTTGGAGGCTGTACTTGTAGGAAATCTTTAACAGTTTGCATAGATTTATCTTTTTCCTCCATCTTTTTAAGTACTACTACTGCTTTCTTGCCAAACAGGTGGTCCTGATTTAAGGGAGCATCCAGCAATTTAGCTTTAACATGATCTGGCAAGGATTGCTCCTTAAGCCAAGCATGCCTTCTAAGTACAGACCCAGTGACAGCAGCCATGCAAGATGCCACTAGTGAATCAAAACCACATTGCAAAGCATGTTTTCCAACTTGTTCAGCCGAATGCATTAAATCCTGTAAAATCCTTATTTTCAGCACAGTCAGGAATCAACATCATTTTCTGTTTAAGCAATCCAATAATATGCTGCTGATACTTTAACATATGAAATTGGCAGTTTAAGGCCATAATGGCCGTGGTTGCAGAAGTGTATACCTTCTTACCCCATCTTTCCAGTGCTCTGGAATCTCTATCAGAGGGGGTAGTATTTTTTTACAGTAGTAGCCTTAATGCCCTTGGGGTCCCTGTGAAATGGTCTCAAGATCCGCAACAGGATTTATAAAAAAGGAACTTGTGAGAGTCAGGAACCCTGTAATATCTATCACGTTTTCTGGGAGCAGGAGGTAAAGAGTCAGGGGCCAAGCTAGATTCCAAAAAGGCATCATCAACTATGTCTAGTACAGGAGGGATAGCTAAAGACCTGTGTTGGGGCAGAAGTAAGAAATCCCTGAGCCTCTTTTTAGAATCAGAGTAATCCTGGCTCTCCCAGCTCCCTAAGAGTATGCAAGGTTTCACCAAAAGAGAAATCCTCTGGGGGGGAGCAGAGGGAATAGAGTCCTCTACATCAGAATCCTCATAGGTAGATAAGGGAAAATCCTGGTCATCAGAGAAAACAGAAATTTCAGAATCCTGATCAGAAGTATCATAAGCAAATTCAGTCCTAGGTCTCTTAGAGGGGGAAGGTTGGCTTCCCCTGATTAAAGTAATAAGGTCTTCAGCCATTCTTATTTGTTTTTTAGGCATACAGGCCGGACCATGCAGTCTGGGCGTCAGTTTTCTAGGCATGGTTCGAGTTTTAGGCTTTGAAAAAGAAGATGGTGCCGGTTTAATATGCAAGTCAGTAGGCCTGAATACACCCTCAGAAGCCGGTGCCTGCACAGCGGCTCCAGACCCATCCAAGGTAGAGACATCCGCAGGTTCCACAGTTGAAACATCTCGCGGCATACCGGACTCCAAATGGGTCTCAGTAGAGGCCTGCGAATCTGAAGTAGCGGGTATCAGGGGCTGCGAAAGCTCCTCACTGAGTACCGGCGAACTGGTGACTAGCTAAGGAGAAGCATCGTCGGCAGCGTTGGACCTAGGTGGCCTGTCTCTGTTTTTATCTTTGCATTTTTTCGGAATGTCAATAGTCGGGTGGCTTACCGAAGACATATCTGGATAATTGAACAAGTACCAAAATATTTAGAAGTATAAATATACAGACGACGAATAGTTTGCTGTTTAAATAAGGCACAAAACCGACAGTGAGGTACGTTGTAGTCAGGGCCTAGGCAAGGAATACAGTACGAATGAAAATCTTTATGAGGTATTTGCTTTTCACAAGAAATACAATTATTGACTTTTACTGACATCGGTTTAGAGCAAGAAAACGTTTCCCCAATGGGGTACTTAGCTTTAGTTGAAGACTTCGGTACTGAAACTCGAAAATGAAAATTTCAGGAGTTGGCCGAACAGCACTTGCGAACTGCTTCTGCTTCAGGCACCGCACGGCAAGAAAGACTGATGTATTGGTGTTGGCTGCATGCTTTATATCCCTGACTACCTGACATCACGAAAGATGAGACAGCAAACAAAGCAGGACCCCAAGACTTTCATAATCAGGCTGATTGAGGGCTACTGCAAGCAGATAACCCAAATGTGAGGACTGCAACAGTGAAGCACGAAGAACATCTGCAGGCTCAAAAGAAGCCTGGATCAATTTTCTAAAACAAAATTAAGACCCTAGGATGGAGGAACACGCTTCCTGGGAGGCCTAATATGAAGGATCTCTTTAAGGAATTGTTTAGCTTCAAATCTAGAAGCTAAAGGAGGTAATAAAGGCAAACAAGCAGAGATAGCCGATAAATAGGCCTTAACAGAAGAATAAGCCAACCCAGCCTTGAGAAATTCACACAGATAAGAGAGAACCAAAGGAACATCCACAAAGTGGATCCAGGTTATGAGAAAGATACAAAACGGAAAACTTCTTCCATTTAGATAAGTAGGATTCCCTAGTATTGGGCTTCCTAGCCTCCTGCAGGACACCTAGCATGTCCCCAGAAAAAAGATGTCTATGTGGAATCAAAATCCTATCACTCACATAGTCAGTTGAAGAGTGCACAGGTGGGGATGGATAAGAGATCCCTTGTCCTGTGTGAGTAGGTCTATCCTGCGAGAACTTGATATGACTGCCTTGGCTAAATTCAGAAGAGGAAATCAATGCGGTCTTGGCCAAAAGGGAGTCACCAACAAGATTTTGGGAGCATCCGGTTGAATTTTGAACAGAACTTTTGGAATGAGGGGAACAGGAGGAAAACAGTAAAGAAACATCTTTTTCCAAGAAAAAATAGGGCATCCACCTTACAAAGCAAAGCACCTGGGACTCTAGCACGAGAGAGAGAGAGACAAGAAGCTGTCTGTGCATAGGAAGGCAAAAAGATCTACTTGAAGAGTACCCAACAATGTCCAGAAGTACATCTCTGTGGAGGATCCATTTGTGTGATTAAATTAAGGATTTGCTCAGAGTGTCTGCCACAATGCTTTGACCTAAGGGAATGTAAACTGCCTGAAATGTCACTGGATAGCAAGATCCCACACTAGAACTGTCAAACCAGCAAAGATGATATGATCTTGCCCCCCCCCCCCCGTTTGTTTACATACCATATCATCGTGGTACTGTCTGTATACATCTTGAGAGATCCTGAGGAGAAGAGAGGATGAAAAGCCTGAAGAGCCAGCAGAACAGCTCTCATCTCTTTTTGACACTGATGTGATCTTTCTGTTGATGTGATGACCACACCCCCCACCCCCCGGCACCTTTAGGAAGCCAAAAGCTGCTCCCTTCCCACATCTGACGTGCCCTGACAGGGAAGAGGGGGTGAAAAGGGAGCCCCGGATTTAGAGATAACTGCTGAATCCATAAGTTCCTTCTTGAGACAAGGTAGAAGAAGAACTACAAACTCTAGGGGATGCACATGCTGATGCCAAACTGAAGTCAGAAACCACTGAAACTTTCTCATGTGGAGTTTGGAAAGAGGGAACATAAGAATGGTGGATGCCATGAATCCCAGAGCTCTCAGAAATTCCCTGGCTGTTACATAGGGTAGAGGAAGAAGAGTTTGAAAGAAGGAAATAAGCATTAAGGCCTTGTGAGGAGGCAAGGATACCAGCATAGGCAAAGTCTGGATCCTGCACACCAGAAAAACATGGTCTTGAGAATGAGTCAGAAAACACTTGTTGAAATTTATTGTGAATCCTAGACTTTGCAGAAGGCAAAATTAAGCTTTTGCAACAAGATCTGTGGAAATGAAGCCAGAAAAGTACAGTTGTGTACACTTACCATAAATGTAGATGTTCGAGCGTATTCACTGTTGCAGTCATCACATTTGAGTTATCTGCCTGCAGGTAGCCCTCAGTCGGCCTGAATACCAGAGTCTTGGGATTTCTGTGTCGGATACTGTAATTTCTTCCATAACATCAGGTCGTCAAGGGTATAAAACATGCAGCAGACACCATTACATCTTGCCCCAGGTGTCAGGTGCCCCCAACATAGGAAGCAATTATATGGTATGGAACACCCTTAGCAAAAAGCAAATACACATGATATAAGATATGCCAAACAAAAAAATATGTAGAAGTAAAGAGAAGTCAGGAGGCTGGAGGGAGGGTAACGAGGACTGCAACAGTGAATACACTCGAACGTCTAAATTTATGGTAAGTGTACACAACTGTACTATGTTCTTCGTGTTGCACTGCTGCAGTCATCGCATTTGGGTTGATCCCCAAAGCTGAGGAAGAGTGGAGGTAGTTAAGAAGCATTAGGGCTGGCAATCAGGCCCTGTAAGACTGCTGTGGCAAATCTAGCTCTGGATTTAGAAAAGATAGTTAAGTTGTAATGCTTGGTGAAAGTGTTTACAGAGCTCCAGGTTGCAGCTTCCAGGATGCCCCCAGTAGGGACTCCCCCTGAGAAATGCTGTAGATGTTGATGTAGCCATAGTCAAATGTGTTCTTATATGGTGTTTGTAGCAGAAATGGATGCAGTGTGCTATCCATTTAGAAATGGTTTGCTTTGAAATGGACTTGCCCTCTGCCCCTGCAGCAAAGTTGACTTGTAGCTGGTCAGATTTTCTGAAAGGCTTAGTCCTGTTCAGACAGAACCTGAGTTGCCTGTGCCCGTCCAGGGAGTGCAGAATCCTTTCCCCTTTATTCTGAGGATTAGGGAAAAAAGTTGGCAAATTAATGGATTGGTTTAAAGCCACACTAGACACCTCCTTGGGCATAAATGATGGGTTAAGTCCTGAGGGAAACCCTGTCCGCATGGAAGATAATGAAGAGTTCCACGGCCATAAGAGCCTGCAATTCAGACACTCTTCTTGCTGAAGTGATGGCTAGAAGTAAAGCTATTTTCCACGAGAGGAATATTAACTCTGCTTTGGCAGCAGGTTCAAAGGGTGGAAGCGTGAGCTTTTCCAATACACAGTTAAGGTCCCAGGCAGGAGTGGGAGCTCTCTTGGGGGGGGGGGGGGGGGGTCTTAAATTTTTGGCTCCTCTCAGGAACTGTTTGACCAGAGGATGAGAGAAAAGGGGTGGCTCAGTATTATAATGAGCTGAGATGGCAGAGGTATGAATCTTAATTGAAGAGAAGGATAGACCTTTGTGGAGCATTTCTTTATTAACTGGATCTACCCCCTGGCAGCTGTGCATACCTGGCCCCAGCGTCCTTGATTCTGTTTCAGTTCATCTATATTGCACTATGGTTTTGAGAATCCTGGGGAAACGGACCCCTGCTAACAATTCCAAACCACTCTTCATATAGAAAGAAACTTGCCGACCTGTCTAGGAACCCTGTTACCAAAGGAGGCAAGAAAGTTTCAATTCATCTATCTTGAACTAAGGTTTTGAGAATCCTGGTGAAAAGGACCCCTACTAACAATTCCAAACAACTCTTCATATAGAAAGAAACTTGCCATCCTGTCAAGGAACCCCGTTACCAAAGGAGGCAAGAAAGTATTTATCTAAACCTAGCGGTAAAGCTGAACACTTGCTTAAGAACTTGCGTATCCATTGAGACGCGCTACCTAGCCAGGATACCCAGCAGCCATACCCCCTCTCTACCCCTTAATATATATATATATATATATATATATATATATATATATATATATATATATATATATATATATATACTTTCTACTCTTCTTGTGCTATCTCCTGTAACCGTTTACAGAGCCTTTGCAATACGTTTTACCATCCATCTCTGCTCTCTAGTTTCGGTTGTGATATATTTTGTGGCCACTAGATGGCACCCTAAACTAGGCTAGTTCCTAGCACATCTACATTTTCTCCTCAGAATTGAACTTAAAAATCAGTCCCTAATCTAACAAAGAAAGACGAAGGAACTTTTTTCCAGTCCTTTCTTTCCCACTCTATCTGCTACTTTCCACTGAAATTGCACTCGGCTATCCCCTACTATCAACTACCACTGTGTCCTTCCCTCATTACTTACCCGTACCAACTGAAAGTACCTCAGTAGTCAGCTTACAGATTGTTTTTGCTGACATTTCTTCAGTTACTTGTCCTAGCTCTGCTACTATTTCCCACTGTATATCTGCCTCTTGATCATACTTCCACCTTCAACTCTTCCCTTTACTCACACCCCCCCTCCCATCAGTATCCCACTCGTTTCTCTTCCTCTCCCCTTCCTAACTTATCTCCTTAGGACGTTCCACTTTCCACTTGTTAACCTTCCAGGGTTTAGCTCCTCCTGGTCTACCTTTCCACTCCTCTATTCCCCTCCCCTTCTCACCTCATATCCTTTCTAATCCCATAAATCCTTCTTGTCCTGCGAGGCGCCATCTTTATTAACTGGATCTACTCCCTGGCTGCTGTGCATACCTGGCCCCAGCGTCCTTGACTCTAAGCTATTTTCTGATATTATTTATTGCATGTTCACTCACTAACTAATTGGCTCAGCTGATGGATGGAAATACTAGTTATAGATGTATACATGTCTAGCTTGTTTTAAATACTACGTGCTGATGTACTCGTTGTAGAAACGGTCATCTGTATTCTGCATGTACCGCATGGAGTTGTTGTAAGCTATCCCACTTCTGTGAGTAGGGGCTGTATTTATCCTTAATGTACTCCTTTAGCTTAGTGCGTTATTTCTAATTTCGCTTGTGGCTCATACACTGCTAGACGTATTTTGTACAGAACCAGCCTACAAATCGGGCATTCCCCTGTAAACCTCGTAGTTGTAGTAGCAGTCACCATATGACCTCAGGGGACTATGAGCATTTTATCTAACTTTAGCCATCTACAGGCTGTGCATGTATTGCTTGCACTCTTCCACTACGCTAGGTAATTGCTTTTAACCTGAGAGACTCTAAGGCACTAGCTGCTGGTCTGAACTGAAGCACCCTAAAGCTTCCAACTCCTTACGTGCAGAGGAACTCCCCTCAACTGTAATGATAAGGTACTACATACCTCCTTTGGGAACTTTGTGTTGAGCAAAAGCTGTACAAATCTCTACTTCTTTAAATACTCAGTACTCTTGGCACTATTAAGATCTCCCCATATTAACAGGTACAGTGCACAAAATACCTCAACCTGGCTACATTGTGTTAAACACATGCTAGTTAACACCGGGGCATTGTCACAGTTGGGTTAGCACTGTTACTTATACATTGTCCGTGGGGGCACAACAAGCCAAAGCCTCCTTTCTTTATTTAAATAGTAGTGCGACAGTTATAATACAGCTTCAGAGCTTACTGTGTCCTAGCGATGATGTTAGTCTAGATCTGTGTTTTGCAGAAACAGCATTAGCCTCCTTGTTGATAATCTCAATTCCACTGAGGCATATACAGAAGTGGTGAAGGGCTGCGGTACCTCAGACTTGTGTGGGCAGTAATACATGTAGCCGTCTCTAGCTACTAGAAATTAACCTTTTGACTCCATATGTTTGCATAAGCGTACTATCTTCTATGCCATGTGAAAATGTTTTAATTTACCTGTAATGCTATTGCCTATTCCAGTACGATTGTGGTTCTTAGTGAGGAACTAGCTTGAATGCAATATCTCAATGTTCTTATGTTGTAAACAGCCTCCGTGTTCCATAGCTCACTGTTTATACATTTAATGACCTAGTAGATCAACGCTGTACTTTGTAAAAACTTTCCCAGCTAGACTGTGTTAAGCTACTTAGAACCCTACCTTACTTTTTGATTAAACTCTGCCTTTTTGTTTGTGTACTGGTGCATCTAGATTTGGATACCGTAGTATGTGTTGATATATGCCTGACATTTCAATAATAAAAGTATACAAGTGTTTTTGAACTGAAATGCTGTGTTCACTACCTAAGTCTATGTAAATGACTGTTTTCTTACCCCTTCATTTCTTTTTTTCCCCCTCATTTCCCCACCATTCCTAGGTTTCAGTTCATCTATCTTGCACTAGGGATTTGAGAAACTTGGTGAAAAGGACCCCTGCTAACCTCCAAACAACTCTTCATATAGAAAAAAACTTGCCGTCCTGTCTAGGAACCCTGTTACCAAAGGAGGCAAGAAAGGACGCGTTATCTAAACCTATCGGTAAAGCTGAATACTTGCTTAAGAACTTGTGTATCCATTGAGACACGCTACCTAGCCAGGATACCCAGCAGTCATACCCCCCCCTCTACCCCTTAATAAATATACTTTCTACTCTCCTTGTGCTATCTCCTGTAACTGTTTACATAGCCTTTGCAATACTTTTTACCATCCATCTCTGCTCTCTAGTTTCGTTTGTGATATATTTTGTGGCCACTAGATGGCACCTTAAACTAGGCTAGTTCCTAGCACATCTACATTTTCTCCTCAGAATTGAACTTAATTAAAGATCAGTCCCTAATCTAACAAAGAAAGACGAAATAACTTTTTTCCAGCCCTTTCTTTCCCACTCTATCTGCTACTTTCCACTGAAACTGCACTCTGCTATCCTTTGCTATCACTACCACTGTTGTCCTTCCCTCCTTACTTACCCGTACCAGCTGAAAGTACCTCAGTAGTCAGCTGCTTAAATTGTTTTTGCTGACATTTCTTCAGTTACTTATGCTACCCTGCTCCATTCGCCCTCCTGGCTCACTCCACTCCCCAATCCCCAATTCCCACCCACCCCCCAGTGCAGTTAACCTTATACTCCTGTAACCACACCCCCTCCCCAACCTATCACTTACCTCTGCTAACTACCCAGCCCCACTTCCTACTACTCCTTAAAGCAACTTTACACCTTATATGCCCTCTCCCTACCCTCTCCACACTAATCATCCTTTTTGATAACTTTGTACAGCTTTCTCTCCTACTGCCACCTTTACTTTATTCTTACAGTATACTCTCTCCCTCAACTTGCTCTACCTGTCACACTACTCATCCTAATGGCCTCAATACTGAAGACTACATACACAAACCTACTACTCCTAACTACTATTCTAGTTTCTCTAACTATACCCTATACTATTGCCATTTATGAACATTATTCACTTACTGCACATCACCACCCCCACCAACAAACTCAATCAGTTTCTCATGTTAACACCCTCAACCATATTAACATAACCTCCACTTCTATCTATATACTTCCAAAATATCATAGATCAAACCATGTTACTTATTTCCAAGACAAGAAAACTCTAATTATTAAAAAATTATAAAGATTATACAAAGACCTCAACACCCCCCCCTATTACATGGTGACATTCATCCAAACCCTGGCCCCAATAATAAAATTACCGACAATCTAATTTCTCATACTACCCATACCCCAAAAAGAACCTCTAACTCTCTCCTGATAGCCCACCTCAACATCCGTAGCATTAACAATAAAACTGCCCACCTTCATGCACTCCTAGAAGTGCACTCATTTGATATCCTCTGTATTACAGAAACTTGGCTAAAGCCTTCAACTTGGAACCAGGAAATTACCCCTCCTGGATAGAACATCCTGAGATGTGACCGCAAAACCAAAAAAGGTGGGGGTGTAGCCACTCTCTATAAAACAGAACTTCAGGTTACACCCCTCTATGTGTCCCTACCCTCCGATACTAATGCAGAAACCTTTACTGCTAAACTTCGTAACAACTGTAAATCTATTTACATAATTTGCTCCTATCTTCCCCCCCGGAAATAATATCAATACATTTGAAAACAGCCTTAGTTCCCCCTCTACTCACCTACCTCAGGAAACCATAGTGCTAGGTGACTTTAATATAGACTAGGCTACCTGTAGCTCCCCTAATCCTATCACTCACATAAATGTATATGTTTTTTCCCAAATAATAACCACACCTGCTAGAATACACAAACCAGGCGATAAGGAAACCACCCTAGACTGGATCCTTATAAACAGCCATCCTGACACACATAAACCAGGTACCTTTCCAGATGACATTAGTGACCACACTCTAACCTATACAATTAAACAAAAAACCCATAACCCCAACTCAAATATTTTCAAAACCTCACACTCAAAAAACACTTATCCAGAGAGCTTCACCACTACTTCATCCACAACTTGATGAAGCAGTGTCCTACTGTAATACAAAATTCCTACAAATCCTAGAATACCATGCCCCCTCTCACCCTACCCGTATAAGAACCAAAACTGCCCCGTGGCTCACAAAAGAAACTAGACAAAAGATCCTCCTACGTAATAAAATCTGGGCCAAATGGAGATCCTCTAAAAACCCGTCAGACCACCTTTACTTTAAGCAGTTAAGAAATGCCACCAAAAAAAGAAATTCTGCTCGACAAAAACTTTTACCTTCACCTCCAACAAACCCACCAGCAAAAACCACAAAAGTTCTGGTCAGGCATTAACAAACTACTTCAGCCAGGGTACTCTAACTCCTGCACCATCTGGTATCACCCATAACAACTCTAAGCAAATTGCTGATGCCTTTAACAACTACTTTACTGAAGCCATTCAAACTCTAGCTAAAACACTAAAACCTGTTAGCACTAACCCGCTAATGACCACAAATAGCCCAGTTCCTTCTTTTCATATACAACTAAACTACATCCCTCATTTGCACACTCCTTCAAAAGCTCAAACCATGCACCCCTTCAGCTGACTGTCTACCAGCCGAATACCTGCAAATAGCAGCTAAAGCCATTGCCTATCCCATTTCCATCCTTATAAATAGAACAATTACAGAAAGCACAATCTCTTCCATCTGGAAAGTCTTCCACATCATCCCTCTACACAAAGGTGGTACTTCTACTGACATTTCTAACTTTCGACCAATTGCCTTACTCTCTCCAATAGCTAAAATAGAAAAATGCATCCATCAACAACTACTTGACCACCTTCTCCAAAATAATTTACTTGCTGTCAGCATGGTTCTAGGCCATTCCATAGTACAACCACTGCCCTGCTAAATTTTTCTGACTGTATAAACAAACATCGTAACAATAACTCTCTTTCCTCTGTTCTATTTCTTGACCTTTCAAAAGCATTTGACAAGGTTAACCATCAACTACTTACTGACATACTAAAAGCCTTATCACTTGACCCACAGGCAATACTTTGGTTTAAATCCTATTTAGAAAACAGACAGCAAGCAGTGCTTTGGGATAATAATCTTTCTACACCCCTCCCTGTTAACATTGGAAGACCTCAAGGCTCTATTCTAGGCCCTCTTCTCTTTTCAAATTTTATTAATGTTTTCAATGCCAAAATTCCACAAGCCACCTGCAAACAATATGCAGAGGACTCAACTTTAATATGTTCAGCTAAATCCATAACTTCACTCCAGACCCTCACCCAAACGGTATTTAATATTGTTGAAAATTGGTTCATGCAACATTGCCTCCTCCTGAACCCCAAAGACACAAAATTAATGCTTTTTGCGCCTACCCAAAAGTCACCACAAATTCACTTCACGGTAACCTCTAACAATGGAACTAGCATATCTCCAGACACTACAACCAGACTCCTAGGTATTACAATAGACCACAACCTTAGCTATGATGATCATATTAATACTACTATAAAATCTGTCAACAGAAAACTAGGCTCCCTTTACAGAATCAAACCCTTCCTTACATCGGTAGCTAGAACTACTATTGCCCAGACCCACATTATCTCCACCCTGTTCTATGCTTCAGCCATTTATACCAATCTATCTAAAAACAACCTTAGCAAACTTGCAAACATCTATAACAACATTGCCAGATTTGCCACTGGCGCCCCTTTTAGAACCCACCACTGTCACAACCTCAAACAGCTAGGATGGTTAGAACTGCAGAACCAACTACTTTGTCAACAACTTACCATCACCCAAAAGATCCTTTACCACCCTAAGAATACCCCAATCCTCACTAATCTGATTACCCCATATAAAAATCTGGCAACACTACGCCCAGCTAATAAGCTTCTAGTTTCCACTATTAAATCAAACAAGTCAGGGGACTCACTATTCACTAACACAGTGGGAAAAACCTGGAACCAGCTTCCAAGTGAACTCTCATCTCTCTCTTCCACACTGCTTTTCAAATAATACCTTAAAGAATATCTTAAAGCACACTGGCTATGTCCCTGCTCTAACCCTAACATCTCATTCCCCATTAAGCTCTCCCTATACTTCTCTGCTCTGTTGTTCTATTACGTCTACCTGTGTTAACTAGTAAGCTAACCTCTAACAAGTATGTAACAAGATTTCCTTCTTAGTACTCTATAAGAGTTTACTTACTCTAAAAGTACTAGCCATCCACTGTACCAAATATAAACATAAGTTTGTACATCTGTAAACCAGGCCACAAAAAAAAAAAAATAAATAAAATTTTACTTTATATTTTGCTTGTTCTCTCTATTAGATCTTAGCTTATGCTTTACTAAATGATTCTGTACAACTTTTCTTATGTACAATCTAAATAATGTATTGCAACTCATGTTACTATTGCATATAATATATGTTATGTCACTGCCTATGCTTGGAGCTTTTCTTCCCGGGCCTCTACTGAAAATGGACATATATCCAGTCAGACTAGCCCGGTCAACTAATGTAAAATAAAAATAAAATAAATAAATACATTTCTGTCAAGTAATCTAGTATACGAGGTAAGCTGGGCACAGTTGTGTCCTTTCCCTGAGACTGGCTCCAGGAACAGTATCTTTTCCACTTTTCCGAATATAATTTTCTAGTACTAGGCCTCCTTACCTCAAGAATGACATCCAGCACCTGCTTACTGAGAGTTGCTGGTGAAGAATTCAGGGGATGAGCCAGGCTGCTAGGTTCAGGTTCTGTAGCTGAGGGTGCAAAATCTGGCACTCCTGCTGGGACAGCAAGGAAGGGGTCTGAGGCAGGTGCCATGGTGGCACTACTGTCAGACTGCGCAAAAGAGGATACAAGTGCTGGCATGGCCAGTCTGGTGCAATCAGGCTTGTCCCTTGGCTTATCCTGTTTGATCTTTAGTAGAACCTTCGAGAGGAAGGGCGGGGGGGGGGGCATAGATCGAGAGGCTTTCCCAGGTAAAGGACAGGGCATCCACTTTCCAAGCTTGGCTGTGGGGAGTCCTGGTGCAATATTTGATCAATTGATACTTCTGAGGGGAAGCAAAGAGGTCCACCTCTGGTGCCCCCCATCTGTTCCTCAAAAGCTTGAATATTTTGGGTTCCAGTTTCCACTCGTGTGGGTCCATGAGAATTCTGCTTAGGTCGTCTGCCAGAGAATTTAGTTGGCCTGGCAGGAAATGAGCTTGCAGGTGCACTTGGCTGCTCAAGGCTGCGTTCCACAGAGCTATGGCTAATCTGCAGAGTGGGTAGGAAGGGGTCCCCCCCCCCCGCTTGTTTATGTACCACATAACTGTGGTGTTGTCTGTCTTTACCAATAGTTGTCCTGGAAGAGTAAGGCCTTTGAAGGCTGTCAGAGCATTCTGTACAGCTAACATTTCTTTATGACTGATATGCAGGTGCACTTGATTTGGGCTCCATTTACCTTGAATGCGTAGTCCTGCCATGTGAGCCCCCCATGCATAGTCTAATGCATCTTTTAGGGTTTGGGCGGCAGGGGGTTGAGTAAAAGGGAGTCCACTGTTGTGGTAGCAGGCCTCTGCCCACCAAAGGAAGGAATGATAGGAATCATTGTTTTCAGGTCCTGAGAATATTGACACCAGAGACTTTTTAAGTACTACTGAAGTTTCCTCATATGCAGTCTTGCATATGGAATTAGTAGAATGAAAGAGGCCATGAACCCTACGGCTTGCAGTATTTTTCTTGCAGATAGCTGGGTTTTGGTGGCCAGTAGATTGAAGTAGTTTGTCAAATAAATTTGTTTTCCTGGAGTAAGGAATGCCATCTGGGAATTGTGTTCAAGCTTGCTCTCAGGAATACAATCTGTTGGCTGGGTACCAGATGTGATTTATTTTCATTGATGGTGTACCCCAGTGAAGTTAGAAGTCTCTTTACAAATGTCAGGTGCTGTAGTAGCAATCCTCGACTGTCCGCCTGAATCAGGCAATCGTCCAAGTATGGGTAAATTTGAATCATTCTCTGCCTGCAATATGCAATGGCTGGAGCTAGGCATTTTGTGAATACCCTGGGCACAGAAGATAAGCCAAAGGGAAGTGCAGAGAACTGATAATGCATAGAGCCTGCTCTGAAACGTAGGTATTTCCTGCAAGATTCCCTTATGGGGATGTGCAGATAAGCTTCTTTTAAGTCTTGGGTTGCTAGCCAGGAGTCCTTAGCTAGTATAGGAAGCAGCTGTTGGAGAGTAAGCATTTTGAATTTTGGAACCACCATAAAGGTGTTGAGGATAGACAGATCCAGGACAGGACGCCAAGAGTTTTCTTTTCTGGGAACCAGAAACGGTCTGGAATAAAAGCCTTGTCCCCTTTGTTCTGCTGGGACAGGTTGAATAGCCTTGATACTGAGAAGAGAAAGTACTTGCTTTTGGGTCTC
Source organism: Protopterus annectens (assembly GCF_019279795.1). Taxonomy (NCBI): domain Eukaryota; kingdom Metazoa; phylum Chordata; order Ceratodontiformes; family Protopteridae; genus Protopterus; species Protopterus annectens. Next base: position 1,114,817,414 of record NC_056741.1, read on the forward strand.
TGCCCACTGGTTTGGGGGGAGGTCTGGCCATTCGCTTGAGGCTGGGAGTGAATGGAAGTGGAATCTGTATCCCTGGGAAACAATGTTTAAGATCCATCTGTCCTGGGTAATATACTCCCAGTTTGGCATGCAGGGCAAGTTTCCCTCCTAAAGGTGCAAGTACTTGGGCAAGGCTTGGAAGAGTTAAGGAAAAGTCATTGTGAGATTTTACCATAGGATGGCAGCTTACTACTCCCTATTTTGGACGTGGGTGCACTCCATTGCTTAGATCTGTGCATACCCTGAGACTGAAGTCTTGGTTGTCTGCTGCCCCTGGGTTTGGACTGAGAAGGTTTGGGAGGGACTGGAAAAGACCATTTTTTTGATGGCCAATGCCTACTGAATCTAGGTGGCTGTACTTGTAAGAAATCTTTAACAGTTTGCATAGATTTAGCTTTTTCCTCCATCCTTTTGAGGATGACTTCTGCTTTACTGCCAAATAGATGCTCTTGGTTTAATGGTGCATCTAGTAATTTTGCTTTGACATGGTCTGGCAAGTTTTGTTCCTTAAGCCAAGCATACCTTCTAAGAACAGACCAAGTGACAGCAGCCCTGCAAGATGCTTCTAAGGCATCAAAACCACATTGCAAAGTATGTTTACCAACTTGGTTAGTAGAATGCATCAACTCTTAAATCTTTATGTTCTGCACAATCAGGAATGAAAATCATTTTCTGTTTAATTAGTTCCATAACATGTTGCTGATACTTTAACATATGAAACTGGCAATTTAAAGCCCTGATGGCAAGAGTAGCAGAGATGTATACCTTCTTACCCCATCTGTCTAAAGCCCTAGAATCCCTGTCCGAAGGGGTAGGACTTGTGGCCGTTGTAGCCTTAATGACTAAGTCCCTGGGAAATGGTCTCTGGATCCGCAGAAGGATTCTTAGAGGAATTTGTGGGAGTCAGATACTCTATAGTACATGTCAGGTTTCCTGGGAGCTGGAGGCAAATTATCAGGGGTAAGGCTGGATTCCAAGAAGACATCATCTACAATTTCCAGAACAGGAAGGATAGCTAGAGGCCTGTGCTGAGGCAATTTTAAAACTTCCCTGAGTCTCTTTTTGGACTGAGAGTAGTCCTGGCTCTCCCAGCAGAAATGCTCTCTAAGGGTATGCAGGGTTTCACCAAAAGAAAAATCTTCTGGTGGGGAAGCAGAGGGAATGGAATCCTCTGCATCAGAATCCTCATAGGTAGATAAGAGTATGTCCTGGTAATCAGAAGGGTTAGAGTTATCACACTTCTGATCAGAAGAATCAGAAGGAAAATCAGTTCTTGGTCTTTTTGAGGGGGAAGGCGGACTTCCCCTAATTAAAGTTATAAGGTCTTCAGCCATTCTAAGCATTTGATTTTGTGGCATGTGGGCCTGAGAATGCACTTTGGTCATCTGTTTCCTAGGCGTATTGTGAACTTTAGGCCTGAGAAATTTGGTATTTTTGGTTTGAAACAAGGTCGTTGGTTTAATATGAAAATCGGAAGGCCTGAATACACCCTCAGAAGCCAGTGCCTGCACAGTGGCTCCGGACCCATCCAAGGTAGAGACATCCACAAGTTCCATAATCGAAGAAGCATCTCGCAGTATACTGGACTCCAAATGGGTTTCAGCAGAGGCCTGCGAATCTGTAGAAGCGGGTATCAGGGGCTGCGAAAGTGCCTCTCCGAGTACCGGCGGACTGGCGACTAGCTTAACGGTAGCATCGTCAGCAGTTTTGGACCTATGCGGTCCATCTCTTGTCTTTACCCTTACATTTTTTCGGAAGATCGATAGTCGGATGGATTATCGAAACCATTTCGGAAAACGGAGATAGAGAGTGAAAGAAAAAATAGCTAAACGACAAATATTTCGGGCGTTGAACAAGGCACAAAACTGACAGTGAGGGATGTTGTGGTCTGGGCCTAAACAGGTGATGCAGTAAGAATGAAAATCGCTGTCAGGTATTTGTTTTCTGCAGGCAAGACAATTATTAATTTTTTCTGACATCGGTTAGAGCAAGAAAAAAGGATCCCCAACGGGGTACTTATCTTTTCGAAGACTTCAGGTCTGAAACTCGAAAAACTAAAATCTCAGGAGGCAGGCACCGCATGGCAGTAAAGACTGATGTAATGGCGCCGGCTGCATGTTTTATACCCCTGACGACATGAAAGAAGCGACAGCATCTGACGCAAAAATCTCAAGATTCTGGTATTCAGGCAGACTGAGGGCTACCTGCAGGCAGATGACCTAAAATGTGATGACTGCAACAGTGAAACACGGAGAACATCAGGAAGTCTTCCAAGTAAGGAAAGATCACCTGATGCCTGCAAAAAGCAATCACAGGAGCGAGGCATTTTATGAATACCCTTGGGGCAGTAGATAGGCTGAAGGGCAAAGCAGGGAAAGTACAGTTGTGTACACTTACACAAATGTAGATGTTCGAGTGTATTCACTGTTGCAGTCATCACACTTGGGTTATCTGCCTGCAGATAGCCCTCAGTCGGCCTGAATACCAGAGACTTAGTATTTCTGTGTCAGTTGCTGTCGCTCCAGGACTGATGTCAGGTTGTCAGGGGTATAAAAACAGGCATCAGACTCCATTACATCAGTTTTTCTTGCCCCAAATATCAGGAGCCCCACAATAGGGAGCTAAGTTATGGTGGAAGAAACCACCACCAGAAAAAGTAAATACCAATACATCTGAAAATGGGGGGGGGGAAGGCCTAGAGAGATTAAGAAGAGAGAGAGAAACCAGGGGGGTTGGAGGGAGGGAAACCAGGACTGCAACAGTGAATACACGCGAACATCTACACTTATAGTAAGTGTACACAACTATACTATGTTCTTCGTGTTTCATTGTTGCAGTCATCACACTTGGGTGGATTCCCAAAGCTGAAGAAGGGTGGAGGCAAGTCAGAAAGGGTTAGAGCTGGCTAGAATGCCCTGCAGGACTGCTGTTGCAAAGAATGCCCTGGATTTGGAGAAGATAGACAAATGGTAGTGCTTGGTGAAAGTGTGTACTGAACTCCAGGTAGCAGCTTCCAGGATGTCCCTGGTAGGGACTCCCCTGAGAAATGCTGTAGAGGCAGATGTTGCCCTAGTGGAGTGTGTTCTGACCCCGTGCGGGGTTGGTTTCCCATGGTGCTTGTAGCAGAAATGGATGCAGTGTGCTATCTATTTCGATATAGTTTGCTTAGAAATGGCCTTGCCCTCTCTGCCCCTGTTGCAAAGCTAATAACTGGTTTGATTTTTTGAAGGCCTTATTCCTATCCAGGTAAAATCTGAGCTGTCCGTGCACATCCAAGGAGTGCAAGATCCATTCCCCTTTATTTTGAGGATTAGGGAAAACGGTTGACAAATGTATGGATTGATTGAGAGCCACACTGGACACCACTTTAGGCATAAAGGAAGGGTTTGTTCTGAGAGAGACCCTGTCAGCATGGAAAATAATGAAGGGTTCCACAGCCACAAGTGCTTGTAGTTCAGACACTCTTCTAGCTGAAGTGATGGCTAAAAGCAATGCTGTCTTCCAAGAGAGGAATTTTAAGTCTGCTGACAATGCAGGCTCAAAGGGTGGAAGTGAGAACTTTTCCAGTACAAAGTTAAGGTCCCAAGCAGGGGTGGGTGCTCTCCTTGGTGGCCTTAAGTTGTTTGCCCCTCTCAGGAGCTGTTTGATAAGAGAATGCAAGGAGAGAGGTGGCTCAGTGTTGTAATGAGCCAAAATGGCTGAGGCATGAATCTTAATGGAAGAGAAAGACAGGCCTTTGTGCAGTAGATCTGCTAAGTAATCCAGAATTAAAGGCAGGGAGGGCAGAATTGTGTCCTCTCCTTTAGATAGGCTCCATGAGCAATATCTTGTCCACTTATTCACATAGGATTTCCTTGTACTGGGTCTTCTAGCTTCAAGATTGACATCCAGCACCGGTTTGCTTAGAGCTGCTGGGATAGGATTCAAGGGATAAGCCAGGCTGCAAGATTTAGGGTTTGCAGTTGCAGATGCAAAATTTGCCCCTCCTGCTGAGAGAGCAGTGTAGGGTTCTGATGTAGGTGCCATGGTGGCAGGGATGTCAGGCTGCACAGGAGTGGGTACCAGTGCTGACGTGGCCAGTTCGAGGCAATCAGAATTGTCCTCGATCTGTCCTGCCTTACTTTGAGTAATACTCTTGAGAGAAGGGGCAGGGGTGAGAATGCATAAACTGAGAGATTTACCCACTAAAAAAAAAAAATATGGCATCCACTTTCCAGACCCTGCTGTGAGTGTTCCTGGTGCAGAATCTGCTGAGGTGGTGACTGCAGGGGAGGCAAAAAGGTCCACCTCTGGGGTCCCCCATTTCTGAATAAGAAGGTTGAAGGTGCTGGGCTCTAACTGCCACTCGTGTGGGTCTAGGAGATTTCTGCTTATAATGCATAGATCCAGCCCTGAAACGTAGATACTTCCTGCATGTCTCCCTTATAGGGACGTGCAGATAGGCTTCTTTTAAGTCTAGGGTGACTAACCAGGCGCCCTTGGTTAGCACAGGTAGAAGCTGTTGCAGGGTAAGCATTTTGAATTTTGGTACCACCAGAAAGGTGTTGAAAATTGAAAGATCCAGGATTGGGTGCCAAGAGCCCTCTTTTCTAGGTACCAGGAAGAGTCTGGAATAGAATCCTTGACCTATCTGTTCCTCTGGAACCTGCTGAATAGCTCTGATGGAGAGCACGGATAGAACTTGGTTTTGAGCCTCTGCCCACTGGTTTGGAGGAAGGTCTGGGAACCCTCTTGGGGTTGGCAGTGAGTGGAAGTAAAATTTGTACCCCTGGGATACAATGCTGAGGACCCACCGGTCTTGTGTGATGGACATCCAGTTTTCTGCATGAAGGGCAAGCTTTCCTCCTATGGGCACAAGCAAATGGGCAGAGGTGGGGAGTGGAGTGGAGAAGTCATTGTGATTTTCTTCGCTAAGGAGGTGCACTCCCTGCTTTGGGGGTGGGGGCACTCCATTGCTTAGATCTCTGCATACCCTGAGACTGTAATCTGAGTGGACTGTTTCCCCTGGGTCTGGTTTGAGATGGCCTGGAGGGGGCTGGAAAGGACCAGTGTTTGGAAAGGAAATGCCTACTGAATCTAGGGGGTTCCACTTGTAAGAATTATTTGACAGCCTGCATAGACTTAGCTTTTTCTTCCATCTTTTTAAGAACCTATTCTGCTCTGGTGCCAAACTGCCCTTGTTCAAAGGAGCGTCTAGTAACTTTGATTTGACATGGTCTGGCAAAGTCTGCTCCTTGAGCCAAGCATGCCTTCTCAATACAAAACCAAGTGACTGCTGCTCGGCAAGATGCCTCTAGGACATCAAAGCCACACTGCAAAGTATGCTGGCTGACTTGGCTTGCAGAATGCATAAGCTCCTGCAATTCCTTATTTTCTGCACAGTCTGTAAAGGTTGCCACTTTTTGTTTAATAAGTTCCATAATATGTTGCTGGTACTTCAGCATGTGAAACTGACAATTTAACTCCCTAATAGCAAGAGTAGCAGAGGTATACACCTTCTTACCCCATCTGTCCAAAGCTCTGAAATCCCTGTCCGAAAGGGTGGGATTCTTGGCTGTAGTTGCCATGATACCTTTAAGACCCCTGGGAAATGATCTCTGGATCAGCAGTCGGACTCCTGAAAAGCAATTTGAGAGTGTCAGGTACTCTGTAGTACCTGTCTGGTTTCCTAGGGGCAGGAGGTAAACTATCAGGTAAGACTGGATTCCATAAAAACATCATCAACAACCTCCAGGACAGGGGGTATATTGCTAAAGGTTTGTGCTGTGGCAAATCTAGGAATTCTCAGAGTCTCTTTTTGGACTGAGGATATTCTTGGCATTCCCAATGGAAATGTTCTCTTTAGGTATGTAAGGTTTCACGAAAAGAAAAATCCTCTGGAGGGGAGGCAGAGGGAATGGATTCCTCTGCATCTGAATCCTCATAAGTAGATAAGGGCACATCTTCATAATCAGATACCTCAGAGTCATTGGACTCCTGGTCTACTGAAGCTGCAGGGGACTGATCTCTATTCCTCTTAGCAGGGGAAGGCCGACTTCCTCTAATCAGCATAATAAGGTCTTCTGCCATTCTAAGCATTTGCCGTTGTGGCATGGGAGGAGGTGCATGTGCTTTGGTCATCTGTTTTCTAGGTGTAGCATGTACTCTTGGCCTAAGAAACTCAGTAGTTTTAGATAAAATTGTCGGTTTGAGTCAAACATCAGTAGTGCGAAGAACTACCTCAGAAGCCAGTGTCTGCACAGCGGCTCCGGACCCATCCAAGGTAGAGACATCCGCAGGTTCCATAGTCGAAGAAGAGTCTCACGTCATACCGGACACCGAATGGGACAAGGTAGAGGCCTGTAAATCCATAGAAGCGGGCATCAGGGGCTGTAAAAGAACCTCACGGAGGACCGGCAAAACGGTGACTAGCTTAACGGAAGTGTCGTCGGAAGCTTTGGACCTATGCAGTCTGTCTTTATCCTTATGTTTTTTCGGAATATCGGCAGTTGGATGGCTTACCGAAGCCATTTTGGAATACGCAGATTGAGAGCAAAAGAAATTACCGACAATGAGAGCCCGACGACGAATGGTTCAGGCGTTGAACAAGGCACAAAACCAACAGCGATGTAAGTCGTGGTCTTGGCCTAAATAGGTGACGCAGTAAGAATGAAAATCTGTGTGGTATTCGCTTTCCACAGGCAAGACAATTGTTAACTTTTTCTGACACTGGTTAGAGCAAGAAAAAAGGATCCCCAACGGGGTACTTAGCTTTAGAAGACTTCAGGATTATTCAATTCATAAATGAAAATTCAGGTAGCGGCCGACCGGCACTTGGAACTGCTTCTGCTTCGGGCTCCTCGGCAAGAAAGACTGATGTAATGGCATCGGCTGCCCGTTTTTATACCCCTGATGACCTGACGTCAGTCCTGGAGCGACAGCAACCAATGCAGAAATACTAAGTCTCTGGTATTTGGGCCAACTGAGGGCTACCTGCAGGCAGACGAGCCAACTGTGATGACTGCAACAGTGAAACACAAAGAACATCTTAAAATGCTAGGAAGCAACACAGAAATGCAAAAACTTCCTGAAAAAGGGATGAAATGGGATATGGAGATAAGCAGCCTTGAGATCCAGAGACAGCATATAAGGCTGAGGATGCAAAAAAAAGTAACAAAGTTTGAAGGGACAACATTCAAAAGGAGGGTACCTTCAGAAAAGTGTTTAGATGAGACAGGTGTAGAACTGGTGTCAAAGTACCATCTTTTCTGGGTACTAGAAACATTCTGGAGTAAAATCCTCTCCCTCCTTTGAGGCACAGGCACCTCTTGAACAGTACCCTCAGTCAAAATCTCCCTAAGCGCCTTTGGGAAGGACAGATGTTCCTGAGGGGGCTGAAGAATACCCATAAAAGGGGAAAGGGATTTTCAAACCATGAAATACTTCTAGCAGATACGGGACAGAACCCAGGAAACTTGAGTAATCTGTAGCCAAACAGGACGAGAGAGAGGCGCGAATAGAAAGAGGAAAGTGCTGAGAAGAATAGGATAGCCAGACAGCACCTGGTTTTATCAGGAAACAAACTTCTAAGGCACAGAAGTCTGAGTAGCCTTCACAGCAGGAACCCACTTGCCACCCTTTCTACACTTAGGAAGAGGGCGAGATTGCCTACAAACAAAAGTTGACTTACTGGGGTAATTTCTCTGAAATGTAGCCACAGGAAAACAAACATGCTTAAGTTCCTGTAAAGCCTTGCCCTTATTCTGAAGAGACTTCAACAAAAGCAGCAGCTTCTACATAGAAGTGTTTACTGACTTAAAAGCAGCCCTACAGGAAGCATCTGCTGCATCATAACTACACTTGATGGAATGACGAGCCACCTAGCTGGAAGTCCCTAACAGAGAAAGGTCAGAAGTTTTACCTTGAGTTTTGAAGGTCAGAAATAACCAAAGAGATCTAGGATAGGAGAGCCAACAAGTACCTGGTCATATGGGTCTGATAATCAACAGCCCTAAAAGCCAAGATAGCACAGGTATAAACCTTACTGCGTAGCCTTTCCATGGTTCTGCTATCTTTATCAGAGGGCAGTAACTTAGGAGAAAGAAGCAACTGAAATTGCTTGTCAAAAGCTACAGACACCACCAAGGGGTCAGCAGGAGGACACTTGCACAAGAATTTACAGTCCTCAGGCTCTCTATAGAATCCATCAGGATTCCTGGGGGCAGGAGGCTGAGAGTCTGGAGCCTCATGAAGCATTAGAAAATGCATCCAACAAGGCAGCCAAAACCGTAGAACAGCAGAAGGTCTTGGAGAATCTATCTGCAGCAACTTAATACCTTTATTTGCATCCCAGAAACATGGCCACAAAACATTTAAAGAACTCCATCATCCTAGATATGGTAGCTCCAAAAGAAATATCTTCAGGAGGAGTACAAGGACTGGTAGATTCTTCTTCTTCCGATCTATTATCCAAAGGAGAGGGAATCAGAGGAGTAAGCAAGTGATTCCTCATCCAAATCCACCTCCTCTTCAGAGAAATGCTGCTCTCTGGGCCTTTTAAGGGGGGTAGAAGACCAAGGAGAGTTGGAACAGAAACTCCCTGAGGAGGTTTTAAAGCCATCAAAGCACTAAGCAAGCCCTGAGTGAAGGGTTGCATTTCACTATTTGGATCCTTAGGATCAGGAGAAATATGTTTAGTCTCTTGCTTTTTCTTCAATGGGCCATCCTCCTTACAGAATGTGGAAGACTCCGACCCAGGACGGCATTCAATCATGGTAGCAGACATGACTTCTCTAAGATTTGAGGACCCCCCCCCAAAAGGCCCATCAAAGATAATCAGCCATGGTTCTCCCCGAACGTCCGAACCAGACATCTGCAATGCCTTCTTGGATTTGCTTAAAGTCGAACCCCCGCTAGCTTCCAACACGGTTGCAGCAGAGGAGTCCAAAGATAAAGCCAGGTGAAACTCCATGCATTCACTCACCTCGGGAGAGACATCTGGCGGAGGCTGAAATGCAGAAGATTCTGGCTGAGATTTTTTGGCTGCCTTCTTCACAGACAGCTGTCTCTAGGAGACTGACATTCCCTCAATCTTATCCTTAGCAAGAAGCTTAAGATGCTGGTTTTCAAGATAAAGTACCAAAGAAGAAAGTCTACCAAGGAAGGCCTTGGGTACAAAGACCTGACAGATACAGCAGGATGCATAGTCATGCAAAGCGACAAGGCAAAACAGACATTGTTCGTGGCAGTCTTTATGGAGAATTTGTCTCCCACGCTGGCATTTACCCATCCTGGATGACATGAGACCCCACAAGCAACAATATAACAAAAGGAAAATAATAAAATAAAACACCAGTGGGGCACTTATCTGCAAAGGCATGGTGAACCAGTAACAGAACAAGTGTTCAGATAGATGATCAAGAGATGGTGTTTGGAATGGCAGCAAAGAAGTTCTGAAGATGGAACATCCGGAAGTCACCTTTATGCCCTACGTTATGCAAGGACCATCCATGTGGCATATGGAGTACCTTAAAGCAACCTAAACGCTTTGATACACTGGCTAGCAAACTCAGTCTTAGGCATAGGCCAACTAGGCAGCCGCCTAGGGTGCTGCTCTAGCAGGGGCACTTTTCCAGTAAGATGCATGGTGTAGGTAGACCAGGATGGGGACACAGGATGGTGTTGGGGGGGTCACTGTGGAGACCTTTTGCCTAGGGCACCAGTCGACTAAAGGACGGTCCTGCTGGCTGGACACTGGGCCGCCCTTGACAGGGGGTCCCTATTGTAATGAATACCGCAACAGTGATATGGAAGGACATCAATGCATCTGTGTCGTCCATTTTCATTCTTCCTCAACTCCCCACTCTCCTTCCCCCCCTTCCTATTACCTCCTCGAGTAACCTTTTGGTTATTGTGGAATTTGTTACATGTTTGAGCCCCAGTTTTGCTACCACTCTTACTTTGTCCAAAACTAGGGTTGGGTATTCCTACCGCTTACAAGGCAACTATCTCAGCTACAGCAGTTGACTGGGGCATTATGGTAGAGGAAGGAGATCAAGAGTTAGATCCGAGAGTCTAGTAAATGCTGCCCAATCACTGAAGAAGAATTAAAGTGGACCACACCGATGCATAGTTATTGGTGAGTACATAAAAATTATGTACTCACCATAACTAGGCATCTCTGTTGTCCACTGTCATTCTTCCTCAACAAAGGGGTTAAGGATCTGACTCTGCTGCATACTATAGACTTAAGATGCAACTCTCCAGCTCCTTCCAGCTCCTCCTCCTGCCCATAATGCCCTAGACAGTTTGCTGTCATAAAACATTCATTCATTAATAAAACAGAAAAACAAAGTGTAGGACTCAAACCTGAAACTACAGGTTCCAATAAAATAATCATCAGGTCACTCCAGAAGATGACAGGAAGGGGGGGGGGGGGAGTTGACCAATGAAAACAGACAACACAAATGCCTAGTTATTTTGAGTACACAGCTTTTACATCTGACGGTGTCCTTTTCATTCTTCCTCAACAAATGAGACAGTCCCCAGTTATGCAAATCTTGGGTGGTCCTCATGGAAGTACATTATGAAGAACTGCTGAACCAAAGGCAGGTCTACTTCTGGAAACTAAGTCCAATTTGTAATCAGTAACAAAAGGTATGAGCATCAGACCATGTGGCTGCTGCACTAGTACCATAAATACACGTTTTTAACCAAAAAGCAGATGAAGAGGCCATGGATCTAACTGAATGGGCTTTAGGCATTCTTAGTAAAGCCCCTGTTGGGAATAAATCCAGAAAATGCAGTTAGTTATCCATTTGGTCAATGTAACTTTAGAAACTGAAGAACCCAGCAGACTTGATGAAAAGATGAACAGCTGGTCTGTTTTTCTGAATTATTTTGTTCTGTGTAAATAGAAAAACAATTGTCTATGCACATCTAGAAGATGTAGCATGTATTCTTCTTTGTTTGAAACATCTCGAAACAAGACTGACAAATGAATGGTTTGATTAATACTAAATTCAGAAGCCACTTTAGATAAGAAAGAAGGGCTGGTTCTTAAGGTAACCCTGTATTTATGAAAAACAATGTAAGAAGTCTTAGATGAAAGAGCTTGGAGTATGGAAATCTTTTAGCTGAAGTAAAAGCCACTAAAAGGGCTGTTTTCCAAAACGGGCACTGTTTGCTTAAGGTTAAAATGGTTGTGGAGTCAAAACTTCAGTACCACTGTTAAATCCCAGGGAGTTTATGGGTCCTTTGCGCTGAAGGTCTACGTAAGAAAGTGCCTTTTAAGAAAGCCTTACATAACTTGGAGCAGCCAAACAATACTTTATGTCCTCGCTGGGACACTAGGATGATCCATCCCAGAGGGATATGACAGACGGTGCAGACTTGGATCCAGTATCCAGGAAGGATAACTAAAGTGAGACCAAAGGAAGGGGGGAACTACACCTAGGAAGGCCAAAAAGGGGCAATGAGGATGACCATGCTCTTCAACATGCTGGCTTTCTGTAAGAATTTTGGAATCACAGGTACCGTGGGATACATAAGCATAAAGTGGCCATGGGGGCCAAACATGAACTAGTGCACCTCTCGATTACTCCTCCTGAGGAAGTATCCATGCAAATAACCTGCTGCATTTGTTGTTGTAAGTAGATGCAAAGGAATCATAGCATGGTTGGTCGCAATGACAGAAAATTTTCTCCACCATCAACTGAGAGACCACTCATTGAGGCATCAGAATGAACCTGCTGAGTGTGCCCGCTAGTACGTTGGTTTTCCCCGGAATATGCACTGCTACTAGAAAGCATCTGAAAGAGATCACCCACTGCCACACCATCATGGCTTCTCAGCAAAGGGGGTAAGAGAGTTCCCCCTTGTTGGTTCTTGTACTAGACCACAGACGTGGTTGGTTTGAATCTCAATAGTCCCTAGACGAAGAGCATCTTGGAATGCCTGCAGCAGTAAAATGACTGCTCTCATCTCCAGGGCACTGATATGCAAATTGGTTTCTGGGGGAGGCACGTGCCTTGGACCATCCTTCCCAAGAAATGCCCTCCCACCCTAGCTGGGAGGTGTCTGTGGTCACTGTGACCAATGGAGGGGGGGGGGTGAAAGGCTGACCTAGGTAAATGTCATCTGACTGGACCAACCAGCAAATACGTTTGCATACTTGTGTAAGTCTGACTGGAAATGACAGGTGCTGTCATAGAAATTACCAGTGAACAGCTGAGTCCACTTAAGAACACACACAGTACCATGCTAAAGGAACTAAATCTATGGCCGTTACCATGGAACCTAAAGCTTGAAGTACGAGTCTGGCAGGAGGATGGAGCAGGATGAGATAGGATTTGATGAACCTGAGATCTGAGTATGCATACAGAGTGAGAAGGTAAGGAAGCAATCTAACTTGTGTCGAGCTGGGCACCAATAAACTCCAGGACCTGTAGAGGTATCAATTTTGATTTGGCAAAATTGACCAATATACCTAGTGACTGACAAAGCTGGAGCAAACAGTCCCTGAACTGCTACAGGAGATGTGTGGTTGGGGTGATGAGAAGCCAGACATCTAGATAAGGAAAAACTCTGAATCCTTGTAGTCTCAGATGAGCTGCTACCACTACCGTACACTTGGTAAACATCCTGGGGGCTGCAGCAAGTCCAAAGGACAGGGATCTGAATTGGTATTGACTGGCTCCCAGCCAAAAGCTTAGTATCTCCAGGAATGCCTGCCTATTTTGATGTGATAGTATGCATCCTGAAGACCTATGGAGCACATCCAATCGTCCTTGTGTAGAAGAGGTAGGATGGACTGAACCATGACCATTTGGAACTTTGATTTCTTCACAAACTGGCTTAATTTGCTTAGATCCCAAATTAGTTTCAGGTCTCCTGTCTTTTTGGCACTAAAAGAATCTTGAGTAAGTTCCAAATCTTGCTTGGTCTGGTGGGACCTACAGGATGATTCTTGTCCAACAGCTTTTGAATTTCTTGTGCTGCAGCTTCCCTCTGACTGGGTGGAATGTCGGGTAGCTTTGTAGGGAATGAAGTAACCTCTGGATATTATTTTTAGCACCCAAGTACCTTTTGTTATAGCTGCCCATGCTTCTGGTTGCAAAGACAAAATGACCCCTGACTGCCTCCAGATAAGGGCAGTCAGGCAGCACCAGAGTCTATCCAGTAAGGAATCTTAGGAACCCTGATTTTGCTGGTGTCCTCTTCTGCAGGGATGGCATCTTGGCATCTTCTGTTCAAACTCCCTTCTCAATCTCTGAAGTTGTTGTCTCCGTGTGCATCCTGAAAAGATCCCTGGGATTTGCAGAACCACATTTTCTTGCCAACTATCGGATTCCTTGAAAAAAAAAAGATAACTGTTGAGGAGTAGAAAATTTAATTCCCATATCAGACAAGGTCTTTCCTTCTTGGTCAAAGCAGGTAAGTGCTTCTTTCACATAAGGGCCAAACAAGAATGTTCCATCAAAAGGAGAATTGATGAAAAACTACTTTAAAGGCTCCCAAAGTCTCACTGCTGCATCCAGCCAGGTCACCTCACAGCAATGCCTGACCCGGCCACCCATGATGCACTTTCTGCTGCGTGAGAGATTAACCTCATGGGCGCACTGGAAATAGAAAAGAGTGGCCAGCTGAGAACATGATCCTTTGAAATCCTCTGCAGACATGGACTCAAAGTTTGACAGTTTTTTTCTCAAGTCTCTCTGTAGAATTGTTAAGTGTGCTAGGTAATTCAGGCACCTCAGGGTGAAGGCTGCTGAAGCAAATGCATGCTTTCCAATTCTGTCCAAAGCCCTAGACTCTTTGTTAGGGTGGTGGACAGAGGAGCTCTGCTCTGCTAGATCCTTTTTGGTGGCTGCCATTACAACCACTGCATTGACAGAGATTCCTTTGCTCCAGTGGGGTTTACCCTTTGGTGCGGCTAAAAACTTGTCTTGGCGGTGCAGGACAGGTTCAACTAAATCAAGTCTCCTTCCATGCCTAGCAAGAGACTAGGTAGATGAGCTCATTAGCCAGGAGTGGCACACCCAAGACACAGAAGGGCCCACACCAAAAGCCTCCCGAAATACTGACTCCTCAGGAGAAGGATTATTGGTGGACCAACCACCTTTCTGCTTAAGGATCTCTAAAATGTCTCCAACTGAGATGTCATCAGGTGGTGATCTGCGGGATCCTTCCACTTCTTCGAAATCAGTATTTTCAGTGAGAGATTCCAAAGTGGAATCTATGTGCCACATCTTGCACATTCTCTTCCGGTGGACTTCCACAGGGAGATGTTCCCAGGAGGTGTCGGAAGAGAGGGGAAGTTCTTCCATAGGAACTGAATGAGACTGTCCTGTAGAACAGGTCTGATGGAATCAAGAGTTTGGAACCAGAGAGGAAAGAGGGATAGGATCCAATGGAGGATGACACACTGGATCCCTAGAACGAGAAAAGATCCTTTCCATAACCTCAAAGGCAGACAGACCCAGTGAAGCTGAAGTCACCTACACTGAAGCCGAATGCCCAAGCTATCCAACACCATGCCTCTCTAGGTCAGAGATGGATCAGACATCAGAGTAGGCCCTGGCCCCATGGATCTAACACCAACTCTTCAGCTCTGGGACTCATCCAGATCCAAAGGCATAGGAATAGAACTGGTCAGGGATACTATCAGAGTCGTAGTAGTAATTCTCTTCAGGTCAGACACTGGAACTCTTCAAACAGTTTGATCTTGCGGCTCTGAAACCTAAGGACAGGTCGGAGAAGCAGATAAAACTCTGTGGGTAGTGACCAGACGGCTCACGGATCCAATAAAGGTATGGAGCAGAGATAACCCCATCTGGATCTGAGCTGAGAGGAACTTTCAAATCACTATCCACATCCGCTTTGGAAAGACTTCTGGAGGACCTGATGGATTAAGTAGTACACTACGGTATGGAATGCTTTCTGTGTGTCTGAATAAAAGGAGAGTGGAGCTAAGGGAAGATAGGATCTATCATAAACTTGGGTGAGGGAGTACTCTGTGTGTAAGCTGTGCTAGGTTTAGGGTACAGTGATTTAGGATCTGCAGTCTCAGTGGTAGGACTGGGTGAGATAAAGGGATCCGTTGGCTTAGAATCCAAAACCTTAGGCCCACCTCCTGTCTTTTCAGGTCCAACGAACTGTGATCCGACGAATTCAGAACTTTTAGTGGTGGCTATGAGGAAGTCTTAGGAGACTTCAGAGACTAATGCTTCCTGTGCTCCAATGGCGCTTTTGAAGATTTACTGAGGGTTTGAGCCTCTGAAGAGGAAGACTGAGGGGAGGAAGCAAACCTTTATGTACATGCTTACTACACCCATCAGCTAGGAATCTTGAATTAAAACCCTCACAAACGTACAGTCTGTATTTAAATAAGCCAAACCTAAACAATAAATGGCAATCCCTGTGGTTAACAGAGTTAGGGAATTTATGCCCACAGGAAGTGCATTTCTTGAAAACTGCCGGCTTATTAGCCTTGACAGAAAAAATTCACAGAAAAGTAGAAACTAGCTAAAGCAAGGACAGAATTTTTTTTAAGTAGGAAAATACCGTCGATGGTATAAAAGAATATACTGTTTAATAGGGTCACAGTTAAAGACAGAATAAGGCAAAATACCAACAACGGTGTGTCTGATGGACTACTACAAAAATAGTAGGAGACCTAATGCAAAATATCCAAAGTAACTGAGAGAGGGGTTCAAAATATTATTAGTTAAGGTAAAATATTGAACAGGAAGAAATACTGAGTAACTCATTCACTTACAACTTCCTAAATAGTAAGCAAAACACTATGAGAGAAGGATCCTACGTCCATGCATGATGGTGGTAAACAAGAGATGAGGTATTGTGGATGGACTAGGGCATTATGGGTAGAGGGAGGAGCTCGAGAGTTGGATCCAAACTCTGCAGTATGCTGCCAAGTCAGATCTGATGATTGAATCCATAACCCATTTGTTGAGGAAGAATAAAAAGCACATCATCAGCTCTTTACTTTCTTGCTACTGAAATCGCATCTTCCATACCAAACATTTTCATATATTTCTTCAGACCTCTACCCTCTGTTATATTTTCTCTTCTAGGTCCCCTGATACATCTGAACTACTGCAAATCAAGTTTCAGTCCCCACCCACATAATATTTCCTGCTCAAAGCTTATTTCCACCAAAAATCTCAAACTCCATAATAAAAGTTTTAGGCGAAATATAAATAAATGCCATCATAATCCTTCTCCCCTTGCCAATAATCCCTTTCTACCACAAAGTGACCATTGACTCCCCAGTTTATTACTACTGCAGCTCCTCTAACAATTAGGATTACTCATTCTGTTTTCCTTTATCCTGAATACTCTGATGAACATCCACCATGAAGTCCTTTGTCGAATTCACAAGCTCATTTCTATCCAAATCTGTCTCCCATAACATTATTATTTGCAGCCTACACTTTTTAATAAAATTCAATACCCTTTGCTTATAGACACCTGTATAAAAAATGTGTTACTTTTTCCTACTGCACATAAAAATATGTACAGTCTCAACATAAGCTTGTATGCATATACTAAAATCTGGCAGGTGTCTCTCTCATGTATTTACTTCTCATCTCCATTTGACCCTGTCACATTTAGACTTTTTGCTAACATAGACACTTCTAAAATAAAATACTCAGAAACCCCATCTCATCTTAACCTACCACAAAAATATGTACACCTCCCAAAAATGAACTTTACCACTCCAGATAGCAGCAGCTGCCCAACTCAATGGCTACAACTACAAGCATCACATACTCAAATTATGGTTTACCCTTGCTAAAACCCACCAGAGACTGTGGTTTCACTTCCAACGACTGCAGTTATTTTCTTATCTCTACTCCCTCCCAAATGTGAAAAACTATTTGCATACTTTCAGTAAACAATAAAACTTTCTGCCCAAAGGAAACATGCACTGGCTACCTTTAATGCAACTTAACATAGCAGTATACAATTTAACTTACTTAACTACTACGGCTGCTGGGGAGGCAACTACTTCTATAACTTATTCCCTTCTCACAGTTTCAAAATGTAATTGTTCATTGAGCTGCTTGCCAATGTACATTTAAATGTTAATTACAGTGTACCTTGTGAATTTCACTCAGCAAACACTGTTCAGACATCTCATGATTAATTGTTTGGACCTGCAGCCTACTCATCTGCAAGTAAACACAGATGGAAAAAATAAAAAAAAAAAAAAAAAACACAACTTTGCAAATCCATGAAATGAACCTTTGTAACTTTCACTCAACACAATGTCCAAGCCTCGCGATGGTTTATAGCTGTAAACTTCTGGTCTCCAACAGAAAGCACTTACTAATAAACATAACAGCTAATGCCATTGAAGGTGCAAGGAGAGACTATTTCTTATATCTTTCACCATGCTGCCTTATTTTTAAGCATATTTGCTTTAAAGACAGACTTGTATACACTCTAATCCAGGGTGCTAGTCTGGACATCCACCTTTACAAAAACAGGGGTAAAATATATTAATTTTAAAAATATTAAGAGATGTTCGCATTCCCCAGACTTCCAAGATGGCTACACACTAATCAATAGCTTAATTTCAGCTCCACCAGTATTAGAAAATAAAGATAAGGGCTAGAAACTCTGCAAGCTTTAGTAAATTCAGTTTCTGGCTAGTAAGTACACTGCCTGGATGCCAGTAAAAAAGAAAAAAAAATAACCAGAAAAGGTCAAGAAAAAAACAGAGGTTGGGAACAATCCTGCAGCTGTTCATCAAGAAGCAGTTCAAGCTCAAGCTTAGGTGCAAGAGATGGCTTCCAGTAATTTAGACAAAAAGATAAATAAAACGTATTCAGAACTGATTAAGAAAAAAGATGGAAAAAATGAAGAAGGCTTTGAAGAGCTATTCAGATATGCTGACAAAACGGTCAATATCAAAGGCTGAAATGAAGAAAATGCTCGCTGAGTATGAAACTGTTCTCATGACGTGTTAGTAACCTTTGGATGACAGAGCATGCAGGGAAAACATGAGATCTTCTGCTATACCAGAGAAACTGGAAGGAAGAAACTGCATTAAATTTTATGAAAGCACAAATAAGCAACTGGACTGGTATTCCACAGCATTATTTGTTAACTAAAAGGGCACTTTGTGTGTATGCTCCAAACCTGGCCATGAGAAATCAGTCAAGATCTGTATTAGTAAAGATGCAAATCATACCAGCAGAAAATACTGATCTTGACAAAACTGTGGCAAAAGGGCAAAGTATTAAAAATGGAGTGTTTGAGGAAAATGATTACTCACTGTCAGAGTAATATCAGCAGGCACGTGTGAGTTTAAACCTGCTGTACCCCAGCTGTCTTCAGATTTTTTTTCCTGGAGTATCAATCAATTTTTGATGTAGACCAGGCAAAAGAGAAAATAATGTTTGCCCAGCAAAGTGTGTATCATCAAACAGAAGGGGACTCTGCTTTTCACTCATCTAATAATAATGCTTATAAATGGACCTTTCCAGTGAAACATTTTCAAATGCTGTGAAGGAAAATGCTTGAGACACAGAAAAAAAGCACAGGAGCGGACTAGAAGAATCAACAGAACACTGAACCGGTCTGGGGTTGAGAGATGGAGAATAAGACAATGACCAGCAACACTGAAATTAATGAATACATGAGAGACTATAAAGCATTAATCACATTTGTGAAATATGACTTTATATGAAAAAAAAATGAAAAGACTGAACTTTTGACGACTCTGTTAAACGTATAGGGGAATGAAACATGTATGCCTCACCATGTCATAAATGTTTGGAAGGTTACTGAAGGGAAGGAGGAAAAATCTAACCAAAGGAAACATTTTTTGTTCTTAACAGTATTACATTTCACAATACAAATTGCACGTTATATACTACAGCATTTTAGTTACTGTCGTATGTGATGACATTAAACAAGTGCTTTTTTTTTTTAGTTTTAAGACATGTAGGCATTACAATGGAAAAAAAAAAAAAAAAGTTAAAACAAGACTAGACAAAAGATTTTCAGTTACCCTCCTTGCTGCATGGAACCAGTGTGTCCTTGTGCTCTTCCATAAAGCTAGCTCCCTACACTACCCAAGCCAACCCTGCATCTCCAAAATTGGTGACCGCTAGTTGACTGATAGTGTAAGTTGGGAACAGACTTCTTTACTGGAGAAGAACTTACGCCAACTAGAGTGAAGGTCATCTCTCTTTTGCAAGCTTAAAAAACACACTTGTTTTCTATATGAAATTGTAAATTGGAGAGCACAGTGCCATACACCAGTAGAAGGGGACTTTATTTTAGTTTCTCCCTCTCTAAATAAATTCAATTATATCTCAGCTCAACTGCCAGAGTGTTTTGTTTTCCTGGCAGGAATTGAGCTTGAAGATGCATTTGGTAGGTCAAAGCCGTGTCCCACAGTGCCATGGCTAATATGCAAAGGGGGTATGAGTGTATGCCCAATTGCTTGCTTATATACCACATGACTGTGGTGTTGTCCGTCTTTATCAGTAGTTGTCCTGGATGAAGTAAGTCCTTGAAGGCTGTTAGGGCATTTTGAACAGCTAGCATCTCTTTCTGGTTGACATGTAGATGCATTTGTTTTGGTACCCATATGCCCTGATTGTGGGCCCCCCAGCATAATCTGATGCGTCTGTTAAGGTTTGGCTGGGAGGGGTAGAGTGAAGGGCCGCCCCATGTTTTGGTGACAAGCCTTTGCCCACCATAGAAACTCCTGTTGCAGGCAGGGAATGAGAGGAATCATTGTTTCCAGACTGTGTGAATGTTGACTCCATAAACTTTTTAGGTACCATTGAAGTTTCCTCATATGCAGTCTTGCATATGGAATTAGTAGGATACAGGATGCCATGAAGCCCAGAGCCTGTAAAATTTGTCTTGCAGAAGTCTGGGTTTTTGTTGCCATCAGTTTGAAGTAAGTAGTCAGTTGCCTTTGTTTGTCTGGCGTGAGGTAAGCCATCTGGGCAGTAGTATTCAAGCTTGCACCCAGGAATGTTATCTTTTGAGAGGGTACCAGTTGTGATTTCTTTTTGTTTATTGTGTACCCTAGGCATGTTAGAAGCCTTTTCACAAACGCCAGGTGTCGAAGAAAAGTGTCTCTGTTCTCTGCTTGAATGAGACAGTCATCTAAGTAAGGATATATCTGAATACGTCTTTGTCTGCAAAATGCAATTACCAGTGCCAGGCACTTTGTAAAAACCCTGGGCGCAGTAAATAAGCAAAAGGGCAGTGCAGAGAAATGGTAATGCATTAAACCAGCCTTGAACCTGAGGTATCTTCTGCACGACTGTCTTATTGGGACATGCAGGTATGCCTCTTTTAGGTCTAGAGTCACCAGCCAAGCATTCTTGCCCAGCATGGGCAGACGTTGCTGCAAAGTCAACATTTTGAATTTTGGAAGGTCCAGGTATGTGTTCAAAATCGATAAATCCAGTATTGGCTGCCAGGCCTTGTCCTTTCTGGGTACCAAGAACAGTCTCGAGTAAAAATCTTGTCCTTTTTCCTGTTCTAGTACTGTCTGAATGGTCCCCATATCCATGAGAGACGTAACCTGTTTCTGTGCCTCTGCCCATTGATTTTTTGGCAGATCTGGCCATCCATTTGCCATTGGCAGTGTGTGGAAATGGAATCTGTATCCCTGTGATACAATGTTTAGTACCCACTTGTCCTGGGTTATTAACAGCCAATTTTAAGCAAAAAGTGTCAATTTTCCCCCTATGGGTGCTGCCAAAAGATAAGTGCTTGGTGTAGGCAGAGGGAAGTCATTGGGATTGCTTTCTGTAGGTTTACGCTTTATCTCCTCCAGATTTGGAGGTGGATGCGCCCCATTGCTTTGACTTGTACGAGTCTTGCGCCTGTTATCTGGAACCCTTAGAGCGCCTGGATTTGCCCCTTTCAGCTCTGTCTGTTCGTAGGCCAGTGTCTACTGAATCTTGGTGGCTGCACTTGTAAGAAGTCTTTAACAGTTTGCATAGACTTAGCTTTGTCTTCCATTTTCTTTAGAACCTCTTCTGCCTTAATACCAAACAGTGAATCATGCTGTAAAGGTGCATCTAGCAATTTAGCTTCAACATGATCCGGCAAATTTTGCTCCATTAACCAGGCATGCCTCCTAATCACAGATCCCGTAACTGTGGCCCTGCAGGAGGCCTCTAAAGAAACAAAACCACATTGCAAAGTATGCTTTCCAACTAGTTCAGCTGCATGCAATAAGTCCTGCAATTCTTTATTTTCTGCACATTCTGAAATCAACATCATTTTCTGTTTAAGCAATCCCATAACATGTTGTTGGTACTTAAGCATATGAAATTGACAGTTTAAGGCCCTGATTGCCAAAGTTGCAGATGTATAAACCTTTTTTCCCCATCTGAATAGTGCCCTTGAATCTCTGTCAGAGGGGGTAGGATTTTTTGCTGTTGATGCCTTAACTCCCTTTGGACCCTGTGAAATAGTTTCAGGATCAGCAGCAGGGTTTCTAAATAATAATTTATGAGAGTCAGGGACCCTGTAATATCTGTCAAGCTTACTGGGAGCCGGAGGTAAGGAGTCTGAGGTCAGGCTTGACTCCAAAGACACATCATCCACAATGTCTAAAACAGGGGGAATAGCTAAAAGCTTGTGCTGAGTGAGAAGAAGGAAATCCCTGAGCCTCTTTTTTTGATTCTGAGAAGTCCTGACTCTGCCAGTGAAAATGCTCCCTCAAAGTATGCAAGGTTTCTCCAAATGAATAATCCTCAGGAGGAGATGCAGATGGAATGGACTCCTCAGCATCAGAATCCTCATAGGGAGATATAGATAATTCCTGATCAGAAGAGGAATCAGAAGAAAGAGAAACCTGATCTGAAGATTCTATCAGTGTCTTGCCTAGGCCTCTTAGCTGGAGGGGGATGGGTACCCCTGATCAAGGTAATAAGGTCTTCAGCCATTTTGATCATCTGTTTTTTAGGCATAGAGGCCTGTGCTCGTGGCTCATGCGTCGTTTTTTTTAGTTTTAGAAGTTGCTTTTATCTTTGGTTTTGCAGCTGTTGTCGGTTTGATGTACAAATGTTGAGGTCTGAATACACCCTCAGAAGCCAGTGCCTGCTCAGCGGCTCTGGACCCATCCGAGGGAGATACATCCATCGGTCCAATACCTTGAGTATCTTGCGGCATGCCGGACTCCACATGGGTGTCGGTAGAGGTCTGCGACTCAAAGGTTGTGGGTATAAGGGGCTGCGAAAGTGCCTCACTGAGTACCGGCGAACTGGCGACTGGCTTAGGAGAAGCTTTGTCATTAGTTTTGGATCTCTACTGCCTTTCTCTGTCCTTTTCTTTGCATTTTTTATGTACTCCGGTAGTCGGATTGCTATCCGATGACATTTCTGGGTAGTTAAATCTGTTTCCAAAATACTTTGATGCAAAAATATGCAGATGCTTAACAGTGAGTTAGTTAAATCTAGCACAAAACCGAAAGCCAGGCACATTGTGATCAGGGCCTAGGCAAGGAATACAGTATAAATGGAAATCCTTGTGAGGTATTTGCTTCCCACAAGTAATACAATTATTACCTTTTTCTGATATCGGTAAAAAGCAAGAAAAAAGTTTCCCCAATGGGGTACTTAGCTTTAGTGAAGACTTCAGTTCTGAAACTCAAACTCAGCCGACCGGCACTTGCGAAATGCTTCTGCTTCGGGCACCGTGCGGCAAGAAAGACTAAAGAAAATGGCGTCGCTGCATGTTTTATACCCCTGACGACCTGACGTCATGGAAGAGAAGACAGCAACCGACGCAGGACCCAAGACTTTGGAATTCAGGCCGGCTGAGGGCAACCTGCCAGCAGATTATCCAAATGTAATGACTGCAACAGTGAAACACGAAGAACATCAGACTTAACAAATGGGGTGGAGGCATTGTGATCATGTTTTAAGACTCCCTCAAACTAGTCTAACTAAACTGCACCCCCCCTGACCTCACCAACTCCGAAATATTAACCACGCAGCTAGAAAGAAATTCCCACAAAAAAACAATAATAATCACCACTACCTACTTACTTCCCGGGAAGAACCTTTCCATTATAGAATACCTTCTCTGTTGGGCATTAACTAGTTTTAACCAGGAAACAACAGTACTTGAATTCAACCTAGACTGGCTTACCTGCTCCTCTGATAACCCCTCCAACTTTATCAACCTCTACAACTTCTCTTAAACCATTAACTCTCCTACAAGCACTGATGAAACATTCCAAAAACAAACAATCAATCAATGCTAGAACGGATACTTACCAATAAGCCCAACCTAGGTTGTCAAGCAGGCTGCCTTCCAGACACTCTTAGCGATTATCCTTCAACCTTTCTACTTAGAAAACGGGATCACACAGCTATCATATATAAAGCATCTGCAGCTAAAAAAAACTTCTGTCCTTTTATTTTTAATTCACTACTTCAGCAATGTAACTGGGCACCATTAAAATTCCTCCAGTTAGACCTTGCTGTACAACATTTTAATACATTCCTCAAGATACTAGATAACCTAGCTCCTATAAGGAAAGTTCTTACCAAAACTAAAAACTCCTTGGTTAACTAAAGACACTAAACTACTACTTAGACAAAGGGATAAAGCCTAGTCACTTCATCAAAGTTCCAAAAATAAAAATAAGCTCACATCACATCAAATGAGAAATCAACAATGACAAAAAAAAAAAATCATACTTCCAAACATGTCAAAAACACCAAAACTCCTCCCCCAAAATTTTAGCAAAACATTAACTATCTACTAAACCCAGGAAAACTCTCTACCTCTGCACCATCTACCAAAAATACCTCAGAATGTATAGCGTCTCAAGTTAATACTCATTTTATCAATTCAATAACCTCTCTCAAACAACTCCTCTTACTCCTTACAGTACCTACCTCAACGGTATCTAACCTTACCTTATTCTCCATTAAGCCCAAACAAACTACTAATTTCATAAAAAAAGCACCTAACCAAATTAAAACCCTGTACTCCTGCAGCCGATCGACTCCCCAACGTATTTCTAAAGCTAGCCACTGCACCCATCTCCTATCCCATATCTATGCTAATCAACCGGTCCCATCTTAGAACAATATGTAGTGCTCCTCTGGAAAATATCACACATCAACCCCCTAACACAAAGGCGGGCTCTCTACAGACTTCTCGAACTACTGACCCACTCTATTCTCTCCCCCTTGCCAAAATCTTAGAAAAATGCATTCAACAATTTCTTGACCATTTTCTTAACCACCACCTCTTATCCAATTCCCAACAAGGCTTCCAACCAAAGCATAATACTCATACCGCACTTAAGTTTCACTAAGACTGCAAACCACCTCAAAAATGAAGTCCAATTTGTCCCAGTTTTCCTCGATATGTCCAAAGCTTTTGATACAGTATCGCATCAAATACAAACGAGCAACTTATAACCTCAGTACAACAACCTTCACTTGGTTTCACAGCTATCTTTCTAATAGACAGCAGTCTACAAAATGGGAAAACAAACTGTCCCCCTCCTACCCATCTCTGTTGGAGTCTCCAAAGGCTCCATCCTCGGACCACTCCGTTTTATCTTATCAATGACTCCAGTACTTCCACTCAACTAGCCCCTATCATTAAATATGCATGTGATGCCTCTCTAATTTGCTCAGCTCCTACACCTCAGGAACTACTAAAAAAAAAAAAACGCACAAAAATCTTTCCACAACATAGAAAACTACGTTATCAATCATGAACACATACTCAACCCAAACAAAACTAAGCTTATGATCTGCTGTAATAAAAAAACATCCAATCCGCTCTCACCATCTACTCCTCCATTGGTACTAAAATTGAACCTGTCGATCAAACTATAAGCTATGCTTTTAGGTGCAACAATTGACAACTGTCTAAAATTCAACATACATCACTAACAATTAAATAGTCTACATCAAATCTGGCCTACTCTATAGGACCAAACCATATCTAACCAACAATGTCAGACTATCAACAGCTAGATCCCTCCTACTATCTACCCTCCTTTATTGCTCTCAAATCTTCACCAACCTGTGCAAGTCCAATTTAAATAACCTAGACATTAGTTATAATAAAATAGCCAAGTTTGCTGTAAACCAACCCCACAAATATCATCAAAGTACCGCACTCCACCAAGTCAACTGGCTTGAACTACCCAAACTACTACCTTTCAACCAACTAACCACTGCCCGCAGTATCATCCATACACCAGATCACTGCCCTGTGCTTTTTGACCTGGTCTAACCTAATACAAACCTCAGGACCCTATGATCTGACAAATTGATCCTGAAGATAAAATCCCAAAACTACAATGGAGACGCCCTTTATTCTAAGAAAATATCAAAAACCTGGAACCTTCTACCCCAACAAATCCTAAATAATCCAACAGTCAAATTCAAACTACTCCTAAAAGAACTGAAAAAGAATTTCCAAGACAAGGAAAAGGCTCCTCAGCTACAGCGAATGTCCATAAAATCTCAAAAAACAGAACTGAAAGAGGCAGCCAAAACACGACAATAAGAAGCAGACTATTTATTAGAAATAAAATGAAAAAAACAAGCCAACAAGGCCAAAGACTTAAAATTCAGTAAGCCCTTTCACATTCAAAAGGAATGCTTCGTCAGACTGTTAACTGTTGACTTAATTGGTACCATTTAAAAGCTTTAACATTTCATTGTCAAGTCAATCACTATTCGGCTCATGAATATTAAATGAAAATAATATAGTTCAAAGACCTTATAGATAATTCATTAAAAAGATTTTTTTAAGGCATTTTAACAAATATAATATGAATAAGCTCACATTTATAAACATGTATAAATAATATATATATATATATATATATATATATATATATATATATATATATGAAATATATAAATATATGTACAAAAACATATATATAAAAAACTGATGGTCATGTGTATTGATGAATCCATATGTATTAGGAACTATATATACACACTTATTGCAAATAAATGTTCAGTGTACGCTGACAGATTTGTGGAGATGTCCATATGGTACTTATGTTACCACGGAGACAAGCTGATTATAGGAGGAAACAAAAAACACAACACTAACCCTAATGGTTAAGGTTTTCTGAAAGCGTGTAAGCTGCTGTTCACATCTGGAAAGGGAATAAAGGCAAGACCAGGACAGACAGCTACTAGTGTAAGCAGGAGCACAAGATGTAACATACGTCTTAGCATAGATAATCTTAATGTTAGGTTACGTTATGCCTGTGTGCAGCTGTCAATTTGGGATAACTGTTCCTACCAGATGGGTTAAACTTCATTAATTGAAGATGCATACAATTTTCTGCGTTTTAAGTTAGTAGGCTCGGGGGGTTGTTTTTTTGTTCAAGGGTTTTCATTAAAACAGTCTTGTAAAAAGTGACAAAGGTTCAAATGGAGACAAAATGCAACTGTATAAGAGATCAGCCTGCCAAACATTAATGGGTATATGCAACACAAAAGCTGGAAACAGACATTTATAAAAGGTGTCATATATAACATAAGGGGGATAACTTCTTATCACAATGGCTACACTAAACTTGACTCCGAATTCCTTCCCCCTGGATTTCATTCTCTCCGATCTGACCGCCTAAGTAGAAGAGGTGGTGGTGTAGCTTTAATCTACTCCAACCACTTGTCAATCACTGCTTACCCTAATCTCATCCCTTCTTTCAATAATGCTGAACTTGTAACTGGCCTACTAAAAATAAACAACCATAAAAGCATCTGCATCATTTCCCTCTATAATCCTCCTGGTAACAACACCAATACGCTGGAAGGCATCCTCTCTTGGACCTCCTCTAATATTAAGATAGAAACCTACATTATGGGAGATGTAAATATTGACTGGGAAAAAATCATTAACCCTAATCCCACCATAACAATCAACCTATTTAACTTCACTCAACTTACTAACCTCATTACTAGACCTAACAAAACCAACCCCCCAGGCTCCATACTTGACTGGATCGTAGTATCTCATCCTAACAAAATCATAAAATATGGTGTTATTCCTGACCCATAAGGAGACCACCTCCCTGCCTTCACCCTTCGAGCTACACCCACTTCCCCACATGCTCACCAGTACATTCATACTCATAACCTATCTAACTTTAACCCTACTACTTTCTCTGACTCCCTTAAACTAATTAACTGGAACCCCCTAAAAACTCTACCATTAGACGCAGCCATTGACTATTTCAATTAAACATTCGTAACTGTCCTCAACTCCCTAGCTCCAATAAGAACAAAAAGAGTAAAAACTAAGACCGCCCCATGGCTCACCAAAGATACCAAAAAGAATATGCTACAAAGGGATAAAACCTGGAAAGCCTACCTCCAATACAAACAGCCAGACATCTTGCTTAAATATAAACAGCTGAGAAACCTATCCAAAAAACAAGTCATTAGAGATAAAAAGTCTTCCTACATCAAACTACAAGCAAATCATGCAAAAAACCCCAAACAATTCTGGAACTCTATTAATTCCCTCCTTAGGCCAGGTACAAAAAACAACCCCAGTCCTGACACCAGCAAATCTGACCTTGAAATTGCCTCACTATTCAATACCTTCTTACGAAGACCTTTACCAACAATAACCCTCCACCCCCTCCCTGCTCAATCTTCCCCTCCCTCATCTCCCCCCCTTCTTTCGAATTCAAACCAGTCTCCACCAACCTAATAAAGAAACTTCTCTCTAAACTAAAGCCTTGCTCCAATGCAACAGTCCTTCCTCCTTCCTAAAAATAGCTTCAGACGTCATTGCTCTGCCTATCAGCATCCTGATCAATAGATCACTACTTGAATCCTATGTACCCAAACTATGGCGTACTGCATTTATTCTTCCATTCCACAAGGGTGGCAAAAACTAACGTCTCCAATTTCCGCCCCATAGCCATCCTCTCCTCAATCTCCAAACTTCTTGAAAAATGCATCCACCTGCAGCTCTTGCCATTCCTTACCAAACACCAGCTACTCTTTCCTACCCAACACGGCTTCCGCCCAGGATACAGTACCAACTCCGCCCTTTTCTCCTTCTTACATTCTGTCAATTTAGCCCATGACTCTGGTAATATGGTATCCTCTATTCTGCTGGACTTATCTAAAGCTTTTGATACCATCTCCCATACCCACCTACTAAACAATCTCTCTAACCACCACTGGAGTACCCAAAGGTTCCATACTTGGCCCATTGCTATTCAATATCTTTATTAATGACTTCCACAAAGCCATACCTAATACCAAAATTGTGCAATACGCTGATTCCACTTTGATCTGCTGCACCACTAGCCTAACAGAGCTCCAATTTCTGAGACAAACTGCCTTCTCAACCACCGAAAACTGGATGCTCCAGAATCACCTCTCACTAAATGCCAACAAAACTAAGATCCTTCTATTCTCTCCCTCAAAATCCTCCCCTCTTGATAAAAACTCACTTCAAATTACCAGCCTTAACAACTCCACTATCGAGATCGTACCCTCCGCCAAACTTCTTGATGTCACCATTGATGATCACCTAAAATTTAACACTCATATCCAGCTAAATATCAAGAAAACACACACAAAACTTGGCCTACTTTACAGAAACAACTACTTCCTCTCTCCTACCACCAGACTAACTCTCGCCACAACCTATCTCCCTCCCTATCTACAGTATGGCACTCCTCTGCTCACTAATTTATCTTCCCCACTGGAAGTAAGTTATAACAAAATCTACAGATTTGTCACCAATGCCAAATCCTCCTCTCATCACTGCACCTCTCTTCACTGATTAAACTGGCTTGAACTCCCCAATCAACTTGACTTTCTCCAAATCACCACAGCCCACAAATTATTGTTCCAACCCACTAACTGCCCTGCACTATCCAATATACTACAACCATATACCCCCCTCAGATCCCTTAGAACTACCAACCAAAACCAGATTACTGTTCAAAAACCCAAGCTCCCAGCTGGTCAGCTTCTGTTATCCTTTTCCCTAGCTAAAAAATGGAATGCTCTGCCCTCCACACTGAGGACCTGTGACGACCTTAATAACTTTAAAACTCAACTTCATTCCTACCTCTATCTAAACAGGAAATGCAACTGCAATCTTCAGCCCATACCTCTCAAGCTCTCCTCCCCCTTTAGTCCTGGATAACCTTCTTACCTTCCTAACCTCGCTCTCAAATGTAGATTGTACATGTAACTAAACAATAAAATCTAGCTATTATGCTATATGCCTGTCTTTTTCTCCTGAACAAAAACTAATGGTTTGTTTTTTTTCTTTTTGGAATGCAACCTGTTGTTTGTAAAGCAAACTGTCTTTGAAACTATTCATGTAAGTAAACTGCGTTGTGGAGCTTTTCTCCCCGGGCCTCCACTGAAAATGTGCCCCCCAATCAAACTGGAATAAATAAATAAAATAAATATATGAATGGTCTCAGATGTGTAAACAGTTAAGAGTACGGAATTATTTTAAGAAATGCAGAGTGCAAATAGCAATGTTACAGCAGACATATTTTGAAATAAGTGAGCATGTGAATTTGATAAAGAAAGGATTCCAGGACAGACATTCAGCAGAATATCATGAACAAAGGAAAAGGAAAATACTTATAATTGCTAGGGAGCTCCAATAGCGATGGAAAAAGAAAAAAGAACTGTAGATTTCTCGTAGTAAGGGGATAATGGCAAAGGAGGAGGATTACACTGGCATGTATTTATATTCCATCAAAAACTGCTGCAATGGAGTTTAACAACATTTTGGGAGAAATTAGCTTTCAGCAGGGGACATTATTTGTAGGTGAGGACTACAACATGATTTGCAATAGTGAGGATGTACCTGGCGGACCTAGAGGGGAAAATATAACAAAGGAACTACGAGTTTTGAAAAAATTTGTTAAAATATTTAGCAAGGAGGATGCAAATTCAGTAGTAGAAACTCAGATAAATTTTACATATTACTTCCTAAGGTACAAAACTGGGCTAGACTAGATAGAAATTATACTTCAGAGGAACATGCACATTTAATTGAAAGCTTCAACACATCCAATAACTATTTCAAACCACAACTAAAATAAAAATGCAGGATGAAGAAGTAAACATGATAAACTGGCACTTCCCCATCTACCTGTTAAAAAAGAGAGGAATTTACAGAATGGGTAGTGTAGAATATGTATGTGTGTTGTAACATTAAGAAGCATTTCCACGGACAGCACATGCATATAAATAGCCAACACCTATTAGCTTCAGTGCCATTTTGAGTGTGCAGCCAAGAAGTGAACATGTATGACAGACATGGTAATTTTGTTTATAGGTTTATCCAAGTTAAAGTTACTAAGCTTCCTTCCTGATGTTTGTCTATAACAAAGTTGCTTGAACAGAACCCACGAATGTTCAGCTGTTTTACCTTGACCAGATGAGCAACATGGAGTCAGAACCAGGATACCAGAGTCTGCTTTTCAGAGCTATGAGGTGCAGAGTTAACAGTGAAAGTAAATTAAGAAAACCGATAGCAAAAAAAGGGCCAGAAATGAACCAAAGGTAATGAAATCTTGCACAAACGATTTATTTATTAAAAAAGATAAAACTGAGCATTACAAGGGCACAGAATGCATTAAGCAAACAAATAGCATGGAAATGTTTATTAAGTAAACAACAGGTATAAAAAGTTTATTAAACGAAATGTTCAAAATCAAGATATTTGATAAAACAATTACCAGAAAAAGCACAAAAGGGGTTCAGAGTTCTCAGAATTGCAAAACGAGCATGTTTAAAGTAAAATGAGCATATTTACAGTAAAACGAGCGCAAGAAAAGTATAAAGGGCATGAAGAGAGACTAAAAGAGGCAAAACTAATGTAATAAAGGGCAAATAAGGGCACAGCAAGCATAAATAAAGCAAAGCGACTGCATGTTTTTGGTGCACCACAGTATTTTGACAAACTATTATTTTGCATTGACTGAAGCTGTTCACTTTATAACTAAAGTTATTTGAAATATCTCAAACTGTATAAAAGTGCATACAGTGTATGTTTATAATTGGGCATTTATTCCAAAGAGTTTATCGTGTGCACAGTGCAAATATTTTGTGAAGTGCAGTCAAAATACAGCCATTTCAATAATCTTCAAAATGTTTCTTACTCTGAGCTTCTTCTGCCCAGTTTATTCACACACTGCAGTTATTTTGAAATGTTTCTTATACTAAGAGGTAATTTCTCAAAGTACAGTGATTTTCAAGAGTGTTTTGCCACGGAGACATATTCCGCAAAGTATTTCACAGAGTTCAATTACTCAGAGGCTTGTTGTGCTATCATGCATACTTCCAAAATCCTTCACTAGTAAGCGATATGGCAGAGGCATTTCGCAGACCAGGTCCACTTGTATTTGATCAGAATACTGCAGAAAACTGGAGAATATTTGAGCAAGAGTACAATATTTTCATACAAGCAGCTTATTCTGACAAAGGTGCACGCACCAGGGCATTCAATTTGATAAACCTAGCTGGGTCAGAGGGCAGTGAAAGAGCAATCGTTTGTGTATGCACGAGCAGTGTATGAAGGAGAAGGGGAAAACAGTCATATTGTTGTACAGGCTGAATCACGGGAAGACCCAGGGTGCTTGAAACACAAATTCAGAGAAAAATGCAACCCCCAGACAAAAGATACATTAGACACATTTGCTTCACACAAGAGATCAAAAGCAAGGAGAAAAATTTGCAGCTTGTATTACTGATCTAAGAAACAAAGCTAAAACGTGCAGGTTTGGTGATTTAAAAGATGAGTTGGTGAAGTACAGGCTTGTGTGTGGTATTAACAAGTTCTACTGTGAGAAAGATTTTGCTTCATGACAGTGATTTAATGTTGAGCAAAGTTATTGAGATTTGTCAAATCCATGAAGTTATAGAAAGAAACACAAGTATACTTGCAGGTGATAAAAACATGGTTTCAGCAGGCTCCAGAGCAAATTTAGACAGCATGCAACATGTGGCTAGCAGAAACAGGCCTAAGCACATAGCAGCTGCAGTCCCTGCTGGTGTGGCAGGCAACCCCCATAGTTTTCCCGCAAATTCTAAGACTAGTTCAGTTAAAGGAGCACGCTCAGTGCGGCACACTGGTGATTCAATAAAACCCAAGTCAAGCTTGTGGTGCCAACCATGAGTCTAAGAGAAAAATGCCAAGCATTTAATGGTCAACAATGCCACAAATGTAAAAAATGGAACCACTTTCAAAAGTTTTCCAAATCAAGTAAACCATGCTCAGCTACAAAGAAAGGTTATTAAAGCAAGTTGATCATATAGAAAGCTGCAATTCTACTCTCTATATAGACAGTGTATCAGTAGTTGGTGAAAAGATTAATGCAGTAGATTTACTGGCAAAGAATGAAGCGTTTTGTAATGTCCTGATGAATGGTAAACCCACAACGCTCAAAGTAGACACTGTCTCAAAGTGTAATGTTATATCAGCAGACACATTTGCTAAGGTAAGAGCTGGTAAGCAACTTAAAGTGGCCAGTTGTGAGAAGCTTGTTGCTTATGGAGGTGAAGATATTCAAACTAAGCCTCAGTACTGCTTTCAAGTTATTTGGCTGGGAACAATTACAGATTATTATTATATGTAGTCCGAAGACCCGTGCAGTCATTATTAGGTCTAGTTTGAAAATTAATCTGCTATCCTTTACCAAAGAAATCCATTATAAGCACACATCCCAGTTCCAGTTTCAATGATGCTATTTTCTCAGAATATGCTGTTTTAGATGACAAGTTAGGCAAGCTTCAGTTGTGTGTTATATGAAGTTAGATCCAAAGGACAGCCCAGTGGTCAGACAGCAAGAAGAGTTCAGATAGCTATGCATAACAAAGTCAAAGCTCAGCTGGATAAAATGGTGCAACAAGGTGTAATTTGTCCAGTTACAGAACCAACTGAATGGGTGTTGTCTATGATTGCAGCTCACATAAAAGGCTCAGATGAAATCAGCATATGCACTGACCCAAGAAAGATTTGAACAAAGCATTAAAAATACCTCATCGTCCTATGCGTACAGTTGAGGAAGTCACAGCCCTAACACCGAATGCCACTTTTTTCTGCCTTGGATGCAGAGAGTTCATTTTGGCAAGTGATGCTTGATCGCAATTCATTACTGACTACATTCAGTACCCCATTTGGAAGGTATAGATTTCTCAGGATGCCATTTGGAATAATGTTTTTATTTATTTTTTATTTATTTACAGTTTGATGACCAGGAAGGTCCAGTGGGCTCAAAGAGCCCATTTTCAGTGGAGGCCCAGGGAGAAAAACTCCAATAATACATAGTACAAGCTCCATAATATAACGTACAATACATAGTGGAAACTGAAACAAGCTCAGCAAATTTTACATACAAAATAGCGAAAACTAAACAAAAGTTAAACAGTAGCTTAGAGAAGGATGTAAAGCAAATTTACATGTTTAGTGGTTGAGAACAGTGGTACAAGGTTAAATTAATACAAAGATTTAAATCATCTGAAAATTATATAGAAGTAACATTAGCATGGATGAGTTCTTTATGCATGAATAATAGCATAAGTTAGATTAATACAGAAGTTTAAATCCTCTGAAAGTGGTATAGAGGAAACATTTGCATGAAGGCACTACATAGGGTTAAGCAATAGGGTTAAGCAATAGTGTGTAAGGAAGAACAAACTGTGGGTGTGCTAAAGTATTTATGTATTGAGCAGGTTAGGTAGGTGGAGTGCAACTGCATTTCCATTTTTGAGAGAGGTAGGAATGCAGCTGGGTTTTGAAGTGTTCAGAGTTCTCAGAAGTTCTTAAGGATGGAGGGAGAGAATTCCATTTTTTGGAGATGGAAAAGGATAGGAGAAGCTGACCAGCGGGAAGGTTTGGTTTATAAACAGAGATTAGATTTTGGTGGGTAGATCTTAAGAGTTATGTTTGGGGTGTATAATGTTAGGATATTTGTTAGTGCAGGGCATATAGTTGGTTTGAAAATAAGCTTGTGGGTGGTGATTAGTTGGAGGAAGTCAAGGTAGTTTGGGAGTACTAGCCATTACAGCTGGTGGAGAGGTTTACAGTGATGAGTGGAGTATTTGGAGGTGGTGGAGAATTTTGAGATTTTATCGTAACAGGATTCTAGTTTAGAAGAGATGGAGGAAGATAGGCTGGTTAGAAGGGGAGTGCCATACATTAGTGAAGGTAGTGGCGAGGGTCTGTCTTGTTGATGGGGAGAGGAAGACAGCATGCCAAGATTCTGATTGGTTTTTTTATATTTTACTGAATATAGTTGTAATTTTAGGTATTCGTCAATAGTAACTTAAGTTTAGCAAAAGGAACAACTTCTATAATGGAGTTGGCAAGGCTTGTAATCTTAAAAGAGGTTTTGTCTAGGTGGATAGATTTTGAGGGAGATAATAGAAGGATCTTTGATTTGGTGGCATTCAAAGAGAGGTGATTTTGGAGCATCCAAAACTACCCTCAAAATGGTCCTGCGGTCGGGCTGCTCATCTCGCATCCCACTTTTGCCTTGGGTACTCCCTCCCAGATTCTCAGCCCCATAAAGAACCCGAAAGGCAGGGAAGACGTCCCTTGTCTAAACTAAGCAGATGCCCTGGAACTGCCTGGACTCCAAGCAAATACTCAACGCTCCCAACAAACATCTACTAAGGAGGGAAACCTCAGTGTAGGTAGCATTATTGACACAACTACCTCCCGCATACGTGATAGCAGCCTACCGCAGCCCACACTGCCTCTCCTGCCCCTCCAGCCTGCACCTTTCTCCCCTAGGCTTGCATTAAGTTGCACTTCAGAATATTCTCAACTGTAAAGTGCAATAGCAGAATATTCTTTTATTTTTTCTGCCTGCCATTTCACCTTTCACCACTAGGTGGCAGCAATTACAACTATCATACACGTGCTCCGACACTTTTCCCTATCCTTTCACTAGCATAGTCTCTGCAAATATAACGTCTCCTCCCTCATTGAAGTAAACTCTACATTTCCACACTTGCTCAACCTGAGTATCTAAACTCCAACATAAGTTCAACTATAACTTAATAAAGTTATAACTTTAAAATAAGTACAGTTTTGTACCTACCATAAATGTAGATGTTCGAGTGTTCACCCTGCTGCAGTCATCACACTTGGGTTATCCTGTCGTCAGGCGGTCCCGCAGTCGGCCGGATTTCCAAAGTCTTGGTCCGACGTCGGTTGCTGTCGCCTCATCCCCGATGTCAGTGCGCCAGGGGTACATATATTGCAACAGACGCCATTTTCTTCAGTTTTTCTTGCCCCAGATGTCAGGTGCCCCCAAAAGGGTGATCAGAATTAGTACCAAATGGTGTGAACACTGCACAAACACAAAATCCTTTCAGCTATAAGCAAATACATCAGTAAGGCATAGCAGAAATTTAGCCAGTAGATCAGAGGGGATGAAGGGAGGGTAACCTGGACTGCAGCAGGGTGAACACTCTAACATCTACATTTATGGTAGGTACAAAACTGTACTATGTTCATTGTGTTACCCTGCTGCAGTCATCACACTTGGGTTGAATCCCAAGGCTAAGGTAGGGGGGAGGTATCATAGAGGGTTAGTGGAGGCAATGAGGCCCTGCAGAACTGCAGTGGCGAAGCCCGCCCTGGACTAAGAGTAAAGAGGTAAGTGATAGTGTTTGGTGAAGGTGTGTACAGAACTCCAAGTTACAGCTTCTAAAATTTCTTTTGTAGGAACCCCCCTGAGAAAGGCAGTAGAGGTAGCTGTTGCCCTGGTAGAGTGGGATCTAATGGTAGGAGGAACTGGTTTCCCATGATGGGTATAACAGAACCATATGCAATGGCCTATCCATTTAGAAAAGGTTTGTTTGGATATAGCCCTCCCTTGAGAAGCTGTAGCATAGGATACAAAGAGCTGGTCAGTTTTTCTGAAAGCCTTAGTTTTATCTAAGTAGTAACGAAGCTGCCTGTGAATGTCCAAGGAATGCAAGAGTCTCTCACCTTTGTTCTGTGGATTGGGGAAGAAAGTGGGTAGGTGGATGGTTTGATTTAAAGCTACACTGGAAACCACCTTAGGCATGAAGGAAGGATTAGTTCGTAGAGAAACTCTGTCTTGATGAAAAATGAGGAAAGGTTCCACTGCCATTAGTGCCTGTAATTCTGAGACTCTCCTAGCAGAAGTTATTGCCAGGAGCAGGGCAGTCTTCCAAGATGGGAACTGAAGGTCTGCAGAGAAAGCTGGTTCAAAGGGAGGTAACGTTAGTTTTTCCAGAACAAAGTTGAGGTCCCATGTTGGTGTAGGAGCTCTTCTAGGTGGTCTAATGTTTTTTGCCCCTCTGAGGAACTGCCTTAGAAGAGGATTTGAAAATAAAGGTGGATTCGTGTCGTAGTGAGCTGAAATAGCTGAAGCATGGATTTTAATTGAGGAGAAGGAAAGTCCTTTGTGCAACATCTCAGTTAAATACTGCAGAATGTGAGGCATATGAGGCCGAGTTGTGTTTTGGCCTTTAGCTTGGTTCCAGGCAGAAAACCTTTTCCATTTGTCCGAGTAAGCCTTCCTGGTGCTTGGCTTCCTGGCTTCCAGAATAACATCCAGAACTGCTTGTGAAAGAGGGGCTGGTTGGATGTTTAATAGATTTGCCTTGCAGCCAGGTTTAAGGTTTTGAGCTGGCTGTGTAGAATCTGCTTGTTTTGTTGCGTGAGCAAATGGGGTATTTGAGGCAATATCCATGGTGGGCTGTGAGCCATATTCTTCAATAGCGGGAACCAGTGCTGGCGTGGCCAGTCTGGGGCTATGAAAATCAGTCGTGGTTTCTCCTTTTTGACATTCAAAAGAACCTTTGTGAGAAGAGGTAGTGGAGGAAAAGCATATGCTGTCAGGTTTTTCCAACTTGAAGGAGAGAGCGTCCACTTTCCAAGCTTGATGGTGGAATGTCCTTGTACAAAATTTTGTCAGTTGGTAGTTTTGAGGACTGGCAAACAGGTCTATATTTGGAAGGCCCCATTTTTGAGTTATCATTGTAAATATTTGTGGGTCTAGTTTCCACTCGTGGGGATCTTTGATGTTTCTGCTTAGGCCGTCTGCCAATGTGTTTTTCTGTCCTGGCAGGAATTGAGCTTGTAACTGGACTTGGTAGGCCAGAGCTGTGTTCCATAAGGTCATTGCTTGCCTGCAAAGAGGATAGGAATGTGTGCCCCCTTGTTTGTTTATGTACCACATTACTGTGGTGTTCTCCGTCTTTATTGCAAGTTGTCCTGGATGTAGTAGATCCTTGAAGGCTGTCAGAGCTTTCTGTACAGCTAGCATCTCTTTTTGATTTATGTGCAGTTTTCCTTGTTCTGCAGTCCATAGGCCTTGAATGCATTGTCCTGCCATGTGTGCCCCCCAGGCATAGTCTGAAGCATTTGTTGTGATAGTTTGCCTGGTTGGGGGCAAGGTGAAAGGCTGACCCTTGTTGAGGTGACATGCCTGTGACCACCATAGAAATTCCTGTTGAAGGCAGGGAATTAGAAGTTATGTACTCACCATAACGTTCCATCTGAGTAGGTGACTTCATTTGGATGCAACCTGTGGGTATCGGATCCGACCTCGGATCCGAGCCGGCATTTCAAAAGCTTAGGCTCCGAGCTCCTAGCTCCTCCCTCTTACCCATAACCCCTTGCCAAGCCCTGACTGACCTCAGATTGAGTTTGCCTCAAAAATACTGACTACAGTGCACGAAAAAACAGCATAAATACTCGCTCTATAAAGGTCAGGGGGATGGAGGTGGTTGCATCAAATGAAGTCACCTACTCAGATGGAGCGTTATGGTGAGTACATAACTTCTAAATCTGAAGTAGGCAGACTTCATTTGTCTGCAACCTGTGGGACAGAGTCCCCAGCTACCTGAATCTTGGGCCGTCATGGAAGGATGTTTGAGCACCGCTGAGCCAAAGGATGCTCTTCCTCTGGAAACAACATCCACCTTGTAATGAGAAATAAAAGTATGAGGCGAGGCCCAAGTAGCTGCAGCAGATATCATCCAATGAAACACGTGACTTAAAGGCGGCTGGCGTGGAGACTGCCCTAGTAGAATGAGCCGTAACCCTCTGAGGAGCAGGTCTACCTGAAGTGTCATAAGCCTGCAGAATACAATTAGCAATCCACCTAGATAGTGTGACTTTAGACACTGCTTTACCCAAAGCAAATTTAGCAAAGGAGACGAACAGCTGATCTGATTTCCTGTGACCAGCTGTTCTGTGAACATAAAAACGTAATTGTCTATGAACATCCAAGGAATGCAATTTGTATTCTCCTTTGTTTGAGTACTTGGGAAAAAACACAGGTAAATTGATTGATTGGTTAATATTAGATTCAGAAGAGACCTTCGGAAGAAAAGATGGATTGGTCCTGAGGCACACCCTATCAGGAAAGAAAGAAAGGTAAGGCGGCTTGACGCAAAGAGCCTGAAGCTCAGACACTCTTCTGGCAGAAGTGATAGCTACCAAGAAGGCAGTCTTCCATGAAAGGTACTTTAGATCTGTAGAAGTTGCAGGCTCGAAGGGAGGAGCAGTAAGGGCTTGCAGAACTAACGATAAGTCCCAAGGTGGTACAACCTCCTTGACTGGGGGCCTCAACAAAAAAATCCCTTTGAGAAAGGTTTTGCATAATTTCGCCGTCATGAGGGGAGCTGTCTCATGACCAATGTGGTAATGCGAGATGGCTGCCAATTGTACCTTAATCGTGGAAGAACTTGCCCCTTGATGAAAGAGGTCTGTTAAAAAATCCAGCACTGCTGACATAGGTGCTGAGAAAGGATCCAAAGTTCTCTGTACCGCCCAAATAGAGAATCTCTTCCATTTACTCCGATAAACCTGCCTGGTGGAAGGTTCATGAGCTGCCACTAAGATGGCCTTGACCGGTGATGAGATACCGGGAGTCCTAATCAAGGATGGAACTGGAGCAGCCAAGCTGTCAATTTCAGGGTGCGCAGATTGGGAACCGCAATTCCCAGAGGGTGGGAGATGAGATCCGGAATCGGATCCAGAATCCAGGGTGGATTGATTTTGTGAGACCATACAAAGGGGAACCAGGGTTGACGAGGCCAGAAAGTACAGTTTTGTACCTACCATAAATGTAGATGTTCGAGGATCCACATTGCTGCAGTCCTAACTATTGGGGTAGTCCGCTGTCCAGTCGGCCCGAATACCAAAGTATATGGCTGACGTCGGTCAGGGCGCATTAGACTGACGTCAGTACGTCAGGGTACTAATGCGCATGACCGACGTCATATCCTCAGTCTTTTCTTGCCCCAGATGTCAGAAGACCCTAAAAAGACAAGGCCAAAACCAAAAACTCCAAACATACCTGCACCAAAGATATGTACAATATATACAAAATTACCAGAATATAACCTCACCTACACAACCACCCCTAAACACAGAGGGGAAGGAGGGAGGGTAAATTGGACTGCAGCAATGTGGATCCTCGAACATCTACATTTATGGTAGGTACAAAACTGTACTATGTTCTTCATTCCACATTGCTGCAGTCCTAACTATTGGGTAGAATCCCAAAGCAGAGGTAAGGGAGGCTGGCAAATCATAAGGAAGCAGGAGCTGACAACATGCCTTGCAAAATAGCTGTGGCAAAACCAGCCCTAGACTTAGAGTAGAGAGGAAGGTGATAATGCTTAGAGAAAGTATGCACTGAACTCCAAGTAGCTGCCTCCAAAATATCCTTAGTTGCCACCCCTTAGAAATGCTGTTGAAGTGGCAGTAGCCCTAGTGGAATGAGGCCTAATCCCAGCTGGAATCTCCTTGCCATGATGGGAATAACAAAATGCAATGCAAAACCCAATCCACTTAGAAATAGTTTGTTTTGACACAGGCTTGCCCTGAGAACTCAAAGCAAAAGAAACAAACAACTGCTGAGACTGCCTAAAATCCTTAGTCCTGCTCAAATAATAACGCAATTGCCTGTGCACATCTAAAGTGTGCAAAATCTTTTCCCCTTTATTTTGGGGATCTGCATAAAAAGTAGGCAAATGAATAGTTTGGTTTAAAGCCATACTAGAAACCACCTTAGGCATAAAGGAAGGAGTAGTACGTAATGATACCCTATCCTTATGAAAAATCAAAAAAGGCTCTACCGCCATAAGGGCCTG
Organism: Protopterus annectens; assembly: GCF_019279795.1. Lineage (NCBI taxonomy): Eukaryota > Metazoa > Chordata > Ceratodontiformes > Protopteridae > Protopterus > Protopterus annectens. Next base: position 1,114,857,586 of record NC_056741.1, read on the forward strand.
CAATTCAGAAACCCTTCTTGCAGAAGTAATGGCCAACAAAAAAGCAGTCTTCCATGACAAGTATTTCAATTCAGCAGTAGCCGCAGGCTCAAAAGGTTGTAGAGTAAGTTTCTCCAACACAAAATTGAGATCCCAAGCAGGAGTAGGAGCTCTACGTGGGGGTCTTATATTCTTTGCCCCTCTAAGAAATTGTTTGAATAAAGGATGCAAAAACAATGGTGGGTCACAATCATAGTGAGCTGAAATTGCTGCAGCATGAATCTTAATGGAAGAGAAAGACAAACCTTTGTCCAATAACTCAGTAAGATATTGAAGAGCCACACTCAAATTAGGCTCAGAAATCTTCAAATTGTTTGCTGCACTCCAAAATGAAAATCTCTTCCATTTTCTCGTACACTTTCCTTGTACTAGGTCTTCTGGCTTCCATAATCACATTTAAAACTTGTTGAGGAAGTTGAGACCTGCTGTGTTTCAAAACAGAATATGCCAGGCTGTTAGATGAAGAGAGTGAAGCTTGACATTGAGCAGGTGACCGTCCCTCTGAGACAACAGGTGTGGAATCAAAGGTAAAGGCCATGGAGGCTTCCTTACCAGACTCCTCAGTAATGGGTACCAGTGTTGCCGAGGCCAATCTGGAGCTATTAAAATCATCCTTGGCTTGTCCTGTCTGACCTTTAGGAGCACCTTTGGGAGAAGAGGCAGAGGTGGAAAGGCATACACATGAAGATTTTTCCAACTGAAAGAAAGAGCATCCACTTTCCAAGCTGTGTGATGAAACCTCTTTGTGCAAAACTTTGGCAGCTGGTGGTTTAGTGGAGAAGCGAACAGATCTATGTCTGGAGTTCCCCATGACACTGTCAATTTTTGAAATACATGAAGATCCAGTTTCCACTCGTGGGGATCCATGATTTGTCTGCTTAACACATCTGCTAAGGAGTTCTGTGCTCCCGGCAGAAACCTTGCCTGAAGAGTTAGTTGCAAGCTGAGCGCAGTCTCCCATAAAATCATTGCTTGCCTGCAACGGTAAGAATGTGTTCCCCTTGTTTGTTGATGTACCACATGACAGTTGTGTTGTCTGTTAGAATCAACACCTGCCCTGGAAGAAGTAACTCCTTGAAAGCCATTAATGCAAACTGGACTGCTAACATCTCTTTCATGTTGATATGTAGATGCTGTAGTCTGGCAGGCCACTTGTCTTGTATCCACTTTCCATTTAGATGAGCTCCCCAAGCAATGTCTGAGGCATCTGTCGTTAGAATCTGACTCGCCTCTGGCGGGTCACAGAGAGTCCCTTGTTTAGGTGACATTCCTGAGCCCACCACAAAAATTCCTTTTGAATGCAAGGTATTATTTGAATGACAGTGTCCAAATCCTGGCAGTGCTGTGTCCATACATTTTGAGATACCATTGCAGCTTCCTCATATGCAGTTTGGCATTGGGAAGCACCAGAATACAAGATGCCATGAACCCTAAGGCTTGAAGGACTGTCCTTGCAGTCAGCCCGGACTGAAGAGATAGTTGATGGAAGTAACTGGAAAGATTCTTTTGTTTGTCCGGGGTTAAAAGGCCATCTGGGCTGCTGTATTCAGTCTCACACCCAGAAAGCACATGTCTTGAGAGGGTACTAGACTGGACTTTATTTCGTTCACAGAATACCCTAGGCATCTTAGCACTGCTATCACAAATTCCAAATGCTGTAAAAGGTCTTCCTTTTCTTGAGCCAGAATCAGGCAGTCGTCCAAGTAAGGATAGATTTGAATTCCTTTTAACCTGAAGAAAGCTATCACTGGAGCCAGAACCTTTGTGAATACTCTGGGCGCAGTAGATAAGCCAAAGGGCAATGCAGAGAACTGATAATGAGAATTTCCAGCTCGTAAACGCAGATACTTCCTGCAACTTAGTCTGATAGGCACATGAAGGTAAGCTTCCTTGAGATCTAAAGTTACCATCCAGTGATCTTTGCCCAGCAGAGGTAAAAGCTGTTGTAACGTCAACATTTTGAACTTGGGAATGTCCAGATAAGTGTTGAGGATAGATAAATCCAAAATTGGTCTCCACGTGTTCCCCTTCTTCGGTACCAGGAACAGGCGAGAATAAAATCCTAGGCCCCTTTCTGGCACAGGAACTGGCTGAATGGCCCCTATTTGGAGCAACAGAGAAATTTGCTTGTGAGCCTCTTTTCTTTGTAGAGGAGGAATGTCTGGCATGCCTTTGAAAGGAGGCAAGGTATGGAAATAAAACCTGTAACCGTGGTGAATGATATCCAAAACCCATCTGTCTTGGGTAATTAAATCCCAATTTTCTTTGAAAAGAGCCAGCCTTCCTCCCAAAGGTGCTGCCAGGCGAGAATGTACTGGCAGCTGAAAAGGTAGGTCATTGGGTCTGTTTACGAAAGGACTGACCCCTGCCCTCACCAGAAGACTGAGCAGGTGAACTTCCTGTTCTAGGCCTAAAAGAACCTTGTGCTCTGCCCCTACCACGTCTAGACCTACCCCTAGACTGGGAATCATAAGCAGGATATGTCCATCCCTTAGTAGGCCAATTTCTACTAAACTTGGAGGCTGAACCTGCAAAAATCCTTAACAGTTTGCATAGACTTAGCCTTGTCCTCCATTTTCTTTAAAACTGCTTCCACAGGCGAACCAAACAACACATCAGACTGTAAAGGAGCATCCAAAATCCTTGTTTTAACATGCTCAGCTAAATTCTGATCCCTCAACCAGGCGTGCCTATGAAGAACAGAACCAGTGGCAGCCACCCTCGAGGAGGCCTGCACAGCATCAAAACCACACTGCAAGGAATGTTTACCCACCTGTTCAGACACATGAACTAAATCCTGCAACTCTTTACACTCAATACCTTCTGCCAGAGCATCCACTTTAGACTTCAATTGTGAAAGGAGATAATTCTGATATTTTAACATGTGAAACTGACAATTCAACGCCCTCATGGCTAAAGTGGAAGAAGTATACACTTTCTTTCCCCATCTATCCAAAGCCCTTGCCTCTTTATCAGGAGGAACAGGATTTTTAACAACAGAGGCCTTCACACCTTTAGGCCCCTGAGAGACAGTTTCCGGGTCTGCCCTAGGACTTCTAAAAAGATACTTATGAGCTTCAGGCACCCTATAGTACCTATCCGGTTTAACTGGGGCAGGAGGCAAAGAATCAGGATTCAGGGAAGCCTCTGCAAAACATCTTCCACCACATTCAGAACAGGAGGTATAGCTAAAGGCCTATGCTGGGGTAAAAACAAGAATTCCCTAAGCCTCTTCCTGGAATCAGAGAAATCTTGACCTTCCCATTTAAAATGCTCCCTCATGGAATGCAGAGTCTCTGAAAATGAAAAATCCTCAGGAGGCGAAGCTGAAGGAGTAGAATCATCCACATCAGAATCAGAATAAGGAGGATACTCCTGCAAGTCTTCAGCCGAAGACTCAGAAGCCTCCGAACATTGCTCAAAACTCTCAAACTCAGGTTCCACCCTAGGCCTCTTATCAGGAGGGGGCATAGAACCTCTAATCATAGTAATCAAATCCTCTGCCATTTTTAGCATATGCTTCTTAGGCAAAGACCCTGAAACACTCGGAGAACCCCCCACTGAAGCTAAACTAGGCCTGCCTCTTAAAGAAGCCTTGGAAACAGAAGGGGAGGCCCTAACCACCTTAGGAAGAGAGGGAAGAACAGCCACCTGAGAAGCCCCTTCAGCCTGGCCTACTTCCTGAGAGGACACATCCTGTAACAGTAAAGTCTCTCCCTGAGACTCCAAAGAAACTCCTGGCAGAACCTCCGGCTCCACTGAGCCTTCTAAAGAACCGACGTCCGGGACTGTCGGTTCTTCCACTCTAGGCTTTGCTGCTTTGTCCTTGCGCTTTTTGGGCGAAGCGCCGGAGCATCCGGCGGCATTTTATAATTACAACGCTTCCCAAAACTAACCTGGCACAGTCTAACCTTCTCTTAATAGTGCGTTTGTTAAATCTAGCACAAGAGCGGCATCCAACAACGTCGTGCTCAGGCCCTAAACAAGGTATACACAAAGTATGGTAATCCCTATGAGGTATCTGTTTCCCACAAGAAATACAGTTATTCACTTTTTCTGACATCCGGTTAAATACTGAGGCAAGAAAAACCAAAATATTCCCAACGGGTACTTAGCCAACTTTGATTCGGTCTGAAACTCTGACTTCAGAAACTTTCAGAACGCCAACCTGCACTCGCAAAACTGCTTCTGCATCGGACCATGCGGCAAAAAAGACTGAGGATATGACGTTGGTCATGCGCATTAGTACCCTGACGTACTGACGTCAGTCTAATGCGCCCTGACCGACGTCAGCCATATACTTTGGTATTCGGGCCGACTGGACAGCGGACTACCCCAATAGTTAGGACTGCAGCAATGTGGAATGAAGAACATCGGGGCAATGAGAATCATTCTGCTCCCCAAACTGTTGGCTTTCTGCAGAAGCCTCTGCATCAGAGGTAGTGGAGGGTAGGCATAAAGGAGACCGGGAGGCCAAGCATGCACCAGAGCATCTCTCGGGAATTCCCCTGGTGGGGGAAGCAGAGCGAAGAAATTGTCGTATTTGGCGTTTGAGGGAGAGGCAAAAAGATCGCAACAGGGTTGCCCCCAAACGGCAAAAATCTTCTTCGCTACCTGAGGACTGAGAGACCACTCATGAGGAGAAAGAATGGTGCGACTGAGTTTGTCCGCAAGGATGTTGGATTTTCCCAGAATGTGCGTTGCTACCAGAAAGCGTTTGGTGGAAATTGCCCATTCCCAGACTCTCATGGCCTCTCGACAAAGGGGGTAAGACCTGGTTCCTCCCTGTTTGTTGATGTACCAGACTACCGACATGTTGTCTGTCTGAATCGCAATAGTCCCTGAAGGAAGAACGTGGTGAAGTGCTTGCAACGCTAGGAGCACCGCCCTCATTTCCAGGACATTTATATGCAACGTCTCTGTGGGGTTCCACGTGCCTTGGACAATCTTTCCATAGAATGCCCCCCACCTGAGGCAAGAAGCGTCCGTGGTCACTGTGGCTCGGGAAATGCAGCACAAAAGGTCTCCCTGTCAGGGGCTCCGGAGAAAGAAGCCACCAAAGAAGGGAATCCTGCGCTTTGCTGACCGCTATCGGAGTGTTGAGAGAGGAACAAAGAGGGGACCACTGAACCTGAAGGGTCCATTGAAGAACCCGCATGCGTAAGCGAGCATGAATGAGAAGCGGGATAGCTGCCGCCATTGAACCTAGGGCCCTCAGGATCGAAGCTGCAGTTGGAGATGGTTGCAGGACCGCTGCTACATGAGACTTCAGGTTGGCAATTCTGTCTGGAGTGAGGAAGGCTCGCATTGACCTGGTGTTTAGCCTTCCTCCTATGAAATCTATAGCTTGTGTGGGGTGCAGTAAAGATTTGTCCCAGTTGACAGTGATGCCCAGCTTTGGGGCTAGTTGAAGAAAGTAGTCCCTGGCTGAGCACAGAAGATGCCTTGATGATGCCGTCAGGAGCCAGTCGTCCAGGTACGGGAAGACCTGTAATCCCTGGAGCCTCAGGTGGGCCGCTACCACCGCTAGAACCTTGGTGAACACCCTGGGGGCTGAGGTGAGACCAAAGGGGAGGACCCTGAACTGATAATGACTGGCTCCCAGCCGGGCGAAGAAACCTCCTGGACCGTCTGTCCATGCGAATGTGGTAGTCTGGCGTCCTTGAGGTCGATGGAGCACATCCAGTCGTTCTCCCTCAAGAGGGGGAGTATAGATTGAAGGGTGACCATCCGGAACTTTTGCTTGGTTATTGACAGGTTCAACTGGGAAAGATCTAAGATTGGTCTTAAGTCCCCCGTTTTCTTTGGCACCAAAAAGAACCTGGAGTAAAACCCTGACCCGGTTTGATCTGGGGGGACGCACTGGATAGCTCTTTTTTCTAGCAGCTGTTCGATTTCGATAGCTGCTGCCTCCCTTTGGTCGGGTGGAACATCTGGGAGGCTGCGAGATCTGGGAACCTTGTACAGGGGAATTGAATAACCTCTGGATATCACGCGAAGCACCCAACGGTCTGATGTGATGGACTCCCAAGAAGTTAGGTGCCTCGAGCGCCCGACTGCCTCCAGGAGCGGACAGTCGGGCAACCCTTCAGGGCTGCTGCGTGGGTCTCTCAGAGAAAGGTTCTCTGGACCCAAAGTTTCTAGGAGCCCCCCTGCCTCTAGGACAGCGACCTCCCTGTCCTCCTCTGCCACGGGAGGACTGGTTATCCGGAGCAGGTTGGGACTGCTGCGATTTCCGGAACCACATCTTCTTCTGTCCCTTTTGGTTCTTCGAGAAGGACCTCTGGGGAGCTGAGAAGCAGACTCCGACGGCAGACAGCGTCTTCCCGTCCTTTTCGCTCTGGACCAGTGTTTCGCGAACAGTCTTGCCAAACAAGGCAGAACCATCAAAGGGGGCATTCGCGAAAGTCGCCTTGAAGGGCTCTGCGAAATCACAGTGGCGGAGCCAGGCCTGTCGCCTCGTGACTAGGCCTGCTCCGCTGGCTCTAGCAGCTCCCTCGGTAGCGTAAGAAAGTAGCCGCATAGATGTGTTAGATACCGCTCTAAGAGTGGCCATTCGGGTGGAGTATACCTGCTTATCCTCACCCGACATGGACTCTGGGGGAGATGCAGCGTATTCTTTAATCAGATCCCGCTGCATCCTGATGACATGTGCCATGTAGTTCAGCGCTCTCAAAGAGAAGGTTGCTGAACTGAAAACTCGCTTCCCAATGCGATCCATCGAGCGGGACTCCTTGCACGGAGGATGCACAGAGGGACTCTCCTGGGCCAATTCCCTCTTAGTGGCTGCAGCCATCATCATGGCATCTACTGGGGGGCCCTTGCTCCAGTGAGTGCGGTCCGGCGGGGATAGGATGCGGTCAGGACGCTTGGGTACAGGCTCAACGGTGTCCGGATCCTTCCACGCTCTGATGGATATAAGGTCCACCAGAGGGTCGGCAGGAGGGGACACCCAAGAGGTAGATGGGCCCGCCTCGAATGCCTCCAAGAACACAGACTCGTCTGAGGAAGCCTTGGGGGCAGACCACCCCCCCCCCTGATCCTTAACATTTCCATAATGTCTCCAAATGAGACGTCTTCAGGGGGTGATCTTGGGGAGCCTTCCCCTTCATCCAAGTCTGTGTCTTCGGTAGTGGACTCGGGGGAGTCCATGTGCCTCCTTTTGCACTTACGCTTCCGAGGTGCTTCATCGCGGGGGCTGTCCGAGGAGTACTCTTCCGCAGCTGGATGTTCCAAGGGAACTACTTGGGACATTGAGGCGGGCTGTCCCTGGGACCGGCTGGTGGGAGCCTGGCCCAACTGCAAGGGAGTGCGGGATGGAGCCGTGGCAGGGACCGGGGTCGGGCGTCCTCAACAGTGCCCTTTCCACTACGTCGAAGGCCGAGGGAGCCAGCTTCTCTAAACCCCAAGAGCCGACCCCACTTGGATCCGGCGCACAGATCGGGCGGGCCGAAACCGTCGGATCCGAGACGGTGTGCTCCGACCTGGTCGGAGCCGAAGACACACCAGCTCCCTCGGATCCAAGGCTCGGTCCTCGGCTCCGAGAGGTCGGGTCCGAAGTACCCGAAGGACTCAAGGGATGGGACGGATCCGAGGTGCGCCGACCTATCGGATCCGATCCACCCCCGGACCCAACTCTGCCCGGCGCCGACAGCTCCGAACCCGTGGTATGGGTCGGAGAAGGAGCCAAAGGGGTGAAAAAAGGGGTCAAAGCCCCTCCCGGATGGGGGGGGGGCTAGGAGCACTCCCATTTGCATTTGGGCCTGGATGAATTTCCTCATCATCCGGTCCATATCTGCTTCACTCATAGAAAAAGTGGATCTGGTGGAGGCCACCGAAGCGGACCTAGAGAGCCGCCTCGGGGACCTCGCTGAAGGGCTAGCCTCCTCCTCCTCGGGCCCAGGAGAGAACCGAGGGGAGTGGAGCCGAGGAGGAGGAAAGCTAGAAGGCACAGGGGAGGCCCGCTTAGACGGAGGAGCCGAACTGGAGGTTTCGGCTCTCCGTTTGTGGTGCCTCTCCCTGTGCCTCTCCTTCTTCTCTCTCCCTAGAAGACTCTCTCTCCTCCGGCATCTTAGAGGGAGGTTGAGTCCCAGCTGGAGGAGGAGAGCCCACAGCAACAGCTTGCTGAGTAGAAGGGGCAGAAGCCGAAGCGGTATCTGGGGGGAGAAGTCCCGCCAGCACCAGCTTCGACCTCCGCTCCCTCAAAGCTCTGGGGTTGAACCCTGCACAAATGGTACAACCAGATGACAGGTGTTCAACCCCAAGCATTCTTGCGAGTGTGGCCATCCGCTGGGGACAGCTTATGGCCACACTCGGTACATTTAGAGAATACAGCCTTATGGGCTTCAGACATGATAAGCCCTAATAGGCCTAAAACAACACATACACACAAACTACGCAAAAACCCGTGAAAAGTTAAAAATAAAGAGAGAGGAAAGCCTACACACTCAACACTAAATAATTAAAAGAAAAAAATTGAGATTTTTTTAAACTTTTTCTGTCAGAAATAACTTATCTGCACCAAAAACGCCAGGAGCTCAAGAATCCGTCGCAACTTGAAAGCGGCAAAGGAAATCTGAGGTCAGTCAGGGCTTGGCAAGGGGTTATGGGTAAGAGGGAGGAGCTAGGAGCTCGGAGCCTAAGCTTTTGAAATGCCGGCTCGGATCCGAGGTCGGATCCGATACCCACAGGTTGCAGACAAATGAAGTCTGCCTACTTCAGATCGAGAGATATCACTGTGTCCAAGCTGTGGCTGTGTTGAGACCATATGCTTTTTAGGTACCACTGTAATTTCCTCATATGCAGTTTTGCAAATGGTATTATCAGAATGCAAGATGCCATGAAGCCCAAAGCCTGCAGAATTTTTCTTGCAGTTAATTGGGTCTTTGTTGCCATTGTCTTGAAATATTGAGTCAGTTGTAGTTGCTTGTCTGGTGTAAGATAAGCCTTCTGGGACGTTGTGTCCAAGCTGGCACCCAGGAATGTCATTTTTTGTGAGGGTACTAGTTTTTACTTCTTTTCGTTTACTGTGTACCCCAGACAATTTAGTAGATGCTTCACAAAAGCCAGATGATGTAAGAGAATGTCTTTGCTTTCTGCTTGGATGAGGCAGTCGTCCAGGTATGGATATATTTGCATTCCTCTTTGTCTGCAGTATGCAATTACTGGTGCCAGGTATTTTGTGAAAACTCTGGATGCAGTAGATAAGCCAAAGGGCAGTGCAGAGAAATGATAATGGGTTGAACCTGCAATGAAACGGAGGTATCTTCTGCAACTTTGTCTGATAGGGACATGCAGGTATGCCTCCTTGAGGTCCAACGTTACCAGCTATGCTTCCTTGCCCAACATGGGAAGTAGCTGCTGTAGTGTTAGCATCTTGAATTTGGGAACTTGTAAGTAAGTGTTTAGAATTGAAAGGTCCAGAATTGGTCTCCAAGCATTGTCCTTTCTGGGTACAAGAAAGAGCCTCGAGTAAAATCCTTGGCCTTGCTCTCGAGTCGGTACCCGTTAAATGGCTCTCATGGCCATGAGTGCTGTAATTTGTTTTTGTGCCTCTGCCCATTGATTTTGTGGCAGGTTTGGCATTCCTCTTTTCATTGGCAAGGTGTGAAAGTGGAATCTGTATCCTCGTAAAATTATGTCTAGGACTCATTTGTCCTTTGTGACCATGTGCCAGTTGTCTGCAAAAAGTGCTAGTTTTCCCCCCAAGGGGGCTGACAAAAGAGTTTTGTCTGGCCAGCTGAGGTGCAAGTCATTGAGTTTGCCTTCTGGTGGGTTGAGACCTGTCTTCTCGTCCCTTCTGGGTTGAAGTGCCCCCATTGGCGAGGTTTATACTGGGCTTGTGGTTGTCCTCTGCCCCTTGGGCGCCTGTATTTACCCCTCTGAGGTCTGTCAGTGGCTGGAAAGGACCAAGTTTTTGTTGGCCAGTTTCTGCTAAAGCGAGGGGGTTGTACTTGTAGGAAATCTTTGACTGTCTGCATTGACTTCGCCTTATCTTCCATTTTCTTTAAAACTTCTTCTGCTTTAAATCCAAAAAGAACATCCTGCTGTAAGGGAGCACCTAGTAGTTTTGCTTTAACATGATCAGGCAGACTTTGTTCCATTAACCAAGCATGCCTACGTATAACTGATCCAGTGACAGCTGCTCTGCAGGAGGCCTCCAAAGAATCAAACCCACATTGTAAGGTATGTTTGCCCACCTGCTCAGTGGCGTGCAACAAATCCTGTACTTCTTTAAATTCAGATTGTTGAGGGAGGGAGGTTATCTTTTGTTTTAACTGAGAGATTAGAAATTGCTGATACTTAAGCATATGAAATTGACAATTTAGTGCTCTCATAGCTAATGTGGCTGAGGTGTAAACCTTTTTCCCCCACCTGTGTAGTGCTCTTGAATCCCTCTCAGAAGGTACTGGGTTTTTAGCCACGGAAGCCTTAGCCCCCTTGGGACCCTGGGAGATGGTCTCTGGGTCAGCTACTGGGCTTTTGTAAAGAAATTTGTGGGAATCAGGTACTCTGTAGTATCTGTCAGGCTTAGCAGGAGCAGGAGGTAGAGAGTCTGGGTTGAAACTGGATTCTAAATAGACATCATCCACAATGTCCAAAACAGGTGGGATGGCTAGAGGTCTGTGTTGGGGGAGTAAAAGAAACTCTCTGAGCCTTTTCTTGGAATCAGAGTAATCCTGACCTTCCCAGTGAAAATGTTCCCTCATAGTGTGTAAAGTTTCCCCAAAACAGTAGTCTTCAGGAGGGGAAGCTGAGGGAATAGAGTCCACAGCATCAGAATCTTCGTAAGGAGAGAAGGAATAGTCTTTGTCCTCAGAGGAATCCGAAGAAATAGACAGTTGCTCAGAGGAAGCAGAATCTTCCTCTTGTCTAGGCCTTTTGTCAGGAGGGGGCTGTGAACCCCTGATAAGAGAAATCAAATCTTCAGCCATTTTGAGCATCTGTTTCTTAGGAACAGGGCCTTGAACAGGAGACTGAAGTGTAGGCTTTTTAGATTTAGAAGGAGTCTTCGACTTAGAAAACGTTTTGACTGTGAGAGTCGTCGGTCTGAAAACGCCTTCAGAAACCGATGGCGTTTCAGAAGCACCGACGTCCTTAGAAGGTAAATCGTCGTTAGGGCCTAAAGTAAAAGGCTGCGTCGGCCTAGTACATTCCGTCAAAATATCCGTAGCGGTCTCGGGTTCCAGAACTGCGGTAGTCAGGGGCTGTGTTGCAGCCACACTGAGAACCGGAGACCGCATCAACCGAGGCCTCGGAATCTGGCTTAGGCCTGGGCTGTTGGTCCTTATCCCTGCACTTTTTGTGCACGCCGGTAGTCGGTAGCTCCGACGGCATGTTATAGTTAAATTTTCTACCAAAATAGTGTCGTGCAAAATCAAATCGTCTTTTAATAGTACGCTTATTAAACCTAGCACAAAATCGACAAGAAGTGACGTCGTGATCAGGGCCTAGGCAAGGTATGCAATAAGAATCAAAATCCTTATGAGGTATTTGCTTCCCACAAGAAATGCAATTGTTAACTTTTTCTGACATCGGTCTAAGGCAAGAAAAGTTTCCCCAATGGGGTACTTAGCTTTATAGAAGACTTTGGTCTGAAATTCGAATTCGACAATCTCAGGAGTCGGCCGACCGGCACTTGCGAACTGCTTCTGCTTTGGGCACAGAGCGGCAAGAAAGACTGAAGAAAATGGCGTCGGTTGCAATATATGTACCCCTGGCGCACTGACGTCATGGATGAGGCGACAGCAACCGACGTCGGACCAAGACTTTAGAAATCCGGCCGACTGCGGGACCGCCTGACGACAGGATAACCCAAGTGTGATGACTGCAGCAGGGTAACACGATGAACATCTACAGAATATCCACCTACTCTATGACTCTAGCCCCTCATTTCTAGCTTTGAATCCCAGATTACTGATTGCTTTTCTCTGCAGTCTCTCACTCCTCTGGCGCTACCCACTACATTCGCCCTGCGGGCTTACTCAGCTCCCCTACCCTACCCCCAAATGCCACCCACCCCCAGTGCACCTACTATTATACTGCCTCACCACACCCCCTCAACACCTACACCAATCATATACACCTTATACCAAACCCCTCCCACTTCCATACACACACCAATTCACATACACCCCACCCTCTCCCATACACACACCACTCCACACACACCCATACAACAATGCCTACCTTCCCCCACAAACTCTACTACTAGCTACCCTTCTATTATCCCTAACCTATATTACCCAACTTAACCTCCCCACCTACACACACCCACCTCTAACCACACATCACCAACTCAGGCCTCTCAAATACATCACACATATATTCAGAGATCTCCCCAGAACTGTACTGATCCAACCCATCCCAACTTTTCAAACTCACCATACTCCCCACCCCACCATCACCTCATCCTAGTCTAACTGCTTTCTGAAAGAAAACCCTCCTCCAGCAAAATCATATTTCTCTATCCTCTCTACTCCTCCTAAGGCAACTCCTCCTCCATATCTCACTCTCAGGTGACATCCACCCTAACCCAGGTCCAAGCCCCAGCATTACCCATCCAAACTAAAATTCCAATCCACACAAACTCAAGGCTATCCGCCTCACGACACTAAATATGCAAAGCCTCTATAATAAAATCCCCAGCCTACATGTCTGGCTTTCTCAAAACCAGCCAGACATAACTGCAGTCTCGGAGACCTGGCTCAAACCCTCCATAAGAGATGACGAAATCCTCCCCCCCCCCCAGGCTACCACATCATACGCAATGATAGGCCTCATAGAAAAGGAGGTGGTGTAGCTATTATCTACCCCTCCACTCTCACTTTTACTCCACTGACCAACCCCATCCCAACCTTTGCCAATGCAGAAATGGCTGTAGGCTTTTTAAAACTTAACTACAAATTCATCTGCATCTGTTCCATCTAGATCCCACCTGGAGACAATAACAAAACTCTAGAAGACATCCTCTCCTGGTTTAGCTCAAACATCAAAAATGAAACCTACATTCTAGGTGACAAATATTAACTGGGCCTCCTTCCTCTTACATACCCCAACTCACTCAATCAACCTCTACAATTTCACCCAACTAATAAACCTCCCAACCAGGCCACATAAAGATGGTACCTCTGGTACCATCATAGATTGGACATTAACAACACACCCCAACCATATCTCCAATGCCGGTATAATACCAGACCCCCTAAGCGAACACTTACCAGCTTTTATAGACCACCTACCCTCTCACATAGAAAAAACAACACTTACTCAAGCAATCCCATAACCTAGCTTCCTTCAACCCCAAAATCTTCTCTGAATGCCTTAAGATTACTGACTGGTCTCCAATAAAAATCCTTCCACTAGATAATGCTGTCTCATATTTTAACCATACCTTCCTTACATTACTTGATAAACTAGACCCTTTCCAAACCAAACACATGAAAACTAATCCCTGCCCCCGGCTACCCCAAGAAACTAAACTGATAATGATTCAATGAAACAAAAAATGGAAACTGTACCAAAAACAAAAAAAAAAGCCAGCACCCACCAGGAATTTAAGCATCTACGTAACCTAGCCTAAAGATCAATAACAAAAGATCACAAAAACTACAACTGCAATCTGCAATCCAAACACTAAAACAACACAAAGAAATTCTGGACCTCCATCTCCTCAATACTCAACCCCGGTAATAATACCAACCCCTGCCCCAATCCTAACCTCTCAAGTCTTGAAACAGCAAATAAAATTCAACACATTTTTCATTGATTGCATTGCTAAATTATCCTCTACCTTCCCCAATCCACCCACCAATGCACCCTACCACCCAAAATCCCCCCTCTCACCCTCCTCCTCCTCCCTGTTCTCCCTTAAACCTGTCACCCTCCTCCCTGTTCTCCCTTAAACCTGTCTCCACCGACACTATAAATAAAACTACTCCAAAAGCTAAAACCATGCCGCAATGCCTCTGACAACCTTCCAGCAAATTTCCTTCAACTATCAGCCGAATCAACAGCCTATTCCATATCCATTCTCATAAATAGATCCATTCAGGAATCCTATGTACCAACCATCTAATGACATGCATTCATAATCCCTCTGCACAAAAGCGGTAAAAACACTGACACTACCAACTTCAGACCCATAGCTTTACTCTCACATCTCTAAAATTCTAGAAAAAAAAATCCACTCCCAGCTCATGCCCTACCTAACCCAGCACAAACTCCTCTCTCCCACCCAGCACGGCTTCCACCCTGGCCACAGCACCATGACAGCCCTCCTTTCCTTCCTTGAAACAGTCAACCTAGCACGTGATAGCGGCAAATACGTATCTTCCCTATTTCTTGACCTCTCAAAGGCATTCGACACAATCTCCCATCCCCTACTCATATCCCAGCTGTCTCACTTGCACCTATCTCCCTCAACCTTAGCATGGTTCTCCAGCTAACTTTCCATGTGCCAACAGGCAGTGCAATGGAAAGAATCAACCTCCCCTTTATTACCTACATCCACAGTAGTCCCTCAAGGGTCAGTACTGAGCCCACTCCTCTAACATATTCATCAAAAACTTCCACCACTCAATCCCAGACTCCTCAGTCATCCAATACGCTGATGACTCCACCATCATCTGCTCTGCCTCCTGCCCCTCCAAACTTCTACTCAATACCCAACTCACCTTCTCCAAAACAGAATCATGGTTGCAATCCCATCACCTAGCTCTAAATGCTAGCAAAACAAAACTAAAGATTTTCACTCCTACCAAAATCTCCCAATTCAACAGACACATTTTCCATCAAAAGCCACAACAACACTCCTCTAGAAATCGTTCCCAGTACCAAGCTACTTGGCATTATCACTGAAGAAGACCTAAAATTCGACTCCCACATCATCTCTGCAATCAAAAAAACCCACCAGAAAATCCGTCTCCTCTACAGACATAACTGCTACCTTACATCCTCCTCCTGTCAAACCCTCACATCTACCTTCCTTCTCCCCTCTCTCTTGTATGGTGCTTCCCTATTCTCTAACCTACAACTCTGCCTCCGTTCCAAACTCGAAGCTTGTTACAACAAAATCTGCAAATTTGCTACCAATTCAAAGAACTCTTCCCATCACTGCCACTCCCGACACACCCTAAACTGGCTAGAACTTCACAACCACCTAAAATACCTACAACTTACAAAAGCCCACAAACTCATCTTCAAAACAACAGAATGCCCCTCTCTTGCCAAATCTTTAACACCCTACACACCTAGCCGCACCCTGAGGTCCAAAGGCCAAAACCTCCTACATGTACACAAACCCCTACACCCACCTGGCCCACTATTACTGTCCCACACCATAGCCAAACTGTGGAACACCCTCCCCCCACCACTACGTAACATACCAAACCACAACAACTTCAAATCCATGCTTCTCTCCCATGTACCCTCCAAACGGGAATGTCCTTCACATTCTACCACCTAAAAAAAAAAAAAACTCCACACCTAAATCATCTTTCCTTTGCTAATCTTAACAAAATGTCATAGGTCTTTATCTGTACATCTTTTCAAAATGTTTGCATGTGAGCCTCTGGCCTATCTTACTCATATTCCCAAATTACATCCTCTTCATTGCAAAACAGTGTATATACTATTGTAAAATTGTTATTCCTGTACAGACTAACTATGACATATATAACTGACATTATCTACTAGTAATGGTGTCAACTTTCTGTAATTCTGTCTTTTGTATGTTTGTAAGTTTTGCAAATTTCTGTACTTTATATATTTTTGTAATGTTACAAATGTCTGCATTTTATACTATGTACCAGAGCTTTTTGTATGTTTGTAACTGCAAATTTCTGTACCTTATATATATTGTAATGTTGCAAATTTCTGCATTTTATACTATGTACCGGAGCTTTTCTCCTTGGGTCTCCAGTGAAAATGGGCCACAAGCCCAGCTGGACTAACCCAGTTAACAAACAACAATAAATAAATAAAATCCAGTTCTCAGTAGTTGAGAAGGCAGTTTGAGTTTTTGTTTGGTGGGAGGTTTGATGCAGAGCAAACTAAAGTTGAGTCATCTGCATATTGTACGCTCTTAGTGTTAGGAATGGCTGCATGGAAATCATTAATGAAGATATTGAAGAGCACAGGGAAAAGAATGGATCCCTGGGGATACCCCGGTTGGGGTGGGAAGGAAGGCTGCGGTGTCATTCTTCCATTTTACTGCCCGAGATCTGTCGGAGAGGTAGCGCCTGAACCAGGTAATGGTGTTTTCTGAGAGATTAAGATTGGAAAGGTGGTGAAGAAGGTGGGTATGGGAAACTGTCGAAAGCCTTGGAGAGGTCAAGGAGGACTGTGGATACAAGTTCTCCGGAGTCTCAGGCATGGTTAACGTTGTCTAAAAAGGAGAGAAGAGCTGTTATTGTGCTATGGCCAGGACGGAACCCATGTTGTGTTGGGGTGAGGAGTTGGTTATGTGTAATGAATGGCATGAGCTGGAGGTGGATGCAATTCTCAAGAATTTTTGAAATAGGGGAAAGAATCGCTATGGGTCGGACGTGAGAGATATTATTTTTGCTTCCTTTATGGAGGAGTAGGATAAAGGTTGCACACCACAGTTTGGGAACATAAGATTCTTGCATAGATCTGTTGATGAGTATGCTAATGGGGATGGAGAAGCTGTCTGCTGCTATTTTTAAAAAGAGTGAGGGGATATTTTCAGGAGCACTGGAGCACGGTTTAAGCTTAGAGAGACTTGCTTTATATATGAGGTGGGGATAGGTTTGAGGTGGAATATGGGAGGTGAATTTGGGGTGGAAGGTTGAGCAGAGGGTTTGACTTGGGGGAGGTGCTGTTTGGGAATGTTTTAGTGAGTTCAGCTATAGAGTTAGTAAAGGAGTTGAACAGAGTGGATTTCTGGGATTTATTAGTGTCAGGGCAGGGGTTGTTTTTGGTGCCTGGGTTGAGAAGCGAGTTGATGGATTTCCAAAACTGTATGGGGTTAGAGGAGTGGTTAGACTGGAGTTTGATGTAATATGTTTTTTTGTCTTGTTTGATACATTTTTTGCTAAGTTGCGGAGTTGTTTATATTTAAGAAGGGTGTCAGGGTGCCTATCATGATGATAAGAGTTTTCAGGTCTTGCCCCTTTGTTGCATGAGTGTTTTGGTATCTTTACTAAGCCAAGGGGCGGAATTGTTTTTTATACGTTTTATTCTTGGAGGGGCTTGGGAGTTGAGTGTCTAAGAAGGTAGAGTTGAAGAATTCGGCAGCACTGTCCAGAGACAGAGTTTTTAGTGTCCCAATTTATCAGTTTGAGAGAAATGGAAAAAGTTGTAGGGTTAAAGTTGCTGAGATTCCGAGTAAGGATGTATTGGTGTAGATGCTGGGGGGGGGGGGGGGGGGGTTGCTCTATGGATGAAGACTGGTAAGTGATCACTGATGGAGTCTGGTAAGGTGCCAGTGTGGGAGATTTTGTTAGGGTAGAAGACAAGGATCCAGTCCAGTATGGAGCCTGGAGGGTTATTTTGATTAGGTCTGGTTATAGCATTTGTGAGTTGAGTGAAATTACACAGACTGATTGAAATGGTGGGGTTATTGGCAATAATTTTGTTCCAGTCAATGTTCACATCTCCTAGGATGTATGTCTCAAGCTTGATATTATAGGAGGCCCATAGAAGGATTTCCTCAAGTGTGTTGATGTTGTTTCCAGGGGGGATATAGAGAGCTATAAAGCAAATGCTTTTCTTATTTAGTTTGAGATTTCCTATGACTGGTTCAGCATTGTTAAACTGTGGAATAGGATTTTGGTAAGGAGTGATGTAGAGTAGGCTAGAGTAGATTACTATGCAAATAGTCTTTCAGCATGCAATGGAGAAATTTTTTTCAGGTTATCCATGTGCCATAATAGTAGATTTACTGGTTGGAGGCAATGGTGAAGCAGAGCATGACAGAAACCTCAGAAAAGTTCCAGATGGAGGACGTGAAGTGAACTTAAAGCTCAATCCTCTGAAGTGCAAATTCAGACTACCAGAAGTTACATATTTAGGTCATTTATTTACTAGCACTGACTTGTGCCCAGATCCGTCCATGCAAGCAGCCATTCTTGAGATGCCAGCACCACATAATGTTCAAGCTCTACAATGTTTTCTTGGTATGGTCAACTAGGCAAGTTTATACCAGACTTCAGTGAATTGACAACGCCTTTGAGACAGCTGACATGCAAAAATGTTACATGGCCTTGGCTAGAACAGCACCTGAAAGCATTTGAAGACTTTAAGCAAAAAATTGCTACCCCACGTACATTAAGATAATATAACAGCAAACCAGTAACTCTTTCCTGCGATATGCTTCAAAATTTGGTCTTGGTGCACTTATTCTACAAAACAGCAGACCAGTAGCCTATGCATCTAGAACTCTTACCCAAACTGAACTGCAATATGTTCAAATCCAGAAAGAACTTTTGGCAGTTGTATTTGCATGTTCGAAGTTTCACATTTATATTTATGGTCGAGCTATCCAGATTTAAACTGATCATCAAAGTACAGTTGTGTACACTTACCATAAATGTAGATGTTCGAGTGTATTCACTGTTGCAGTCATTACTTTTGGGTAATCAGCTGGCAGGTTGCCCTCAGTCGGCCTGAATAAAAAAGTCTTGGGTCCTGCTTCGGTTGCTGCCTCCTCTTCCATGACGTCAGGGATATAAAACATGCAGCCGACGCCATTTTGTTCAGTTTTTCTTGCCCCAGATGTCAGGTGCCCCCTAAATGGGGAGCAAATATATATAAACAGCAATATATGTAAATGCACTTTTAGCAACATAAACTTTACCTTCATCTAAAAGCAAATACACCACAAAGACTTTAGAATATAGTGAAGGAAAGAGAAGTTATAGAAAAGGGGGATGGCGGGTTGGTAACCCGGACTGCAACAGTGAATACACTCGAACATCTACATTTATGGTAAGTGTACACAACTGTACTATGTTCTTCGTGTTTCACTGTTGCAGTCATTACATTTGGGTAGCGTCCCAAAGCTATGGATGGGAGGATGGAACTAAATAGCATTAGGAGCGGCTATAAGGCCCTGCAGAACTGCAGTGGCAAAGCCTGCCCTGGATTTGGAGAAGAGAGGTAAATGATAATGCTTTGTGAAGGTATGAACAGAGCTCCAAGTAGCGGCTTCTAGAATGTCTCTGGTTGGAACTCCTCTGAGAAAGGCTGCTGAGGTAGAGGCAACCCTGCTGGCATGTGACCTGATTCCCTTGGGCACAGGTTTACCATGATGCAAGTAGCAAAAACGAATGCAGTGGCTTATCCACTTAGAAATGGTCTTTGATATAGCCTTCCCCTCTGACCATGCAACAAATGCTACCAGCAGTTGCTCAGACTTTCTTAGAGATTTGGTCCTGTAAGTAGAATCTTAGCTGCCTGTGTACGTCCAATGAATGTAGAATCCGCTCCCTCTTGTTCTCCGGATTTGGGTAAAATGTTGGCAGGTGAATTGTCTGGTTAAGAGCCACACTGGATACCACCTTAGGCATAAAAGAAGGACTGGTCCTGAGGGACACCCTGTCTGGGTAAAATATAATAAAAGGCTCCACTGCCATGAGAGCATGTAGTTCTGAAACCCTTCTTGCTGAAGTGACTGCCAAGAGAAAAGCTGTTTTCCAAAACAGAAATTTTATATCTGCAGTAGCTACTGGTTTAAAAGGAGGCAGGGTGAGTTTTTCCAGTACAAAATTGAGGTCCCATGCAAGAGTTGGTGATCTTCTGGGAGGCCTTAAATTTTTGGCCACTCTAAGATACTGTTTAATCAGAGGATGAGAAAAGAGGGGAGGCTCTGTGTTGTAATGAGCCGAGATGGCAGAGGCATGGATTTTTATTGAAGAAAAAGGTAGGCCCCTTGCCAAGCATCTCAGTCAAATATTGTAAAATCTGAGGAATATTGGGCTTTGCTGTGTCTGTTCCTTGTGCTTGGTTCTAAGCACAGAATCTCTTCCATTTATCAGCATAAGATTTTCTAGTACTAGGCCTTCTGGCTTCCAAAATGACACCCATCACAGATTTACTGAGAGGTGTTGTTTGAATAATTAACTGATCAACCATGCTGCAAGATTTAGAGTTTGCAGCTGAGTGTGCAGAATTTGATTGTTCTGCTGAGACAGTAGATGAGGTATTTGAGGCAAGTACCATGGAGGAAGTTGAGACATATTCCTTAGAAGTGGGTACCAGTGCTAGCGAGGCCAGTCCGGAGCAACTAGGATCATTTTTGTTTTTTCCTGTCTGACGTTTAGTAAGACCTTGGCGAGTAGAGGCAGAGGGGGAAAGGCATAGACTGATAGGTTTTTCCAGCTGAAGGATACGGCACCCACTTTCCATGCTTTTTTGTGATGAGTTCTTGTGCAGAATTTGTCCAACTAATAATTTTGGGGAGAGGCAAATAAATGCCTGAACTCCCCCATTTCTGTGTTAACATGCTGAAGATTTGTGGATCCAGTTTCCATTTGTGCGGGTCCATAAGATTTCTGCTTAGGTCGTCTGCCACAGAATTTTGTTTTCCTGGAAGGAATTGAGCTTGAAGAGGTATTTGGTAAGTCAAGGCTGTGTTCCACAAGGCCATGGCTAGTCTGCAAAGGGGGTAGGAATGTGCATCCCCCTGCTTGTTTATGTACCACATAACTGTGGTGTTGCCCGTCTTTATCAGTAGTTGTCCTGGATGTAGTATGTCCTTGAAGGCTGTCATAGCATTCTGAAAAGCTAGCATCTCTTTCTGGTTGATATGCAGATGCATTTGGTTTGGGCTCCATTTGCCCTGAATGCATCTTCCCGCCAGGTAGGCTCCCCCAAGCATAGTCTGATGAGTCTGTAGTTAGGGTTTGGGTGGCAGGGGGTAGAGTGAATGACAGTCCCTTATTTTGGTGACAAGTCTCCGTCCACCAAGAAACTCCTGCTGTAGGCAGGGAATGAGAGGAATCATTGTTTCCAGACTCTGAGAATGTTGACTCCATAAACTTTTTAGGTACTACTGAAGTTTCATCACATGCAGCCTCGCATATGGAATTAGTAGAATGCAGGATGCCATGAACCTCAAAGCCTGCAGAATTTGTCTTGCAGATAACTGGGTTTTTGTTGCCATTTGTCTGAAGTATGTTGCCAGCTGCGTTTGTCTGGTGTGAGGTAGGCTATCTGGGCAGTTGTATTCAAGCTTGCACCCAGGAATGTAATTATTTGAGAGGGTACCAGTTGTGATTTCCTTTCGTTTACAGTGTTCCCTAGGCATGCTAAGTGCCTTTTTACAAATGCCAGATGTTGAAGAAGAGTGTCCTTGTCCTCTGCTTGAATGAGACAGTCATCCAGATAAGGATAAATGTGAATGCTTCTTTGTCTGCAGAATGCAATTACTGGTGCCAGGCACTTTGTAAAGACCCTGGGCGCAGTAGATAAGCCAAAGGGCAGTGCAGAGAATTGGTAATGCAAAAAAACCTGCTTTGAAGTGGTGGTATCTTCTGCACGATTCCCTTATTCCGTTTGGAATTGGCAAAGTATGGAAATTAAATCTGTACCCCTGGGATACTATGTTTAATACCTACTTGTCCTGGGTAATTAACTGCCAATTTTGAGCATGAAGTGCTAGTTTCCCCCCCAAGGGGGCTGCCAAAAGATAAGTGCTTGGTGATGGTAGAGGAAAGTCATTGAGACTACTTACTGTAGGGTTGTGCTTTGTTTCCTCCAGATTTGGAGGTGGAGGCACCCCATTGCTTTGACCTGTAAGAACCCTATGATTGGTATCTGGAGCCTTTTGAGCGCCTGATTTGCCTTGAGTGGCTCTGTTCGACACAGGAAAGGACCAATTTTTAGTAGGCCAGTGTCTACTGAACCTGGGTGGCTGCACTTGCAAGAAATATTTTACAGTGTGCATAGATTTAGCTTTGTCTTCCATTTTCTTTAAAACCTCTTCTGCCTTATTACCAAACAGAGTATCATGCTGCAAAGGGGCATCCAACAATTTAGCTTAAACATGATCAAGTAGATTTTGCTCCTTGAGCCAGGCATGCCTACTAATCACAGATGAAGTACTGGTGGCCCTACAAGAGGCCTCCAAGGAATCAAAACCACATTGCAAAGTATGCTTTCCAACCTGTTCTGCTGAATGCAATAATTCCTGTAACTCTATTTTCCACACAATCAGAAATCAACATCATTTTCTGTTTCAGTAAGCCCATAACATGCTGTTGATATTTAAGCATATGAAATTGGCAGTGGCCCTGATTGCCAAGGTTGCAGATGTATAAACCTTCTTTCCCCATCTGTCCAGCGCCCTGGAATCTCTGTCAGAGGGGGTAGGATTTTTGGCTGTAGAGGCCTTTACACCTTTAGGACCTTGTGAAATAGTCTCAGAATCAGCAGCAGGATTTCTGAATAGAAATTTGTGGGAGTCAGGAACCTTGTAATATGTCTGAATTACTAGGAGCCCGAGGCAGGGAATCAGGAGCCATGCTTGATTCCGAAAACACATCATCAACAATGTCTAATACAGGAGGTATTGCCAAAGGCCTATGCTGAGGAAGGAGGAAATCCCTAAGCCTCTTTTTTGATTCAGAGAAGTCCTGACTCTCCCAGTGAAAATGTTCCCTTAAAGTATGCAAAGTCTCTCCAAAAGAGTAATCCTCAGGAGATGCAGATGGGATGGATTCCTCTGCATCAGAATCCTCATAGGGTGCAATAGAAAATTCCTGAACAGAAGAGGAATCAGAAGAAATAGAAACCTGATCTGAAGATTCATAGTCAGTGCCTTGCCTTGGCCTCTTAACGGGGGGGGGGGCCCTGATCAAGGTAATTAAATCCTCAGCCATTTTGATCATCTGTTTTTTAGGCATAGGGGCCTGAGCACGTGGCTCATGCGTCAGATTTTTAGACACAAGATGTTTTTGAGGCTGGCGTCGGTTTAAAATAAAAATGTTGAGGCCTGAAATCACCCTCAGAAGCCCGTGCCTGCTCAGCAGCTCCAGACCCATCCAAGGGAGAGACATCCGCGGGTTCAATACTCTGAGAATATCGCGGCATACCAGACCCCGAATGGGTCTCGGTAAAGGCCTGCAACTCAAAAATAGCGGGTATCAGGGAGTGTGAAAGCGCCTCACTGAGTACTGGCGAACCGGCGACTGGTTTAGGAGAAGCTTCGTCGTCGGTTTTGGACCTCGACGGTCTGTCGCTGTCTTTTTCTTTGCGTTTTTTTGTGAACTCAGATAGTTGGACTGCTAACAGACGACATTTCAGGATAATTAAATCTTGTACCAAAATATTCAGAAGCAAAAACATACTGACGCTTAATAGTGCGTTGGTTAAATCTAGCACAAAACCGACAGCGAGGCACGTTGTGATCTGGGCCTAGGCAAGGAATACAGTACAAATGAAAATCCTTATGAGGTATTTGCTTCCCACAAGTAATGCAATTATTAACTTTTACTGACATCTGTATGGAGCAAGAAAAAGTTTCCCTAACGGGGTACTTAGCTTTAGTTTGAAGACTTCAGTTCTGAAACTCGAATACAAAAATTTCAGGAGTCAGCCGACCGGCACTTGCGAACTGTTTCTGCTTTGGGCACCGCGCAGCAAGAAAGACTGAATAAAATGGCATCGGCTGCATGTTTTATACCCCTGACGACCCGACGTCATGGAAGAGGAGACAGCAACCGACGCAGGACCCAAGACTTTGTTATTCAGGCCGACTGAGGGCAACCTGCCAGCAGGTTACCCAAATGTAATGACTGCAACAGTGAAACATGAAGAACATCGGGCATTAGAAAACAATAACTGAAAAGAAGGTTCCCCAACGGGGCACTTAACTGATTTCGAATCAGATGGCTGGGAAGGCAGGAACACCTGACATTCGACTGGCAGCTGAGAAGTTCCGAGGGCTGGTGCATGCAGACGTCACACTTTTATGGCCCATGATCTGCTAGCCATGTCAGACACCCTACGCAGGGAGAAGGAGAAAGGGAATGTAGTAGCCTCTGAATATCACATTTAGCAACCATAAATTGTTTATCAAGTGATGCCAGGCTTATGGGTGCAAGGACAGTCAACCCCCGACTGCCTCCAGAGATGGCCAGCCGGGCAGCTCTTCAAAAGCTCTAATAGGGATTGTCAGAGAACGTGTCTCTAAAGCCCTGGTTCTGCGGACCCTCTCTAGGGTGACATCTACCATTAAACCCTCCTCTTCTGCCTCTGGAGGAGGGGTCCATGGGCAATTCTTGGAAAGGCCCTTGTGATATATGGAACCACATTTACTTGCCTCTATGCTAGTTCCTCGAAAAGGACCTATGAGGCATAGAAAATTTGATTTCAACAGCAGAAAGGGTCTTCCTGTACCTCTTGCTGCAGGTACATGCATCTCTAACTGAAGGCCCAAACAGAGATGAGCCATCACAAGGGGCATTAACAAAGGACGCCTTCAACAGATCTGCAAAATCATACAGTCACATCCAGGCATGTCTCCTTAGAGATGGTCCTGAACCAGCAGCTTGTGAGGTACCTTCTACTGTATGGGAGATTAGCCTGAGGAATTAGCAATAGATAACAGAGTGGCCAGCTTAGGAGAAAGTTTAAGCTCCTCTGCAGGCATGAACTCAAAAAGAGAGTCTGAGCGCTGCTTGACCAGATCTCTCTGAAGCCGGGTAAAATGGCCTAGATAAGTTAACCACTAGAGCACAAAAGTGGCTGATGCATAACCAACACTCTAGACTCCTTGTTAGGCAGACTGACGCTGGCACTTTCATCTGCTAGTTCTTTCTTACTGGCATCCATCATCATGATGGCATCAACTACAGCGTCCTTACTCCAGCGTTTCCTTTAAGATGGTGGGACCAGGAACCTACAGAGGTACTTGGGAATGTGCTCAATGGTATCCAGTTCCTTCCATGCCCGGCAGGAAACCAAATAAACGATGTTGTCCACTTGGGGGGGGGGGGTCACCTAGGATGCAGATGGGCCTACCTTGAAAACTTCTAAGAACACTGACTCCTCAGAAGTAGGAGGTTGGACAGAGCACCTACCTTTTTGCTTCTGGATATCTAGAATGTCTCCGAAGGAGACATCGTCAGGTGGGGGTTGAGGGATCCTTCTCTCTCATCAAAGTCAGTGTCTTCGATTAAAGACTCCATTAGGGAGTCAATATGTCTCCTTTTACATGTAGTCTTCTGGGGGACTTCCCTTGAGGGGTACTCAGGAGAAGTATCAGAAGAACACTATCACTCTTGGGCAGGGAGATCCAAGAGACTGCTCAGAACAGGCTGACTCGGGACAGAATGAGTAGGTTCAAGACCCCAACCCAACAGAGGTACAAGGGTATGCTGCAGGACATGAAATGACTATTCTCCACTATGGGAGAAAAACCCGTTCCACTATTTGGAAAGCTGATGGCCCCAGAGAAGCCTTCTCTGCCTCCACCAGAGTCAATGTAATGAAGGGAAGGTGGCCAGGACTCACTCCAGATCAGTGGCCTCCAGAGGGAATCAGACCTGAGCGGTCGAGGGCTGAAGTACCAAGGGACATCTCCGAAAAAGACAGTGCTGATCCCACTCCCTCCAGACTGGGCGCCGACACTTTGGCTCTGAGATCCACTCTGTTCCATAGGAATAGGAACAGGGCTGATCAGCGGCACCACCAGAGTCAAGGAAGGTGACTTCCACGGCACCATAGCAGACACTATCGGGAGTCCTGAAACCTTAACTCAGGAGCAAAGGGTTGGATCAGTGAAGCTCTGATAGTACAGGCTGGACAGCTCACTGATGCAATATGGGACAGAGCCAACACTCCCCCTATCTGAATCTGGGACTTGAGGAACTTCCTCATATCCTGTCCATATCTGTCTCGGACTAGCTTCTACATGACCTGGAAGAAGCAGACGAGGGAGGTCTGGAGTGCTTTGACTTGGGTGAAGGGGACTTTCCTAACCAGTTTGAGGACTTGCTCTGAGCTCTCGGATCCACAACTGGTGTCAAAGAGGAAGGAGGTGACAGCATGATTACCTCAGTCGGATCCAATGAGGCTTGTGGATCTGATAAGGTGGAAGCTTTCTTCAGATTGGAGGAGGTTGGATCAGAAATTTTCTTCGCTTTGGTTTTCGGCTCCAAGGGGGGTCTCTGGGAGGCAGAGAGGCCTCTTGGCGTCTTTGGAAGGAGAGGATGAAGCCACGGAGGAGAGTCTAAGCCCTCAGAAGTTGTGGAAGGAAGAAGACCCCTTAATAGAAGTTTACTGGTGCTATCCACAAGGGCACGAGGATTAAAAGAAGCACAAATTTCGCAAGGAGATTTAAGGTGATCAGTGACAAAACAACTGATGCACTCCTTGTGGGCATCTTGGTTGGGGATCTTATGCCCACAAGAATGCAATGCTTGAAACCCAGACAGGGCCTATCAGACATAATTCCAATAGATAGCAACCTGGCCCTAAAGCCCACCAAAAGCAACGAACGCACTCACCACACACACAATGGTTTAGTACTAAAGATTAAGACTACTACCAAAGACTGCAATTTTTTTTTAAATACAAATTAAAGTTTAAAGTTCAACATTAAAGAACTATCCTAATACCCTACCAAATGAAGTCTGTTGGTTACACACACACACACACACACACACACACACACACACACACCCCTACTTCTGAAGTCCTGCTACCAGATATAAAAACAATGAGGGAAAAGATAATAACCTAGCAGAAAAGAAAGTTTTGCACTTAACTGTCCTAACTGCTCAACAGTAAAGATCCACGTCCAATTGCTGAAGCGGCAAATGAGATCCGAGGTGCTGGGGTGGGTGTAGTGCATTATGGGTAAGAGGGAAGAGCTCGAGAGTCAGATCCAAGTCTGGATAATGTGACCAAGCCGGATACGAGACCCAGTCATGAGGAGGAATGAAGAGGACATCAGAACTTTTAATTTTGTCACCTCAAGATGAGTTTTTCACCAGACGTGTTACAACATTTACCATCAAGCAAGGTAATAGCAAAACATGTTTTCAGTAACTTTTAAGCCATCTACCTCTCAAGCACTCAGATTTCCCATAGAAATGGGCATGGTGGTGTTTTTTTTCCCTTGCATTAAGCAGCTTAAAACCAAAAATCAATGTTCACTCAAATCCCATAAGCAGCATACAACTTAACAGTGCAAAATGGTGACCTTAATACTAAAATAACTCCTTAATCTCAACCTACAGTTCTGCAACCGTGCATCGTAACATTCAAGGTTAAAAGGATACTGAAAAACTTACCTGATTAACTTTCTCTTTAAAGTCAGCATCACTATGATCTGAAATCATCGCTGCAAGTCTAATTTGCTCTGCAGTAGCCTGAAACAAAAGAGAATTAAACAAAAATTTGTTTGATTAAACATGCAAACAAAAAAAAACATGATGGCAAAATCAGAAGTGCACAAGGTCAGTCTGATTAAAATAACTCGGTGTGCAAACACAGACTAAGAAACCACGAATCTTCTGTTATCCTGCTATTAAACAAATTGAGGACTCCAAACATTGGTTAACTTGTGTCAGACAGCAGACATTTGGGAGGGAAGAAAAAAAAAGATGCAGTTGTGGAATAACAGTTTCTACTGAACACTGTTGCAGTATTAATAACCTATGGGATATCCTGCCAAGGATAGCCATACATCGAGCCAACATACTAAACACTGGGTGTCCTCCCCTTATGCCATAGGTCTGATGTAAGACCTCAACCCTAACAGACACTGCAGTATACAAAGGTCGAATGGATGTAAAATACCTTAGGACTTAGCTGCTGCAGTTGCCTGGGGGCAAGAAAGTCAACTATACATATGTACAGATCACAGAAAAAGGGGAAAACAGCGAAGAACCTACCTCACCCATAAGAAAGGCGGGAGAGATGCAATATTGGAGTGAAGAGTCGGACGTCTACAATTATAAGTTCTTACATAACTCTACTATGTCCTTCCTTAATCACTGTTAGAGTACTAATAGCTTTGGGAATCTTCCATAGACTATCTAATAATATACTGAAGAGGAACTCTGAACATGGTTATAACACAAAAGAGCGAATGGGCAAACCCTGCTCTATGTTTGGAAAAAAAAATCAATCTTGTAATGTTTTGTGAAAGGGTGTACAGAAAACCAAGGAGTCACTTCAACAACAAATTTAGACTCCAGACCTTTGAAGAAAGCCCCTGAAGATGCAACAGTTCCAGAGGAATGGGCCTTAAAAGGAGCTAAAAGATACTTACCATAAAAAAGTAACAAAATGAAATAGCATTGGAAATCCAAGTAGAAACAATGTGTGTGGAAACAGGAGCACCTAATCTAGATGGAAACAAAAAGCTAATCTAACTTTGACACACACTGTCTTGTCTAAATAAAACCAGAATTGCCTACGAATATCCAAACAATGTAGAACTCTCAGTCCAGAAATCTGAGGGTAAGGAAAAAATGTAAAAAAAAAAGTTAATGGTCTAATTCAAAGAAAGCTCTTTAACTGTCTTTGATGTGAACGCAGGATTACTGCAAAGAGAAAGCATAAACTCATGAAAACTAAGAAAAGGGGGAACAGCCATTAAGGCTTGCAAATGAAAAATTTTTAGCAGAAGTCAATGCCAATAAGATGTCTGTTACTCCAAGAACAAAACTTAAGAAGCAGAGGCAGCAGGTTCAAAGGGTGGTAAATTAAGCTTCTTCAAAACATAAACAAGGCAAATGCAGAGCAGCACACCAGTTGAGACGGGAGCCCTCGTAATAAATATGTAGTAAACTGCTCCAATCACCATATACGTGGTCCCCTGATGGCAATAAAACGTATGATAGAAACTGGTTCCACTGTAATAAATCCAAAATGGTAGAAGTCCAAGTCACAGAACACGACTACAACTTATGTAAACTCAATGAAACTTTAATGCTGATATCGAGTGAGCTTTGCCAAGCTTCTTCAGACTCTTTATACACTCATAAAAAGCTCACTTCTTTAAAAAGCCCACCATTGAATTTCATTGGATACAAATATCCCACTACTACTATAGGAATTAAAGTGGTATACATTCCATGTCTCAACATAGTTAAACAACCGCATTAATATATTGTTTCCAACAGAATTCATATCCCAAAATCGTTCACATTACTCAAACCTGGTTAATCCAGGAACATAATTAAAAACAAACATAGTATAAAAATATCAATGGGTCGAGTCTTAACACATCATTGATGTTATATTATTTAATGTCACAATTCGACCCTAACATCTTTAAAACGTTTTTAAAATAGACTCTAAAAATGTATGTAGTTGTGATGCCTCTTAATAAATACCTATCCATGAAAACCAAGCAACCAAATACATTTAAAAGCGCAAATGTAATGTGTTGTCCGTGCTCCACATAAATATCACACTCATTGACTTAATGACACATATATTCCTAAATATCTCATCCCAGCCATAAAACGACGGCACTGCACTATCTGACTTCTAGAAACAGACATACCTAAAAAACGTAAAAAATGTATATATATATACATGATGACCCTATCCACCTTACATCATTATATGTAACTTTCCTCCGTACATTCCTGAAGGTGGTACAGGAATGTATAAACCTCTGCAAGCCCTACCTACTAAAATGATGTTTAAAAATGTGATTGCTATTATTAAAGACTGTATAGGGATGCGTTAAAAGAAAATAAATGGCATTTATTTTCTTTTAACGCATCCTTATACAGTCTTTAATAATAGCAATCACATTTTTAAACATCATTTTAGTAGGTAGGGCTTGCAGAGGTTTATACATTCCTGTACCACCTTCAGGAATGTACGGAGGAAAGTTACATATAATGATGTAAGGTGGATAGGGTCATCATGTATATATATATATACATTTTTTACGTTTTTTAGGTATGTCTGTTTCTAGAAGTCAGATAGTGCAGTTGCTGCTTTATGGCTGGGATGAGATATTTAGGAATATATGTGTCATTAAGTCAATGAGTGTGATATTTATGTGGAGCACGGACAACACATTACATTTGCGCTTTTAAATGTATTTGGTTGCTTGGTTTTCATGGATAGGTATTTATTAAGAGGCATCACAACTACATACATTTTTAGAGTCTATTTTAAAAACGTTTTAAAGATGTTAGGGTCGAATTGTGACATTAAATAATATAACATCAATGATGTTAAGACTACCCATTGATATTTTTATACTATGTTTGTTTTTAATTATGTTCCTGGATTAACCAGGTTTGAGTAATGTGAACGATTTTGGGATATGAATTCTGTTGGAAACAATATATTAATGCGGTTGTTTAACTATGTTGAGACATGGAATGTATACCACTTTAATTCCTATAGTAGTAGTGGGATATTTGTATCCAATGAAATTCAATGGTGGGCTTTTTAAAGAAGTGAGCTTTTTATGAGTGTATAAAGAGTCTGAAGAAGCCTATTGGCGAAAGCGCTCACTCGATATCAGCATTAAAGTTTCATTGAGTTTACATAAGTTGTAGTCGTGTTCTGTGACTTGGACTTTTACCATTTTGGATTTATTACAGTGGAACCAGTTTCTATCATACGTTTTATTGCCATCAGGGGACCACGTATATGGTGATTGGAGCAGTTCTTCAAAACATAGTTCAAACAAGAAGGAAGAGGAATAACCTTTTTGTGGAGGTCTAATACAAAGAATGTGTTTTAGAAACTGCTTCAGTGCAAATCAAGAAGAGTGGATAGTCCAAAGTGAGATGAAAAGAAATGGATGACAGATGAACCCTAATTCAAGGATGCCAACCCAGTACTGAGGAACTCATCCAAACCAAATTTTTAGGCATCGACCAGACACGTCTTTTTACAATTAGGTTTCCTAACCTTTGGGTGGCGACAACAGTTTGTTTTCATTGTCAGGTTTCCTAACCTCCTGTAAAAAGTACAGTTGTGTACCTACCATAAATGTAGATGCTCGAGTGTATTCATTGTTGCAGTCATTACTCCTGGGTTATCCTGCTGGCAGGCTACCCGCAGTCGGCCAGAATTCCAAAGTCTAGGTCCGGCGTCAGTTGCTGTCGCCTCTTCCCTGATGTCAGTACGCCAGGGGTATAAAAGATGCAGCAGACGCCATTTTCTTCAGTTTTTCTTGCCCCAGATGTCAGGTGCCCCAAATAGGTAGGCTGAAAAATATAGCAACAAGAAATGCATGCACAAAAAGAACAATTCCTTCATCTACAAGCAAATACACCAAAAAGGTTGTATAGGATAGAGAAGTGCAGATAAGTCCCAGCAAAGAGAAGGGGGATGGTGGGTGGGTAACCTGGACTGCAACAGTGAATACACTCGAACATCTACATTTATGGTAGGTACACAACTGTACTATGTTCATCATGTTTCAATGTTGCAGTCATTACTCTTGGGTAGAATCCCAAAGCTGAGGATGGGTGGCTGGGCTAAATAGGATTAGGAATGGCTATGAGGCCCTGCAGAACTGCAGTGGCGCAGCCTGCTCTGGACTTAAGAGTAGAGAGGCAAGTGGTAGTGCTTTGTAAAGGTGTGCACTGAACTCCAAGTTGCAGCCTCTAAGATTTCTTTAGTTGGTACGCCTCTGAGGATGGCTGCTGAAGTGGCTGCTGCTCTGGTGGAATGAGGCCTAATGCCCTTAGGCACTGATTTGCCATGTTGAGAATAGCAGACGGATGCAATGGCCTATCCATTTAGAAATAGTCTGTTTTGACATAGCCTTTCCTTGTGATCCTGCAGCACATGACACTAAAAGTTGCTCAGTCTTTCTGAAAGCTTTAGTTCTGTCCAAGAAGAAGCGCAACTGCCTGTGTATGTCCAAAGAATACAGAATTTTCTCACCCTTGTTCTGTGTATTTGGGTAAAAGGTAGGCAAGTGAATGGTTTGATTGAGGGCCACACTGGACACCACCTTAGGCATAAATGTAGGGTTTGTCCTCAGAGAAACACTGTCTGGATGAAAAATGATGAAAGGTTCCACAGCCATGAGTGCTTGTAACTCCGAGACTCGCCTTACAGAGGTTATGGCTAGGAGCAGAGCTGTTTTCCAGGATAAGAATTTTATATCTGCTGTTGATGCTGGCACGAAAGGAGGCAGTGTGAGTTTTTCCAAAACATAATTGAGGTCCCAGGCTGGAATTGGTGCTCACCTTGGAGGTCTAATGTTTTTGGCCCCTCTGAGGTACTGCCTTATTAGAGGATGAGAAAAGATAGGTGGTTCCGTATTGTAATGTGCAGAAATGGCAGAGGCATGAATCTTAATTGATGAGAAAGAAAGGCCTTTGTTCAGCATCTCAGTTAGGTATTGTAAAATCTGAGGAATATTTGGTACAGACGTCTCAATGCCTTGTTCCTGGTTCCAAGCACAGAATCTCTTCCATTTTTCTGCATAAGATTTTCTGGTACTGGGCCTCCTGGCCTCCAAGATGACATCCATAACAGCTTTTGACAGAGGAGTTTTCTGAATGGCTACATTATCCGCCATGCTGCCAGATTTAAGGTCAGGAGTTGGCTGTGCAGGATCTGATTGTTTTCTTGGGTCAGCAAGTGAAAAGTTTGAGGCAATATCCATGCTGGACCTTGTGACAAACTCTTTAGGATTGGGTACCAGTGCTGGCGTGGCCAGTCTGGTGCAAACAGAATCATTTTTGGCTTCTCTTGTCTGGCCTTTAGGAGTACTCTGGGAAGGAGAGGCAGTGGGGAAAAAGCATATACTGTTAGATTTTTCCAGCTGAATGATAGGGCGTCCACTTTCCATGCTTGCTTGTGGTAAATCCTTGTGCAAAATCTCTGCAAATGACAGTTGTGAGGGGTGGGAAATAGATCTATGTCTGGGCATCCCAATTTCCTTATTATCATCCTGAAGACTTGTGGATCCAGTTTCCATTCGTAGGGATCCATGAGATTTCTGCTTAGTTTGTCTGCCAGAGTATTTGTTTTTCCTGGCAGGAATTGTGCTTGCAGGTGAACTTGAAAAGCCAATGCTATGTCCCATAAGATCATTGCTTGTCTGCAGAGGGGGTAGGAATGTGTACCTCCCTGCTTGTTTATGTACCACATGACCGTAGTGTTGTCTGTCTTTATCAGTAATTGTCCTGGATGAAGCAGGTCCCTGAAAGCTGTCAGGGCATTTTGAACAGCTAGCATCTCTTTCTGATTGATGTGAAGATGCATCTGGTTTGCAGGCCATGTGCCCTGAATACATTTTCCTGCCATATTGGCCCCCCAGGCATAATCTGATGTATCCGTTGTCAGTGTCTATCTGGCTGTGGGTAAACTGAATGGCAGACCCTTGTTGTGGTGACAGGCTTCTGCCCACCATCGAAACTCCTGTTGTAGGCAGGGAATGAGTGCAATTACTGTCACCAGGCTGTGGCAATGCTGAGTCCAAACACTTTTCAGATACCATTGTAGTTTCCTCATATGCAGTCTGGCATATGGAATTAGTAGAATGCAGGATGTCATGAAACCAAAGAGCTGCAGGATTTTCCTTGCAGATAAGTGGGATTTTGTTGCCAATTTCTTGAAGTAAGTAGTCAGTTGTTTTGTCTGGCGTGAGATAAACCATCTGGGCAGTTGTATTTAAGCTTGCACCCAGGAATATTATCTCTTGTGAGGGTACTAGTTTTGTTTTATTTTCGTTTACTGTGTACCCTAGGCAAATTAGTAATCTTTTTACAAATGCCAGATGCTTTAGAAGAATGTCCTTGCTCTCTGCTTGAATAAGGCAGTCGTCCAAGTAGGGATATATTTGAATTCCTCTTTGTCTGAAAAATGCAATTACTGGTGCCAGGCATTTTGTGAAGACCCTAGGCGGAGTAGATAAGCCAAAGGGCAGGGCAGAGAATTGGTAATGCATTGAGCCAGCTATGAATATGAGGTATCTTCTGCAAGATTGTCTGATTGGGACATGCAGATATGCCTCCTTGAGGTCCAAAGTAATTAGCCAAGCCTTCTTCCCAGCATGGGTAGAAGTTGTTGCAGCGTTAACATTTTGAATTTTGGAACATCCAGGAAAGTATTTAGGATTGACAAGTCCAGTATTGGTCTCCAGGCTTTGTCCTTTCTGGGTACTAGGAAAAGTCTTGAGTAAAAACCTTGTCATTGTTCTTGCTGTGGTACTCTTTGAATAGCTGCCATGTCCATGAGAGCAGCAATTTCTTTTTGTGCCTCTGCCCACTGGTTTTGTGGCAGGTCCGGCATACCTTTTGATTTTGGAAGGGTGTGAAAGTGGAACCTGTAACCCTGAGAAACAATATTCAGTACCCATTTGTCCTGGGTGAATATGTGCCAATTTTGTGAGAAAAGTGCTAGCTTTCCCCCTAGGGGTGCTGCCAAAAGTTAAGTGCTCGGCATTTGTAGAGGGAAGTCATTGGGACGGTTTTCTATAAGGCTGATACTTGTCTTCTCCTCCTTTGGGGGCTGAAGCACCCCATTGTTTAGGTCTGTAAGAGCCTTGGGGCTGAGATCTGCCTCTTGGGCATCTGTATCTGTATTATGAATACTATGTATTCTAAAGACATGCTTCTGGAGCATTTCTCCCCGGGCCTCCGCTGAAAAATGGATCTGTGGAACCTAGTCGGACTTTCCCGGTCAACAAATGTTAAATAAATCTGCCTCTTTGTGGCCTGTCTGACACTGGAAAGGACCAATTTTTTGAAGGCCAGTTTCTCCTAAACCTAGGTGGTTGAACCTGTAAGAAATCCTTCACTGTTTGCATTGATTTTGCTTTATCCTCCATTTTCTTTAACACCTCTTCTGCCTTAACACCAAAAGAACAGTTTTGTACCTACCATAAATGTAGATGTTCGAGTGCTCATACAGCTGCAGTCATTACAGATGGGTTATCCTGCCGTCAGGCGGGTCCTCGGTCGGCCGAATTCCAAAGTCTAGGTCCGGCGTCTGTTGTCGTCGCTTCTTCCCTGTCGGCAGTGCAGCAGGGGTATAAAAGAGGCAGCCGACGCCATCTTCTTCAGTTTTTCTTGCCCCAGATGTCAGGTGCCCCCAGAAGGAAGGCAAAACATAAATTTATGTAATCATGCAATATAGAATAATCAAAAAACATTAGTTGCAAGCAAATACACCATAAAAGAATACCCCAAATAGGTTGTATGAGAAGGTGTTTGTCATAAGGCCTGTCCTAAGAGGGGACGGAGGGGGGGTAACCTGGACTGCAGCTGTATGAGCACTGAAACATCTACATTTATGGTAGGTACAAAACTGTACTATGTTCATCGTGCATACAGCTGCAGTCATTACAGATGGGAAGAATCCCAAAGCTAAGTAGGGGTGGCAGGCACTAAGTGGAACTAGGAGGGGCGAGGATGCCCTGCAAGACTGCTGTGGCAAAACCCGCTCTAGATTTAGAGTATAGTGGAAGGTGATAGTGCTTGGAGAAAGTGTGCACTGAACTCCAAGTGGCTGCTTCCAAAATGTCCATGGTAGGGACCCCCCTGAGGAAAGCTGCAGAGGTAGCTGTGGCCCTGGTGGAGTGGGATCTGATGCATGTAGGCACAGTTTTTCCATGAAATGAGTAACAAAAGCGTATGCAGTGGGCTATCCATTTTGAGATTGTCTGTTTGGAAATAGCCTTTCCTTGAGCACTTGTAACATAGGACACAAAGAGTTGCTCGGATTTCCAGAACGGCTTTGTCCTGTCCAAATAATAACGCAGTTGTCTGTGAATGTCCAAGGAATGTAGTAGTCTTTCCCCTTTGTTTTGTGGATTACGATGAAATGTAGGAAGGTGGATAGTCTGATTCAAAGCTACACTGGATACTACCTTTGGCATAAAGGTAGGGTTGGTTCGTAAGGAAACTCTGTCCTGATGGAAAATGATGAAAGGTTGCACAGCCATGAGGGCCTGTAGCTCCGAAACCCTGCGTGCTGAGGTGATAGCCAGAAGGAAGGCTGTTTTCCATGACAAGTATTGTAGTTCTGTTGAAGAAGATGGCTCGAAGGGAGGAAGGGTCAGCTTTTCCAATACGAAGCTGAGGTCCCAAGCAGGGACTGGTGGTTTCCTTGGGGGTTTTATATTCTTTGCCCCTCTGAGGAACTGCCTTAAGAGAGGATGAGAGAATAAAAGAGGATCTGTGTTGTACTGTGCAAAAATGGCTGAAGCGTGGATTTTGATGGAGGAGAAGGAAAGTCCACTGTTTAACATCTGAGCTAGGTACTGTAAAATTTGAGGTAAATTTATTACCCAAGGATTCTGGCCCTTTTCTTGATTCCAAGCACAAAATCGTTTCCATTTGGCGGAGTAGGCTTTTCTAGTAGAAGGTCTTCTGGCCTCCAAGATGACATCCTGCACCTCCTTGGAGAGGAGAGTCTGTTGGGAAATCAAGGAATTCTCCATGCAGCTAGATTTAGGGTTTTGAGCTGGCTGTGAAGGGTTTTGTAGTTGTGCTGGGACAACAGAAGAGGGACTAGAGGTAGGATCCATGTTGGGGAATGTGTCAGGCTCCTCAGGAGTGGATACCGGTGTTGTCTTGGCCAGTCTGGAGCAATGAGAATCATTTTCGGCCTCTCTGCTCTGGCTTTTAATAGAACTTTGGGCAGCAGAGGAAGAGGCGGGAAGGCACAGACTGTCAACGCTGTCCAATTGAAAGAAAGTGCGTCCACTTTCCAGGCCTGTGGATGATGGGTCCTTGAACAAAAGTTTTTCAACTGATAATTTCTGTGGGTAGCAAAGAGATCTATGTCTGGCTGTCCCCATGCCAGAGTTATCTTTATGAAAACTTGAGTATGCAACTTCCATTCGTGTGGATCTGTAATATTTCTGCTTAGGTTGTCTGCCAGTGTGTTTTCCTTCCCTGGCAGGAATTGTGCCTGTAGTTGAATTTGCAATTCCAGTGCTGTGTTCCATAAGGTCATGGCTTGCCTGCACAGGGGGTATGAATGAGTTCCCCCCTGTTCGTTTATGTACCACATCACTGTGGTGTTGCCTGTCCTTATCAATAGCTGGCCTGGATGCAGTAGGTCCTTGAAGGTCATAATAGCATTTTGCACGGCTAGCATTTCCTTTTGGTTGATGTGTAGGTGCTTCTCTTTTTGGGACCATTTTCCCTGAATGCACTGATCTGTCATGTGTGCTCCCCAGGCGTAGTCTGAGGCGTCTGTTGTGATGATTTGAGTTGCTTGAGGTACACAGAAAGGGAGACCTGTGTTTCTCTGGCATGCTTGAGCCCACCACAGAAATTCCTTTTGAAGGCATGGAATGAGTGGTATAATTGTTTCCAAGCTATGGCTGTGTTGAGACCATAAGTTTTTTAGGTACCAATGAAGTTTCCTCATATGCAGCTTTGCACATGGGATTACTAGGATGCAAGATGCCATGAATCCCAGAGCCTGCAGGACTTTCCTTGCAGTCAGCCTGGTAAAAGTTGCCATTTTGCTGAAGTATTGGGACAGTTGCCCTTGTTTGTCTGGCGTGAGGTAGGCCATCTGGGTGGTTGTATTCAAGCTGGCACCCAGGAAAATTATTTGTTGAGAGGGTATTAGTTTTGATTTCTTTTTGTTGACTGTGTATCCCAGGAAGTTCAACAGTTTTATTACAAACGCCAGGTGTTGCAGTAGTATGTCCTTGCTGTCCGCTTGGATCAGGCAGTCGTCCAGATATGGGTAGATTTGTATTCCTTGTAGTCTGCAGAAGGCGATTACTGATGCCAGGCATTTCGTAAACACTCTGGGCGCAGTAGATAAGCCAAAGGGCAATGCAGAGAATTGATAATGGGTTGAACCTGCAAGAAATCTGAGGTATCTTCTGCAATCTTGTCTGATAGGGACATGCAGGTATGCCTCCTTGAGGTCCAATGTTACCAGCCAAGACTCCTTGCCCAGCATGGGAAGAAGCTGCTGTAATGTGCGCATCTTGAATTTTGGTACCTGTAGATATGTGTTTAGGATGGATAGGTCTAAGATAGGTCTCCAATCTTTGTCTTTTCTTGGTACCAGGAATAGTCTGGAATAAAACCCTTGACCTTGTTCTTTTGCAGGTACCTCTTGAATCGCTTTCATGTTCATGAGAGCTGAAATTTGTTTTTGTGCCTCTGCCCTTTGATTTTGTGGCAGGTTTGGCATCCCTCTCATTTTTGGAAGGGTGTGAAAGTGGAACCTGTAAGCCTCTGTCTAGAATGTCCAGAATCCATTTGTCTTTTGTAACAATATGCCAATTTTTTGAGAATAATGCCAGTTTTCCGCCCAAAGGTGCTGCCATTAAAGCTTTGCTTGGCAGGTATAGGGGGAAGTCATTGTGTCTGTTTTCTAAATGACTGTGATCTATCTTCTCCACCTCTTGGGCTTGGTGCTTGCCACTGTCTGGCTCAAAGATCCTTGAGGTTGCCCTCTACCCCTTGGGCGTCTGTATCTGCCCCTTTGAGGTCTGTCCGTGGCTGGAAAGGACCAATTTTTTGAAGGCCAGTTTCTGCTGAAACGTGGAGGCTGTACCTGCAGGAAATCTTTCACTGTTTGCATTGATTTCGCTTTTTCCTCCATTTTCTTTAGTACCTCCTCAGCTTTAACACCAAACAATGCATCTTTTTGAAGAGGTGCATCTAATAGTTTAGCTTTGACATGATCTGGTAAGGTTTGCTCTTTGAGCCAAGCATGCCTACGTATAACAGACCCCGTAACAGCAGCTCTACATGAGGCCTCTAAAGCATCAAAACCACACTACAAGGTATGTTTACCCACTTGCTCTGCACCATGCAACAAATCCTGCAACTCTTTTAAATCTGGTTGTTCTGGTTGTGTCATTTTGCTTTTCAACTGAAATAACAAAAACTGCTGATACTTTAACATATGGAACTGACAGTTTAATGCCCTCATGGTTAAAGTGGCCGAGGTGTACACCTTTTTCCCCCCACCTTTCTAAAGCTTTGGAATCTCTCTCTGAAGGTAATGGGTTTTTAGCAGTAGAGGCCTTAATTCCCTTGGCACCCTGTGAAATAGTTTCTGGGTCAGCAGTATGGCTTTTGTATAGGAACTGGTGAGAATCAGGAACCCGGTAATACCTGTCTGGTTTAACAGGAGCTGGTGGCAAAGAATCTGGATTAAGGCTGGCTTCTGTGTACACATCATCCAATATATCTAAAACAGGAGGGATAGCCAGGGGCCTATGCTGGGGGAGCAAAAGAAATTCCCTGAGCCTTTTCTTGGAATCTGAGTAATCTTGGCCTTCCCAGTGAAAGTGTTCCCTCAATGTATGTAGGGTTTCCCCAAAAGAGTAGTCCTCAGGGGGGGAGACCGAGGGAATAGACTCCTCTGCATCGGAGTCTTCGAAAGGAGAATAGGCATAATCCTGGTCCTCAGAATGTTCTGAGGTAATAGAGGCTTGATCTGAGGAAGGGTAGTCTTCCTCTAATCTGGGCCTTTTGTCAGAGGGGGGTTGAGAACCCCTGATAAGAGTAATCAAATCCTCAGCCATTTTGAGCATCTGTAGGCATGGGGCCTTGAGAGGGGGTCTGAGGACCCTGTTTTTTGGTTTTCATGGCTGCTTTAGATTTTGTGAAAGCTTTAATAGAGAAGGAGGAAGGCCTGAAGACACCTTGAGAAATGGCAGGCCTGTCTAAACTCTGAGTTTCCCCGCCAAGAGTGGCGTCGGTATCTGCAATAGGAATGGGGACTGAGGAGCCTGCGACCTCGGGTACTGAAGACATCGGTAATGTAGTGTCATCGGTACTCGGGGGCTGCGTAGGCGCCTCGCTGAGCACCGGAGAACCGGTAGTCGGCCTTAGCATGGTCTCAGTAGTCGGTGCGGACCTCGTATGTCGGTCCTTATCTTTGCGTCTTTTACTCAAAACAGGAGTCGGAGTATCCGACGACATAATATAATTGAATTTTTTGCCAAAATAGTGAAGGGCGAACTCTGCCCGGCGCTTAATAGTGCGCTTGTTGAATCTAGCACAAAAACGGCAGGCCGAGACGTCGTGGTCTGGGCCTAAGCAAGGAATACAGAAAGAGTGGAAATACTTATGCGGTATTTGCTTCCCACATGAAATGCAATTATTAACTTTGTCTGACATTGGTCTGAGGAAAGAAAAGTTTCCCCAAAGGGGTACTTAGCTTTCAAGACGACTTCGGCTGAAATATTTTTGTAAATCTCAGGAGCTGGCCGACCGGCACTTGCGAACTGCTTCTGCTTCAGTCACCGCGCGGCAAGAAAGACTGAAGAAGATGGCGTCGGCTGCCTCTTTTATACCCCTGCCGCACTGACGTCAGGGAAGAAGCGACGACAACCGACGCCGGTCCTTGACTTTGGAATTTGGCCGACCGAGGACCCGCCTGATGGCAGGATAACCCATCTGTAATGACTGCAGCTGTATGCACGATGAACATCAAAGTATCATGTAGTGGAGCATCCAACAATTTTACTTTAACATGTTCAGGTAAACTTTGTTCTTTCAACCAAGCATGCCTTCGAATGACAGAGCCTGTAACTGCGCCTCTACAAGAAGCCTCTAATGAATCAAAACCACATTGCAGAGTATGCTTTCCCACTTGTTCAGCTGCATGCAATAAATCCTGCATTTCCTTACTGTCAGGATTTTCTGTTTTAACAAAGACATGAGGTACTGCTGATAATTAAGCATGTGAAACTGGCAATTTAAAGCCCTTACAGCTAAAGTAGCAGAAGTGTAAACTTTTTTTCCCCATCTATCCAGAGCAATGGAATCCCTATCAGAGGAGACAGGGTTTTTAGCAGTGGAAGCCTTAACCCCTTTGGGACCCTGAGAAATTGTTTCTGGGTCCGCAGCAGGGTTTTTGTAAAGAAATTTATGAGAGTCGGGGACCCTGTAGTACCTGTCTGGCTTAACTGGTGCAGGGGCAAAGAATCAGGAGACAGACTGGATTCAGAGAAAACATCATCAACAATATCAAGCACTGGGGGAATAGCCAGGGGTCTGTGCTGAGGCAATAAAAGACACAAAAGACACTCATTCCAGACACAAAACCGTTTCCATTTTGCGGAGTAAGCTTTTCTAGTAGATGGTCTTCTGGCCTCCAAAATGACATCCTGCACCTCCTTGGAGAGTAGGGTCTGTTGTGATGCTAAGGAATCTTCCATGCGGCTAGATTGAGTGTTTTTAGCTGACTGAAGAGTTTTGAAGCTGTGCTGAGTCAGAAGAAGAGGCATTAGAGGCAGGGACCATGGTGGGGAATGCGTCAGGCTCCTCAGGAGTGGGTACCAGTGTCGTCTTGGCCAGTCTGGAGCAATGAGAATCATCTTTGGTCTGTCTGCTCTGGTTTTTAATAGAACTTTGGGCAGCAGAGGAAGAGGTGGGAAGGCATAAACTGTCATTGATGTCCAGCTGAAAGAGAGAGCGTCCACTCTCCAGGCCTTTGGATGAAAAATCCTTGAGCAGAATTTTGTCAATTGGTGATTTTTGTGGGAGGCAAAGAGATCTATGTCTGGCCTTCCCCATGCTTGAATTATCTCTGTAAAAACTTGAGGATGCAACTTCCATTCGTGTGGATCGGTCATATTTCTGCTTAGGTTGTCTGCCAGCGTGTTTTCCTTGCCTGGCAAGTACTGTGCTTGAAGTTCGATTTTTAAGTCCAGGGCCATGTTCCAAAGTGACATGGCCAGCCTGCATAGGGGGTATGAATGGGTTCCTCCCAGTTTGTTTATGTACCACATTACTGTGGTGTTGTCCGTCTTTATCAACAGCTGACCTGGTTGCAGAAGGTCTTTGAAAGCTATAATAGCATTTATTACTGCTAGCATTTCCTTTTGATTGATGTGAAGGTGCTTTTCTTTTTGGGACCATTTGCCCTAAATGTACCGATCTGTCATGTGCGCCCCCCAGGCGTAGTCCGAGGCGTCTGTTGTGATGACTTGATTTGCTTGAGGCTTGCTAAATGGGAGACCTGTGTTTGTTTGGCATGCTTGAGCCCACCACAGAAATTCCTTTTGAAGACATGGAATTAGTGGTATTATTGTTTCCAAACTGTGGCTGTGTTGAGACCATAGGTTTTTCAGGTACCATTGAAGTTTTCCTCATATGCAGCTTTGCACATGGGATTAGTAAGATGCAAGATGCCATGAATCCCAGAGCCTGCAGGATTTTCCTTGCAGTCAGCCTGGTGCAATTTGCTAGTGTTCTGAAGTATTGAGTTAGTTGCCCCTGCTTCTCTGGCGTGAGGTAGGCCATCTAGGTGTTTGTGTCCAAGTTGGCACCCAGGAAAATTATTCTCCGAGAGGGTATTAGCCTTGATTTCTTTTTGTTGACTGTGTATCAAAGAGAATTCAACAACATTATTACATAAGCCAGATGTTTCAGAAGTATGTTCTTGCTGTCCGCTTGGATCAGGCAGTCATCCAAATAGGGGTATATAGGGGTATATTTGTATCCCTTGAAGTCTGCAGTAGGCAATTACTGATGCCAGGCATTTCGTGAATACTCTGGGTGCAGTAGATAAGCCAAAGGGCAATGCAGAGAATTGATAATGGGTTGAACCTGCAAGAAATCTGAGGTATCTTCTGCAATTTTGTCTGATTGGGACATGCAGGTATGCCTCCTTGAGGTCCAATGTTACCAGCCAAGACTCCTTGCCCAGCATGGGAAGAAGCTGCTGTAGAGTGAGCATCTTGAATTTTGGTACGAGTAGAAATGTGTTTAGGATGGATAGGTCCAAAATAGGTCTCCAATCTTTTCCCTTCCTTGGTACCAGGAATAGTCTGGAATAAAAACCTTGACCTTGTTCGTGAGTAGGTACCTCTTGAATAGCTTTCATGTCTATGAGATCTGAAATTTGTCTTTGTGCCTCTGCCCTTTGATTGTGTGGTAGGTTTGGCATGCCTCTCATTTTTGGAAGGGTGCGAAAATGGAATCTGTAGCCTCTGTTTATAATGTCCAAGATCCATTTGTCTTTTGAGACAATATGCCAATTTTTTGAAAATAATGCCAGTTTTCCGCCTAAGGGTGCTGCCATTTGAGCCTTGCTTGGCATGCAAAGGGGAAAGTCATTGGGCTTGCTTTCTGAATGGCTGCGAGTTATCCTCACCACCTCTTTGTGTAGGAGCTTGCCATTGTCTGCCTCTAAACAATCCTTGGGATTGCCCTCTGCCCCTCGGGCGCCTGTATCTACCTCTTTGGGGTCTGTCCGTGGCTGAAAAGGACCAATTTTTGGAAGGCCAATTTCTACTGAAACGTGGGGGTTGTACCTGTAGAAAATCTTTCACTGTTTGCATTGATTTAGCCTTTTCCTCCATTTTCCTTAATACCTCCTCAGCATTAGCACCAAATAATACATCCTTTTGTAGAGGGGCATCTAGTAATTTAGCTTTGACATGATCTGGTAAGGTTTGTTCCTTGAGCCAGGCATGTCTACGTATGACTGATCCTGTAACAGCAGCTCTACATGAGGCCTCTAGAGCATCAAAACCACATTGTAAGGTATGTTTACCCACTTGTTCTGCACTATGCATCAAATCCTGCAACTCCTTCAAGTCTGGTTGTTCAGGTTGTGACATTTTACTTCTCAATTGTGATAACAGAAACTGTTGGTACTTTAGCATATGGAACTGCCAGTTTAATGCCCTCATGGTTAAGGTGGCAGAGGTATATACCTTTTTCCCCCACCTTTCTAAGGATCTGGAAACTCTCTCGGAAGGTAATGGATTTTTAGCAGTGGAGGCCTTAATTCCCTTGGGCCCTGTGAGATAGTTTCTGGGTCAGCAGCATGGCTTTTGTATAGAAATTGGTGTGAGTCAAGAACCCTGTAGTACCTGTCAGGCTTGACTGGGGCTGGAGGAAGAGAATCCGGGTTAAGGCAGGCCTCCGAGTACACATCATCTAGCATGTCCAAGACAGGAGGTATAGCCAGAGGCCTGTGCTGAGGTAGCAAGAGAAATTCCCTAAGCCTTTTCTTGGAATCTGAATAATCTTGGCCTTCCCAGTGGAAGTGTTCCCTTAAGGTATGCAAAGTTTCCCCAAATGAGTAATCCTCTGGGGGGGAAACAGAGGGAATGGACTCCTCTGCATCAGAATCTTCAAAAGGGGAGTAAGAATGTTCCTGTCCATCAGAGTGCTCTGAAATAATGGAGCCCTGATCAGAGGAGGGGGATTCTTCCTCCACTCTGGGCCTTTTGTCCGGGGGGGGTTGAGAACCCCTGATAAGAGTAATTAAATCCTCAGCCATTTTAAGCATCTGTTTTTTAGGCATGGGGCCTGCAGATGGGCCCTGTGTAGCTCGTCTCTTAGAATGCATGGCTGCTTTAGACTTAGTGAAAGCCTTGATGGAAAAAGAAGAGGAAGGTCTGAAGACACCTTGAGAGGAGGTAGACCTGTCCACATTTTGAGATTCACCGCCAAGAGTGGCTTCGGTATCTGTAGTCGGGGTGTGGGCCGAGGAGCCTGCGACCTCGGGCACAGGAGACACCGCCAATGAAGTGTCGTCGGTAGTCAGGGGCTGCGTAGGCGCCTCGCTGAGAACGGGACCACCTGCAGTTGACTTTGGCGTGATGTCGGTAGAGGCCGCGGACCTCGTGTGTCGGTCCTTATCTTTGCGCTTTTTAGACAAAACTGGAGTCGGAGTAT
This sequence comes from Protopterus annectens, assembly GCF_019279795.1. Classification (NCBI taxonomy): domain Eukaryota; kingdom Metazoa; phylum Chordata; order Ceratodontiformes; family Protopteridae; genus Protopterus; species Protopterus annectens. Next base: position 1,114,902,171 of record NC_056741.1, read on the forward strand.
CCGACGACATAATATAGTTAAATTTTTTGCCAAAATAATGCTGGGCGAACTCCGCCCGACGCTTAATGGTGCATTTGTTGAATGTAGCACAAAAGCGACAGACCAAGACGTCGTGGTCTGGGCCTAAACAAGGAATACAGAGGGAATGGAAATCCTTATGCGGTATTTGCTTCCCACATGAAATACAATTATTAACTTTGTCTGACATCGGTCTGAGGCAAGAAAAGTTTCCCCAACGGGGTACTTAACTTTTAAGACGACTTCGGTTGCAAAATTTTCGTAATTTCAGGAGCTGGCCGACCGGTACTTGCGAACTGCTTCTGCTTCGGGCACCGCGCGGCAAGAAAGACTGAAGAAAATGGCGTCGGCTGGTTCTTTTATACCCCTGTCGCACTGACGTCAGGGAAGAAGCGACGACGACCGACGCCAGACCTAGACTTTGGAATTCGGCCGACCGAGGGCCCGCCTGACGGCAGGAGAACCCATCTGTTATGACTGCAGTTGTATGCACGATGAACATCCAGTGCTGCCTTGGCCAGTAGGGAGTCACTAACAAGATTTCTGGTTTGTCCTTCTGAATTTTCAGGATGACTTTCTGAATAGGTGGGAATGGGGGGAAGGCATAAAGGAAAGTACAGTTGTGTACACTTACCATAAATGTAGATGTTCGAGTGTGTTCACTGTTGCAGTCATTACATTTGGGTAATCCTGCTGGCAGGTTGCCCTCAGTCGGCCTGCATTCCAAAGTCTTGGGTCCTGTGTCGGCTGTCGTCACCCCTTCCCTGATGTCAGGTCGTCAGGGGTATAAAAGAAGGAGCCAACGCCATTTTCTTTAGGTTTTCTTGCCCCAGATTGTCAGGTGCCCCCTAAAAGAGTAGCCAAAATTTATATGTACATATAAAGTTACATGCAGCAATATAAACTTTACCTTCATCCACAAGCAAATAGGTTGCATAAAGGAAAGATAGGTTCCTTCAGAAGAAAAAGGGGGGATGGCGGGTGGATAACATGGACTGCAACAGTGAATACACTCGAACATCTACATTTACGCTAAGTGTACACAACTGTACTATGTTCGTGTTTCACTGTTGCAGTCATTACATTTGGGTATATTCCCAAAGCTATGGTTGGGATGTTGGAGCTAAACAGCATTAGGAGCGGCTATGAGACCCTGCAGAACTGCAGTGGCAAAGCCTGCCCTGGATTTAGAGTAGAGTGGCAGATGATCGTGCTTTGTAAAGGTGTGCACTGAACTCCAAGTAGCTGCCTCTAAAATGTCCTTGGTTGGTACTCCCCTGAGAAAGGCTGCTGAAGTGGCTGCAGCTCTGGTGGAATGTGGCCTAATGCCCTTCGGCACTGGCTTGCCATGGTATAAGTAGCAGAAACGAATGCAGGTGTCTATCCACTTTGAAATAGTCTTCTTTGATATAGCCTTTCCTTGTGATCCTGCAGCATATGCCACTAGTAATTGCTCTGTCTTTCTGAAAAATTTGGTTCTGTACAAGTAGAATCTAAGCCGTCTGTGTACGTCCAAAGAATGCAGAATTCTTTCCCCCTTGTTCTGTGGATTTGGATAAAAAGTTGGCAGATGAATGGTTTGGTTAAGAGCCACACTGGACACCACTTTAGGCATAAATGTTGTGTTTGTCCTCAGGGAGACCCTGTCCGGATAAAAAATGATAAAAGGTTCCACAGCCATGAGTGTCTGTAGCTCTGAAACTCGTCTTGCAGAAGTTATTGCTAGGAGCAGAGCTGTTTTCCAAGATAAAAACTTTATATCAGCAGTAGCAGCTGGCTCAAAAGGAGGCAGGGTGAGTTTTTCCAAGACATAGTTGTGGTCCCATGCAGGCATTGGTGATCTCCTTGGAGGTCTTAAATTTTTGGCTCCTCTGAGGTACTGTTTTAATAAGGGATGAGAAAAGATTGGTGGCTCTGCATTGTAATGAGCCAAAATGGCAGAGGCATGAATTTTAAGAGATGAGAAAGATAGGCCTTTGTCCAGCATCTCAGTTAAGTATTGTAAAATCTGAGGAATATTTGGCACAGCTGTATCTGTTCCTTGTGCCTGGTTCCAAGCACAGAATCTTTTCCATTTTCCAGCATAAGATTTTCTAGTACTAGGCCTTCTGGCTTCCAAAATGCCATCCATCACAGCTTTGCTGAGAGGTGTGTTTTGTAAGACTACATTATCTGCCAGGTCTAAAGTCCTGAGTTGGCTGTGCAGGATCTGACTGTTTTGCTGGAACAGTAGATGCGGTACTTGAGGTAAGGTCCAATCTGGGCATTGAGACAAGCTCCTTAATATTGGTTACCAGTGATGGCGGGGCCAGTCTGGTGCAATCAGTATCATCTTTGGCTTCTCCTGTCTGACCTTAAGGAGTACCTTGGGGAGGAGAGGCAGAGGGGGGAAAGGCATATACTGATAGGTTTTTCCAGCTGAAGGACAGGGCGTCCACACTTTCCATGCTTGTCTGTGATAAATCCTTGTGCAGAATCTCTTTAGCTGGTAGTTGTGAGGGGAGGCAAATAGATCTATGTCCGGGCATCCCCATTTCCTTGTTATCATGCTGAAGACTTGTGGATCCAGCTGCTACTTGTGGGCATCCATGAGGTTTCTGCTTAGGTCGTCTGCCAGAGTATTTTTCCTTCCTGGCAGGAATTGTGCCTGCAGATGTACTTGGTAAGTCATTGCCGTTTCCCACAAAGTCATGGTTAGTCTGCAAAGGGGGTAAGAATGTGTGCCCCCCTGCTTGTTTATATACCACATGACCGTGGTGTTGTCTGTCTTTATCAGTAGTTGTCCTGGATGAAGAAGGTCCTTGAAGGCTGTCAAGGCATTTTGAACAGCTAGCATCTCTTTTTGATTGATATGTAGATGCGTTTGGTTTGAGGTCCATGTTCCTTGAATGCATCTTCCTGCCATGTGGGCCCCCAGGCATAATCTGATGCATCCCGTTGTTAGTGTCTGCCTGGCTGGGGCAATGTGAATGGCTGTCCCTTGTTTTGGTGACAAGTCTTTGCCCACCATCGAAACTCCTGTTGCAGGCAGGGAATGAGAGTAATTATAGTTTCCAGGCTGTGGCAATGTTGAGTCCAAACACTTTTTAGGTACCACTGAAGTTTCCTCATATGCAGTCTTGCATATGGAAGGAGTAGGATGCAGGATGCCATGAAGCCCAAAGCCTGCAGAATTTTTCTTGTAGATAACTGGGCCTTTGTTGCTAACATTTTGAAATAGGTAGTCAGTTGCCTTTGTTTGTCTGGCGTGAGATAAGCCATCTGGGCAGTTGTATTTAAGCTTGCACCCAGGAATTTTATCTCATGAGGGGGTACTAGTTTTGATTTCTTTTTGTTGACTGTGTACCCTAGGCATGTTAGAAGTTTTTTCACAAACACCAGATGCTGTAGAAGGATGTCCTTGTTCTCTGCTTGAATGAGACAGTTGTCAAAGTAAGGATATATTTGTATTCCTCTTAGTCTGCAGAATGCAATTACTAGTGCCAGGCACTTTGTAAAGACCTTGGGTGCAGTAGATAAGCCAAAGGGCAGTGCAGAGAATTGGTAATGTATTGAGCCAGCCTTGAATCAGAGGTATCTTCTGCATATTTGTCTGACTGGGACATGCAGGTATGCCTCTTTTAGGTCTAAAGTTACAAGCCAAGCGTTCTTGCCCAGCATGGGCAGAAGCTGCTGCAAAGTCAACATTTTGAATTTTGGTATATCCAGGAATGTGTTCAGAGTCGATAGGTCCAGTATTGGCCTCCAGGCCTTTTCCTTTCTGGGTACCAAGAACAGTCTTGAGTAAAATCCTTGTCCACGCTCTTGCTCTGGCACTTGTTGAATGGCCCTCATGTCCATGAGGGATGAGACTTGTTTTTGTGCCTCTGCCCATTGATTTTTTGGCAGATCTGGCCAGCCGTTTGCCTTTGGCAGGGTATGGAAATGGAACTTGTAGCTTTGTGACACGATATTTAGAACCCACTTGATCTGGGTTATAATGTGCCAATTTTGAGAAAAAAGTGCTAATTTTCCCCCTTAGGGTGCTGTCAGGAAATAAGTGCTTGGTGCAGGCAGAAGGAAGTCATTGAGACCGTTTCCTGTAAGGTTGTGATTTGTCTTCTCCACTTTTGGAGGTAGAAGCACCCCATTGCTTTGACCTGTATGAACCTTGCGCCTGGGATCTGCCTCTAGGGCGTCTGGGTCTGCCCCGTTGAGGTCTGTCTGACACAGGAAAGGACCAATTCTTTGTTGGCCAGTGTCTACTAAACCTAGATGGCTGTACTTGTAAGAAATCTTTGACCGTTTGCATAGATTTAGCCTTGTCCTCCATTTTCTTTAACACCTCTTCTGCCTTAACAGCAAACAAAGCATCATGCTGTAAAGGTGCATCTAGTAATTTAACTTTAACATGATCAGGTAGATTTTGTTCCTTTAACCAAGCATGCTTTCTAATTACAGAACCTGTAACTGTGGCCCTGCAGGAGGCCTCTAAAGAATCAAAACCACATTGCAAAGTATGCTTTCCAATTTGCTCAGCTGCATGCAATATATCCTGCATCTCCTTGTTTTGTGCACATTCAGAGTTTAACAACAATTTCTGTTTAAGCAATGCCATGACATGTTGCTGATATTTGAGCATATGAAACTGACAGTTTAAGGCCCTTATAGCCAAGGTAGCAGATGTGTAAACCTTTTTCCCCATCTATCCAGTGCCCTAGAATCCCTGTCAGAAGGGGTAGGGTTTTTTGCAGCGGTAGCCTCAACTCCACTGGGACCCTGAGAAATAATTTCTGGCTCTGCAGCAGGGTTTTTAAAAAGGAATTTATGTCAGTCAGGAACCCTGTAATATCTGTCAGGCTTAACAGGAGGTGGAGGCAAGGAGTCATGAGTAAGGCTAGACTCATGAAAACACATCATCTACAATGTCTAACACAGGAGGGATGGCTAGTGGCTTGTGCTGAGGTAGTAACAGAAAATCCCTGAGCCTCTTTTTAGATTCTGAAAAATCTTGGCTCTCCCAGTGGAAATGCTCCCTCATGGTATGTAAGGTTTCCCCAAAAGAATAGTCCTCAGGAGGAGAAGCTGAAGGTATGGAGTCTTCAGCATCAGAATCCTCATGGGGGGAAAAGAATATTCAAGATCAGAAGAGGAATCAGAAGAAATGGAAATCTGATCTGAAGATTTATAGTCAGTCTCTTGCCTAGGCCTCTTATCAGGAGAGGGATGGGAACCCCTGATCAAGGTAATAAAGTCTTCGGCCATTTGAGCATCTGTTTTTTGGGCATGGAGGCCTGTCCACGTGGCTCTTGAGTTTGCTTCTTTGCCTTTGAAGGTGCTTTAGTCTTTGCCTTTGAAGACGGTTTAATGTATAGATGTTTGGGTCTGAATACACCCTCAGAAGCCGGTGCCTGCTCAGCGGCTCCGGACCCATGTGAAGGATTAGCGTCCGAGGCTCCAATACCTTGAGTTCCCAGTGGCATGGCCGACTCCACATGGGAGTCAGTAGCGGCCTGCGACTCTAAAATAGCGGTTGTCAGGGCCTGCAAAAGCGCCTCACTGAGAATCGGCAAACCGGCGAATGGCTTAGGAGAAGCTTCGTCGTCGGTTTTGTACCAAGGCTCTCTCTCTTTTTCTTTGCGTTTTTTGTGAACTCCGGTAGTCGGATGGCTTTCCGACAACATTTCTGGATAATTAAACCTGCGTTTAAAGCAAAATCATTACAACGCTTAATAGTGCGTTGGTTAAATCTAGCACAAAACCGACAACCCAGAAAGTTATGATCAGGGCCTAGGCAAGGAATACATTAAGAATGAAAGTCCTTATAAGGTATTTGCTTCCCACAAGAAATGCAATTAACAACTTTTTCTGACATCGGTTCTGGAGCAACAAAAAAGTTTCCCCAACATGATACTTAGCTTTATAGAAGACTTCGGATCTGAAATTCAAACTCGAAAATCTCAGGAGTCGTCCGACCGGCACTTGCAAACTGCTTCTGCTTCGGGCACCGCGCGGCAAGAAAGACTAAAGAAAATGGTGTCGGCTGCTTCTTTTATACCCCTGATGACCTGATGTCAGGGATGGTGCGACGACAGCCGACGCAGGACCCAAGACTTTGGAACTCAGGCCGACTGAGGGCAACCTGCCAGAAGGATTACCCACATGTAATGACTGCAACAGTGAAACATGAAGAACATCTTCCCCTCCCAAACGAAACTGAAAGCGTCCACTCTCTATGCTAGAGGAGAGTGGGTTTTTGAGAAGTTTTGCAGTTGCCTGTTCTGGGGGGAGGTAAACAGGTTTATTTGTGGAGCACCCCACTGGTGGACTAAGACAATCTCCCTGCTCAGCATCCATTTGTGCTGAGGTGAGGAGGTCCTGCTCAAGAGATCGGCTTGGTGGTTGTCCTGTGAGGGGATGTAGGCCGCTTGCAGGACTAATTTGAGACGAAAGGCTTAGTCTCATATCAGCAAGGATAATCTGCACAGCTGACAAACCTTTGTTCCTCCCCGTTTGTTGAGGTACCACATCACCGTAGTGTTGTCTGTGACAATCTGGAGCACCCCTGGAACCAGAAGTGGGGCGAAGATCTTTAGAGCTAAGAAGACTGCTGTCATTTCCCTGATATTGATGGGTTTGGCCTTAAGAGAGGGATGCCACTTCTCCTGAATCCTGTAAGAGGCCAGAGTAGCTCCCCAACCTGAATCTGAGGCATCTGTATGTATTACTTGGGTCGGGGTGGGAGGTTGTAGTGGGACCCCTGGGTTCAGCTGCACTTGCTGGATCCACCAACTAATTTCTGTTTTCAGACAGGGAAGGAGGGGGATGCCCTGCTCTAGGGGATGAAAGTGTTGGGACCAGGTGTTCTTCAGGAACCACTATAACTTGTGCATGTGCATTTTTGCCAGTGGTAGCATGGGGATGGTCGCTGTCAAACCCAGGAGATGAAGAAATTGCCTTGCCGTCACTTTCTGGGATAGTAGAGCTTCCGGGAAGTGGGAGGTCAAAAGAAGAACCTTGTCCTGTGGTAGAAAGGCCTTCATTGTGTCTGTTCTGATTCTGCAGCCTAGGAAAATGTTGTCATGGCTTGGGATCAGAGAGGATTTGGGGAGATTGATGGTGAATCCTAGGTCCTGCAGAAGGGATATGGTGAAATGAAGATGCTTCACTAGAGCATCCCTGGACTCTGCCAGTATCAGGATGTTGTCCAGATAAGGGTAAATCTGTATACCATAAGTTCTGCAGAAGGCAATGGCTGGAGCCAGGCACTTTGTAAAGACTCGGAGGAGCAGTGGATAAACCAAAGGGCAAGGCAGTAAATTGGAAATGAGAGGCAGGTCCAGGGAAACGCAGGAATTTTCTGCGGGAATTCCTGATGGGTGTGTGCAGGTAGGCCATGAAGGCCTTGGCTGAAATGAGGGGCAGCAGAGTGGTAAGAGCATTTTGAAAGATGGTACCTGAAGATGGAGATTTAGAAAGGACAGGCCTAAGATGGTTTTCCAGAGGCAATCTTTTTTGGTTACCAGGAAGAGGCAAGAGTAAAGCCTCTTCCTATCCTGGAGGGACAGGTTCTATGGTGCCTAGTTTTAAAAGGTCTGCCAGAATTTGTGGCATGAGATGGGCCTGGTTTTAGGGGATGAGAGGAATGCCTCTTCTGGGTGGCTTCTCTTTCCATGATAGGAAATACCCTTTTTGAATAATGTTTAAGACCCACTGGTCTGAAGTGATGGATTGCCAAAGGGGAAGACAGTGGGAAAGGCGGGCTGAGAGGGGAAGGTGGGCAAGGTAGGCATGCATTACTGGGACTTCCTCTGTCCTAAAAGGGCTGTCTGGGTTGATGAGGTGGAGCAGAGGCTCTGGAGTTGGTAGGTCTTCTAGCCCCTCTCCTGGACCTGGAAAAAGAGGAGGAGGGCTGTGGAGTACGTCTCACAAAAATGGCCTTAGTAGGGTAGTTTCTATAATACTTTGGGATGGGTGACACCAGCAAGTGCTTTATATCCTGGAGTTTTTTGCTTTTTTCTTGTACATATTTAAAAAGGTCAGCAGTTTGTTTGCCGAAAAGCACATTGTGGTTCAGAGAGGTGTCCAAGATCTTAGACTTGAAATCCTCAGGGAGGTTCTGTAGTCTTAGCCATGAGTACCTCCTGAGGGCTGAAGCAGATGCTGCAGACCTGGCGGATGCTTCTGCAGTATCGTAGCTGTATCTGATGGAATGCCTAGCTACTTGTTGTGCCAAAGAAAGTTTGGATGAGATGTCCATCTTGATGGGGCTGTCAGGCAAGGATGCTAGCATGGAATAGGCCTGAGAGACTAAGTCTAAAGCATACTTTGTCATGTGGGTCTGATAATTTATGTCTCTGAAAGCCAAAGTTGAAGAAGTGTATACCTTCTTCCCCATCCTGTCCATGTACTTGCTGTTTTTGTCAGTGGGCAGTAGGGAGGCAAGGGGAGCAGTCTAGATTGATTATCTGCAGTGGTGGCATCAGAGCTGGGTCCACCAAGGGTGGTTTGACCAGGAATTTTTGGTCCTCTGGTACTTTTATAGATGCGGTCAGGACATTTAGGGGCCGGAGGCTGGGAGTCAGGGGCTTTGGCAGCAGCGATGAAGGCATCCAAGTAAGCAGGCAGAAAGTACAGTTTTGTACCTACCATAAATGTAGACGTTAGAGTGTTCACACTGCTGCAGTCATCACACTTGGGTTATCCTGCCGTCAGGCGGTCCCGCAGTCGGCCCGAGTTCCAAAGTTTTGGTCTGGCTTCGGTTGCTGTCGCTTCTTCCCTGACGTCAGTGCGCCAGGGGTATACAAGAGGCATCCGATGCCATTTTCTTCACTTTTTCTTTCCCCAGATGTCAGGTGTCCCCTAGTAGGTGGGCAAAACATATTGCCTATGTAACATGTATAGAAAATACAAATAATACCTTCAGCTATAAGCAAATACACCACAAAGGTTGTATGAGATAGTAAATCTAGAAAAGTTCAGGTAGTTCAGAGGGGATGGAGGGAGGGTAACCTGGACTGCAGCAGTGTGAACACTCGAACATCTACATTTATGGTAGGTACAAAACTGTACTATGTTCATCGTGTTACACTGCTGCAGTCATCACACTTGGGTTGAATCCCAAAGCTAAGGATGGGTGGTGGACTTAAACAGGGTTTGAAGAAGCTAGTAGGCCCTGCAGAACTGCAGTGGCAAAACCAGCTCTAGTCTTAGAGTATAGAGGTAAATGATAGTGCTTGGTGAAGGTATGCACTGAACTCCAAGTTGCAGCTTCCAAAATATCCTTGGCTGGTACCCCCCTGAGAAAGGCTGTTGATGTAGCTGAAGCCCTGGTGGAGTGGGACCTAACGGTAGCAGGTACTGGTTTCCCATGATGCGTGTAACAAACGTATGCAATGCCCTATCCATTTTGAAATGGTCTGTTTTGGGATAGCTTTTCCTTGTGATCCTGTAGCATAGGATACAAAGAGCTGGTCAGATTTTCTGAAAGTCTTAGTTTTATCCAAGTAGTAACGTAATTGCCTGTGAATGTCCAAAGAGGGCAGGAGTCTTTCTTCTTTGTTCTAGGGGTTTGGGAAAAAGGTGGGCAAATGAATGGTTTGGTTTAGGGCCACACTGGATACCACCTTTGGCATAAAGGAAGGGTTAGTCCATAAACCGACTCTGTCTTTATGAAAAATGAGGAAAGGCTCCACTGCCATTAGGGCCTGTAGCTCTGAGACTCTTCTAGCTGAAGTTATTGCTAGTAGCAGGGCAGTTTTCCATGATAGAAACTAACTCTGCTGAAATAGCTGGTTCAAAGGGCGGTAGTGTAAGCTTTTCCAGAACAAAGTTGAGATCCCAATTTGGTGTTGGTGCTCTCATGGGCAGTCTTATGTTCTTAGCCCCTCTGAGATACTGTCTTAGGAGTGGGTGTGAAAATAAAGGAGGATCCGTGCTATAGTAAGCTGAAATCAGAGGCGTGGATCTTAATAGATGAAAAAGAAAGTCCTTTGTGCAACATCTCTGTTAAGTATTGTAGAATCTGAGGAATGTTTGGAACAAGGGGATTTTGGCCTTTAGCCTGGTTCCATGCGTAAAATCTTTTCCATTTGTCTGAAGAGGCTTTCCTGGTGCTGGGCCTCCTGGCCTCCAGAATGACATCCATAACAGCTTTAGATAGAGGTGTTGGCTGGTTGTTTAGGTAATTTGCCATGCAGCCAGATTTAAAGTCTTGAGCTGGCTGTGTAGAATCTGATTGTTTTGCTGAGTGAGCAGGTGAGGAATTTGGGGTAAAATCCATGGTGGGCCGTGGTCCTTAGTATTGGATACCAGTGTTGGCGTGGCCAGTCTGGAGCAATGAGTATCATTTGTGGCCTCTCTAATCTGACTTTCAGCAGCACCTTTGCTAGAAGAGGCAGTGGCGGAAAGGCATACACTGTTAATGTTTTCCAACTGAATGAGAGGGCATCCACCTTCCAAGCTAGTGGGTGGAATGTCCTTGTGCAAAATTTTCAAAGTTGGTAGTTTTGGGGGTTGGCAAACAGATCTATGTCTGGGCGTCCCCATTTTTGAGTTATCATTGCAAATACTTGTGGATCCAGTTTCCACTCGTGGGGATCCATGATGTTTCTGCTTACGTCGTCTGCCAATGTGTTTTTGTTTCCTGGCAGGAATTGTGCTTGTAGTTGAACGTGGTAAGTTAGTGCTGTGTTCCACAAGGTCATTGCTTGCCTGCATAGGGGGTAGGAGTGTGTGCCCCCTTGCTTGTTTATGTACCACATAACTGTGGTATTGTCCGTCTTTATTAGGAGTTGTCCTGGATGTAAGAGGTCCTTGAAAGCTGTTAGAGCATTCTGTACAGCTAGCATTTCTTTTTGATTGATATGCAGATGCCTTTGATCTGTGTTCCATTTGCCCTGAATGCACTGTCCTGCCATGTGTGCTCCCCAGGCATAGTCCAATGCATCTGTTGTTATAGTTTGCCTGGCTGTGGGCAAGGTAAAAGGCTGACCCTTGTTGAGGTGACATGCCTGTGCCCACCATAGGAACTCCTGCTGAAGGCAGGGAATGAGTGGCATCATTGTTTCCAAGCTGTGGCTGTGCTGTGTCCATACGCTCTTCAGGTACCATTGTAATTTCCTCATATGCAGTTTTGCAAATGGTATTAAGAGTATGCAAGATGCCAAGAATCCCAAGGCCTGCAGAATTTTTCTTGCAGGGAGTTGGGTCTTTGTTGCCATCATTTTGAAATATTAAATCAGCTGTTGTTGCTTGTCTGGTGTGAGATAAGCCATCTGGGCCGTTGTATTCAAGCTGGCACCCAGGAATGTTATGTTCTGTGAGGGCACTAGTTTTGATTTCTTTTAGTTTACTGTGTACCCTAGGCAACTTAAAAGGTGTTTGACAAATGCCAGATGCTTTAAAAGAATGTCCTTGATTTCTGCTTGAATAAGGCAGTCATCCAGGTATGGGTATATTTGAATTCCTCTTTGTCTGCAGTATGCAATTACTGGTGCCAGGCATTTTGTGAAGACCCTGGGTGCAGTAGATAATCCAAAGGGCAGTGCAGAGAATTGATAATGAGTTGAACCTGCAATGAAACGGAGGTATCTTCTGCAATTTTGTCTGATAGGGACATGCAGGTATGCCTCCTTGAGATCCAGCGTTACTAGCCAAGCCTTCTTGCCCAGCATGGGAAGAAGCTGCTGTAGTGTTAGCATCTTGAATTTGGGTGTGTTTAGAATTGAAAGGTCCAGAATGGGTCTTCCAGGCTTTGTCCTTTCTGGGGACTAGAAAGAGTCTTGAGTAAAATCCTTGTCCTTGCTCCTGTGTAGGTACCTGTTGAAAGGCTCTCATGTCCATGAGAGCTGTAATTTGTTTTTGTGCCTCCGCCCATTGATTTGGTGGCAGGTTTGGCATTCCTTTTATCCTTGGCAAGGTGTGAAAGTGGAATCTGTATCCTTGTGAAACAATGTTTAAGACCCATTTGTCTTTTGTAATGATGTGCCAGTTGTCTGCAAAAAGTGATAATTTTCCTCCCAAGGGAGCTGCCAAGAGAGATTTGCTTGGCAGTCTGAGGGTTAAGTCATTGTGTTTGCCTTCTGTTAGCTTGGGGCCTGTCTTCTCCTCCTTTCTGGGTAGCGGTACCCCATTGGCGAGGTTTGTAAGGGCCTTGTGACTGACCTCTGCCCCTTGGGCGTCTGTATTTGTCCCTCTGTGGTCTGTCAGATGCTGGAAAGGACCAGTTTTTGTTGGCCAATTTCTGTTGAACCGAGGGGGCTGAACCTGTACAAATCCTTCACCGCCTGCATAGATGTTGCCTTATCCTCCATTTTCTACACCAAATAAAACATCCTGCTATAAAGATGCATCCAATAACTTTGCTTTAACATGATCAGGCAGGGTTTGTTCTTTTAGCCAGGCATGTCTACGTATGACCGACACAAGCATGTCTACGTATGACAGACCCAGTCACTGCTGCTCTACAGGAAGCTTCCAGTGAATCAAATCCACATTGTAAAGTATGTTTGCCCACCTGTTCAGCTGCATGTAACAGATCCTGCATTTCCTTGAAATCAGGCTGCTCTGATTGTGTGCTCATTTTTTGTTTTAATTGAGACATTAGGAATTGCTGATATTTTAGCATGTGAAACTGGCAATTTAAGGCTCTCATAGCTAGAGTAGCTGAAGTGTATACCTTCTTTCCCCATCTATCTAGTGTTGTGGAATCCCTTTCAGAGGGTACAGGATTTTTAGCAATGGAGGCCTTAACCCCTTTGGGACCCTGGGAAATAGTTTCTGGGTCAGCAACAGGGCTTTTATATAGGAATATGTGTGAGTCAGGGACTCTGTAGTATCTGTCTGTTTTGGCTGGAGCAGGAGGTAGAGAGTCTGGGTTAAGACTAGATTCTAGGTAAACATCATCCACAATGTCTAACACAGGAGGGACAGCAAGTGGTCTGTGCTGGGGAAGTAAAAGGAACTCTCTGAGCCTTTTCTTAGAATCAGAATAATCCTGGCCTTCCCAGTGGAAATGTTCCCTCATGGTATGTAAAGTTTCCTCAAAGGAGTAGTCTTCTGGAGGAGATGCTGAGGGAATAGACTCTTCAGCATCAGAATCTTCATAAGGGGGAAAAGAGTATTCCTGTTCCTAAGAAGAATCTTAGGAAATTGAAACCTGGTCAGAGGAAGCATAATCCTCCTCTTGTCTTGGCCTTTTATCAGGAGGGGGATGGGAACCCCTGATTAGGGTAATTAAATCTTCAGCCATCTTAAGCATTTGTTTCTTAGGCATGGGGCCTTGTGCTGGAGACTGATGTAGTCTTTTTAGATTTTAATGGAGTTTTAAGCTTAGCATACGATTTAATGGTGAGTGTAGTTGGTCTGAAGACACCTTCTGTAAACAAAGGCATTTCTACTGCACCGGAATCTCCTTCTGCTATGGAGTAGGAAGGGCCTAAAGAAGAAGGCTGCGCCGGCCTAGTACTCTCCGCTTGTGAATCAGAAGCCGTCTGGGGTTCTAATTCAGCGGTCGTCAGGCTACAACAAACCAGAGAACCGGCGACAGGTCCAGCCGAGGCCTCGGAGTCTGGTTTGGGTCTAGGCTGCCTATCCTTATCCTTGCGTTTTTTATGCATGCCGGTCGTCGGTTGCTCCGACGGCATGGTATAATTAAATTTCCTACCAAAGTAATGTCAGGCGAAATCGAACCGACATTTGATAGTAGGTTTATTAAACCTAACACAAAACCGACAACCTGTGACGTCGTGGTCTGGGCCTAGACAAGGAATACAGTAAAAATTAAAGTCCTTATGAGGTATTTGCTTCCCACAAGAAATGCAATTGCAATTGTTAACTTTTTCTGACATCGGACTGAGGCAAGAAAAGATTCCCCCAATGGGGTACTTAGCTTTATTGAAGACTTTGGTCTGAAATTCGATTTGAAAATCTCAGGGGTCGGCCGATAGGCACTTGCGAACTGCTTCTGCTTTGGGCACCGCACGGCAAGAAAGACTGAAGAAAATGGCGTTGGATGCCTCTTATATACCCCTGGCGCACTGATGTCAGGGAAGAAGCGACAGCAACCGACGCTGGACCAAGACTTTGGAACTTGGGCCGACTGCGGGACCACCTGATGGCAGGATAACCCAAGTGTGATGACTGCAGCAGTGTAACACGATGAACATCAGGAGGAACCGCTGAAAGGGAGGGGGGATTCCACTTGCAGCAGCTCAAAGTACCTTTTTTGGGAGTGTGTCATTTGGGACGTATTCCATTTAAAGAAATCCTTTATCTTGGTGATGGTCTCACCAAAAGTAATGTCCTCAGGGGGAGAATCCCCTTCTACAGATTCCTCATCAGGAGAGTAATATTCCTGTGGGGAGGCAATCTGGGAAACATAAGAAATGGACTCTTCTGAGGATGAGAAGGAATAATCATGTTCCTCTTCTCTGACCTGAGGGGTAAGGACGAGAGGGAAGAAGCAGAGGGAGGCTTAGGGCTCAGAAGAGGGAGGGTGGAAAGTAGCTGACGTTGAGGGCATGAGGGCCTTAAAGGCATCTCAGTTAAGAATTGTAAAATATGAGGTAAACTGGGCGCTCCTGTGCTCATCCCTTGAGATTGGTTCCAGGCACAGAATATTTTCCATTTTTCAGCATAAGATTTTCTAGTACTAGGCCTTCTTGCCTCTAAAATAATATCCATCACAGGTTTACTGAGGGGATGGTAAAGGAGGGATGGTAAAGGAGAGATTAGGTAATCAGCCAGGCTGCTAGGTTCAGTGTTAGAAGCTGAAGGCCTGCCAATCTGGTGTGACTTCTGAAGAGGTGGAGGTATGTTTAGTTTTTTGCTTCTTTTTGGCCGGGGAGGAAGTAGAGAGAGGCCTGGCGTTGGGTTTGAACACTTGCACAGCCATAGTCTGGATCCCTGACAGAGGTACCACCAAAACTGGTTCCCCCACGACATCTGGATAAGCTCTGCGGATGTGCTGGTCATCACTGGTGAAACGGCTTCCTTGTTGGACTTCGCTGCAGACAACGTATCCTCCATGCGCGCCTCAACCCCTAGAACAGCAGTTGATGGTGCGTTGGGAAGCGGAGTGGCAGGCGAAGGTGGCCTAGGAACTTTGGCCTTCTTGCGCGAGGGCTCAGGTGTGGCCTCAGATGTACGATCCATCCTAAGGGCTAACCGCTTAAAGCGCTGGTTCTCCAGGTAGAGGTTTAACACAGCTAGATGGCTGTGCAAGGTCTTGGGCACAAATGATTGACAAATAGCACAGGATGAGTGATAGTGTTCCCGGCCTAGGCAAAAAAACACACCTGTCATGGGCATCTTTATAGGGTATCCGACACCCGCATTAGCACTTTTCCTTTTTCCCCCTGACATTAGCTAAAGGCTACAACAACCAGGCGTAAGCAAGAACAATAGTCAAAAATAAGAAAATTAGAAACCCAACGGGTTACTTATCTTAGGATGCGATGTCTGTGTAGAAGCGATCATACGATGCGAAATGTCTTCTGCGGCTGAAAAGTTCTGAGGATTGGGCATGCAGACGTCACATTTAAGGCCCCTGGTTTATGGCCCTGTGTGTGACATCCCACGCACACTGCAACAGCCAACCTGAAGCTTTTGTATAGCAGCCAAAGTACGAGTCGCCTGAGGGCATGAAATCCCACACCTAGAATACTGCACATAGGAAAAGAAGAACATCACTGATTTAATCTCCTTTAAGTTGTGGTCCCTCTCTTTGTAGGACCAAATCCCTTGAACCTAGATACCCTTGGAACAAGTAGCACATGCCACATCTGTGAAAAAAATCTTGGCAAGGAGGAAGCAGAAGAGGTATCCCTAGTTTTAGTGAAATCTGGTCTTTCCACCAAGGAACTTCCTGCTTGACAAAAGAGAAGGAAGTTTGAAGATTAGAGGATGACAATGATGAGTCCAGACAGACTACAGATACCACTCTATCTTCCTCATATGGAGTCTGGCCAAAGAAACAATAGAATCACTGAAGCCATATAGCTCAGAGCTCTGAAAACTTCCCCTTAAGTCATCACACCCAAAGACAGACGATATTCCCTTGGAAACAAAACCTTAACTCATTCAGTCCTTAACAGCAAGAAGCTAATAAACCACCTTGCTCCCCATCTTCCCAATCTAGAAATCATTTTGTCCTTGACAGCTTTTCTCCAAAATCCTCAACTGGAAACATTTCATAAGACCCACAGTATTTAATAAATAAGAGTTACACAACTTTTAAAATATAAATGCCCTTTTATCACATGGTGGTGCTAGCATCAAAGTTTACCTGTGTTGCTGATTTTTACATTTCAGACTTATGAAAAAAAAATGGTACTTTATTTGCCAAAAATTACTAATGTTACGGTCAAACAATGGTTTATATATCTAAGTATGAAAAATGCATCAAAGATATCAATGGAGACAAAGTACAGTTGTGTACACTTACCATAAATGCAGATGTTTGAGTGTATTCACTGCTGCAGTCATTACATTTGGGATATCTGCTTGCAGGTAGCCCTCAGTCAGCCTGATTAACAGTCTTGGGTCCTGTGTCAGTTGCTGTCCCTTCTTCCATGAAGTCAGGTCATTAGGGAGTATAAAACATGCAACCGACGCCATTACATCAGATTTTCTTGCCCCAGATGTCAGGTGCCCCCGTAACGGGAAGCAATTAAATATAAAAATAAAATGATATACGTCTAACAAAAAAGCAAATACACCAAAAAGCTTTTAAGCATAGTAGAGGAAAGTAGAGGTATAGCCAAGGAAGTTAGGGGGCTGGAGGGAGGGTAACCAAGACTGCAACAGTGAATACACTCGAACATCTACATTTATGGTAAGTGTACACAACTGTACTATGTTCTTCGTGTTTCACTGTTGCAGTCATTACATTTGGCTAGATTCTCAAAGCTATGGTTGGGAGGAAAATTTAGATAGCATTAGGACCAGCTATAAGGCCCTGCAAGACTGCAATGGCAAAGCCAGCGCTGAATTTAGAGAAAATTGGCAAATGGTAATGCTTGGTGAAAGTATGTACAGAACTCCAGGTAGCAGCTTCTA
Source organism: Protopterus annectens (assembly GCF_019279795.1). Classification (NCBI taxonomy): domain Eukaryota; kingdom Metazoa; phylum Chordata; order Ceratodontiformes; family Protopteridae; genus Protopterus; species Protopterus annectens. Next base: position 1,114,919,229 of record NC_056741.1, read on the forward strand.
GGATGTCCCTGGTAGGGACGCCTCTGAGAAAGGCTGTAGAGGTAGATGCAGCCCTGGTGGTGTGAGGTCTGATCCCCTGGGGGATAGGTTTTCCATGATGCTTATAGCAGAAATTAATGCAATGGCCTACCCATTTAGAAATTGTTTGCTTTGAAATAGCCTTCCCCTCTGCCCCTGCAGCAAATGCCACCAGCAGTTCAGATTTCCTTTGAGGTTTAGTCCTGTCCAAGTAGAATCGAAGTTGTCTGTGCACATCTAAGGAGTGCAGTATCCATTACCCTTTGTTCTGTGGATTAGAAAAGAAGGTTGGCAAATGAATGGACTGATTAAGAGCCACACTGGATACCACCTTGGGCATGAAGGATGGATTGGTTCTGAGGGACACCCTGTCTGCATGAAAGATGATGAAAGGCTCCAATGCCATAAGGGTCTGTAATTCAAATACCCTTCTTGCTGAAGTGATTGCTAAAAGGAAAGCTGTTTTTCAAGAAAGAAATTTTAAGTCTGCAGTAGCAGCTGGCTCGAAAGGAGGGAGATTGAGTTTCTCCAAAACAAAGTTAAGGTCCCAGGCTGAGGTTGGAGCTCTCATGGGTGGTCGCAAAGTTTTGGCCCCTCTGAGGAACTGCTTGAGCAGTGGATAAGAGAAGAGGGAGGGTTCTGTGCTATAATGAGCTGAAATGGCTGAGGCATGAATTTTGATGAAGGAAAAAGACAGGCCCTTGTGAAGCATCTCAGTTAAGAATTGTAAAATATGAGGTAAACTGGGCGCTGCTGTGCTCATCCCTTGAGATTGGTTCCAGGCACAGAATCTTTTCCATTTTTCAGCATAAGATTTTCTAGTACTAGGCCTTCTTGCCTCTAAAATAATATCCATCACAGGTTTACTGAGGGATGGTAAAGGAGAGATAAGGTAATCAGCCAGGCTGCTAGGTTCAGTGTTAGAAGCTGAAGCTGCAGAATCTGGTTCTCCTGCTGAGACAACAGGGAAGGAGTCTGAGGCAGGTGCCATGGGGCTAACAGTGACACACTGCACAGGAGGTGGTACCAGTGTTGGTGTGGCCAGTCTGGTGCAATCAAAATCATCCTTAGTTTGTCCTGTTTGATTTTTAGTAACACTTTGGAGAGTAGAGGCAGAGGGGGGAAGACATAGACTGATAGGTTTTTTCCAGCTGAAGGACAGAGCATCCACTTTCCAGGCTTCTTTGTGGGGAGTCCTTGTGCAAAGTTTGTCCAACTGGTAGTTCTGGGGAGAGGCAAACAGGTCTATATCTGGGCTCCCCCATTTGCTTGTCAACATGTTGAAAATCCTTGGTTCCAGTTTCCACTTGTGTGGGTCCATGAGGTTTCTGCTTAGTCCATCTGCCAGTGTATTTAATTTTCCTGGCAGAAATTGAGCTTATAGGTGCACTTGGTAGCTCAAGGCTGTGTTCCACAATGCCATGGCTAGTCTGCGGAGGGCGTAAGAATGTGTACCTCCCTGCGTATGTACCACATAACAGTGGTATTGTCCGTCTTTACCATTAGATGCCCTGGAAGAATGTGGTCCTTGAAAGCTGTCAGAGCATTCTGTACATCTAAAATTTCTTTCCGATTGATATGCAGGTGCATTTGACTTGGATTCCATTTGCCCTGAATTGACTTCCCTGTCAGGTGAGCCCCCTGTTACGGTTTGGGCGGCAAGGGGTGATATGAAAGGTAGTCCCTTGTTCTGGTGGCAGGCCTCTGCCCACCAAAGGAACTCTAGGTGCAGGCAAGGTATGATAGGAATCAGTGCTTCTAGATCCTGAGAATGTTGACACCATAGGCTTTTTAGATACCACTGTAGTTTCCTCATATATAGTCTTGCACATGGAATTAGAAGAATGCAGGAGGCCATGAACCCCAAGGCTTGCAGTATTTGTCTTGTAGATAGCAGGGTTTTTGTGGCTACTTGTTTGAAGTAGGTTGTCAAATTAATTTGTTTCTCTGGCGTGAGGAAGACCAGCTGGGAAGTTGTATTCAAGCTTGCTCCCAGAAATATAATTTGTTGACAGGGTACCAGGTGTGATTTCTTTTCGTTTATAGTGTACCCCAGACAAGTTAGCACCCTTTGTACAAAGGCCAGATGATTCAAAAGTATGTCTTGGCTTTCTGCCTGAATTAGACAATCATCCAGGTATGGGTATATTTGAATATTTCTTTGCCTACAAAATGCAATAACTGGAGCTAGGCACTTTGTCAATACCCTGGGCGCAGTAGATAAGCCAAAGGGCAGTGCAGAGAACTGATAGTGCGTGTAGCCTGTTTTGAAGCGTAGGTATCTTCTGCAAGATTCCCTGATTAGGATGTGCAGGTATGCTTCTTTTAAACCTAGTGTTGCCAACCAGGCATCTTTGCCTAGCATAGGAAGCAACTGAAGAGTCAGCATCTTGAATTTTGGAATCTCCAAAAAGTGTTTAGAGTAGACAGGTCCAGGATAGGACGCCATGAATTGTCTTTTCTGGGTACCAGGAAAAGTCTAGAGTAGAAACCTTACCCCTTTTCCTCTTCTGGTACCAACTGAAAAGCCCCCATGCGTAAGAGAGAAAGTACTTGCTTTTGGGCCTCTACCCACTGATTTGGGGGTAGATCTGGCCACTCGCTTGGTGTTGGCAACATGTGGAAGTGAAAGCTAAATCCTTGGGACACTATTTAAAACCCATTTGTCCTGGGTAATGAGTTCCCAGTTCTTTACATGAAGAGCAATCTTTCCCCCAAAGGGGCAGTCAGTTGATAAGTGCTTGGAAATTTTAAAAGGAAGTCATTGAGACAGTTTACGATAGGGGGGAGTCTTATTACTCCCAGATTTGGAAGTGGAGGCCCCCCACTGCTTAGTCCTGTGCGTATCCTGGGACTGCAGCCTGGGAGCTCTGCTGGATCTGGGTTTGGACTGAAAAGGTCTGGAAGAGGTAGGAAAAGACCAATTCTTGGAAGGCCAATGCCTGCTAAATCTTGGAGGTTGTACTTGTAAAAAATCTTTAACAGTTTGCATATATTTAGCTTTTTCTTCCATCTTTTTAAGAACGTCTTCTGCCTTGTTGCCAAACATCCGGTCCTGGTTTAGTGGAGCATCCAGTAATTTTGCTTTAACATGATCTGGTAGAGATTGCTCCTTAAGCCAAGCATGCCTTCCAAGTACATACCCAGTTACAGCAGCCCTGCAAGATGCCTCTAGAGAATCAAAACCACACTGCAAAGTAGGTTTTCCAACCTGTTCAGCTGAATGCAATAAATCCTGTAAATCCTTATTTTCAGCACAATCAGGAAACATCATTTTCTGTTTAAGCAATCCAATAAAATGCTGCTGATACTTCAACATATGAAACTGGCAGTTTAAGGCCCTAATGGCCAAAGTTGCAGAAGTGTATACCTTCCTACCCCATCTATCCAGCGCCCTGAAGTCTCTATCAGAGGGGGTAGGATTTTTGGCAGTAGTAGCTTTAATGCCCTAGGACCCCTGTGAAATGGTCTTAGGATCCGCAGTAGGATTTTTGAAAAGGAACTTGTGAGAGTCATGGACCCTGTAAAAAAATAAAGAGCTAAATTGAAGATTGTTAATTTAATTGCTTAATTGTCATGTTTTTTTTTATAATTTAGGCAAATTCTTTTATGATGTTTCTTTACTAGTTGAAGGCTTTTTTAGCCGAGACATCACAGAGAGATATTCTTGTGCTATATTTTGCAATAAATTTGCTGTGGAATCTGTGACTGGTCGTATTTTATCTATTTGTTTTCACTTGTGGTGATACAGACCCTGTAATATCCATCAGGTTTCCTGGGAGCAGGACGTAGAAAGTCAGGGGCCAAGCTAGATTTTGCAAATGCATCATCAACAATCTCTAGTACAGGAGGTATGGCTAAAGGCCTGTGCTGGGGCAGGAGTAAGAAATCCCTAAACCTCTTTTTAGAATCAGAGAAATCCTGACTTTCCCAATGAAACTGCTGCCTGAGAGTATGCAAGGTTTCACCGAAAGAGAAATTCTCTGGGGGGAAGAAGAGGGAATGGGAGTTCTCAGCATCTGAATCCTCATAGGTAGATAAGGGTAAACCCTGGTCATCAGAGGAAACAGAAAATTCAGAATCCTGGTAGGAAGTATCATAAACAAACTCAGTCCTAGGTCTCTTAGAGGGGGAAGGCTGGCTTCCCCTGATTAAAGTAATAAGGTCTTCAGCCATTCTTATCTGTTTTTTAGGCAAAGAGGCCTGACCATGTGGTCTGGCCTTGAAGAAGATGGCATTGGTATAATACGCAAGTCAGAAGGCCTGAATACACCCTCAGAAGCCGGTGCCTGCACAGCGGCTCTGGACCCATCCAAGGTAGAGACATCCCCAGGTTCCACAGTTGAAGCATCTCGCGGCATGCCGGACTCCTAATGGGTCTGAGTCCTGCAAATCTGAAGTAGCGGGTATCAGGGGCTGCAAAAGCACCTCACTGAGTACCGGCGAATTGGCGACTAGCTTAGGAGAAGCGTCATTGGCAGCTTTGGATCTAGCCGGCCTGTCTCCGTCTTTATCTTTGTGTTTTTTCAGAATGTCGGTAGTCAGGTGGCTTACCGAAGACATATCTGGATAATTGAACAGAGTACCAAAATATTTAGAAGCATAAATATACTGATGACGGATAGTTCATTGTTCAAATAAGGCACAAAACCGACAGTGAGGTACGTCGTGGTGAGGGTCTAGGCAAGGAATACAGTACGAATGAATATCTTTATGAGGTATTTGCTTTCCACAAGAAATACAATTATTTAATTTTACTGACATCGGTTTAGAGCAAGAAAAAAAGTTTCCCCAACGGGGTACTTAGCTTTAGTTGAAGACTTCGGTACTGAAACTCAAAAAAAAGAAGTTATGTACTCACCATAACGTTCCATCTGAGTAGTTATACTTCATTTTTCTGCAACCTGGGGGTATACAGATCCGTATCGGATCCGAGCAGGCAATGTTTTTTTTTTCTAGCATCTGCTCCAAGCTCCGAGCTCCTCCCCTTACCTATAATGCCCTACCATCTCCTATCTTCCCTCAGATCGAGTTTGCTGCAATTAAAAATATATATGCAACACAACCCAATAAACCAACCCTGAAAACAGGATAAGGTCCAGGGCACGGCGTGACGGAATGTTGCAAAAAAATGAAGTATAACTACTCAGATGGAACGTTATGGTGAGTACATAAAATTAAGTTAACTACTTCCGATAAAGAAGTTATCTGCAACCTGTGGGACAGAGTCCCCAGCTACTCCGATCTTGGGAGGCCCTTATAGAAGGATATTCCTGAGCACCGCAGAGCCAAAGGATGCTCTACCCCTTAAAATCAGATACAATTTGCAATGGGAAATGAAGGTATGTGAATTGGCCAATGTCGCTGCTGCACAAATATCGTCCAAAGGCACCCTAGACCAAAAAGCAGAAGTCGCCATGGACCTGGTAGAGTGAGCCTTAACTATACCAGGAAGAGATCAACCTTTTGCTTTGTAGGCATGTGAAATGCAAAGTGTGATCCATCTGGCTAAAGAAACTTTAGAAATAGCTTTTCCCACAAAAGCTTTTGAAAAGGAAACAAACAATTGGTCAGTCTTACGGAAAGACTTTGTTCTACGAAGATAAAAACGAAGTTGTCTATGAATGTCAAACAAATGGAGTTTGTATTTATCTTTATTTTGGAAGTTGGGAAAGAAAACGGGCAGATTAATGGACTGGTTTATGTTTGCTTCAGATGCCACTTTAGGTAAGAAGGAAGGGTTAGTACGGAGGGAGACCCTATCCTTATAGAAGACCAAATACGGAGGCACGGCAGACAGAGCTTGAAGCTCAGAAACTCTCCTAGCCGATGTGATGGCGACTAGAAAAGCTGTCTTCCAGGACAAAAATTTCAAGTCCATCGAAGCTGCAGGTTCAAAAGGAGGAGCCACCAATGCCTGTAAAACAAAAGCAAGGTCCCAAGGAGGTACAGAATCCTTGACAGGGGGGCTGTAACAGAAAAGAACCTTGAAGAAAAGCCTTACACAGCCTAGAGGAGGCTAAGGCCATGTTGTCTTCACCAACGTGAAAACTGGAAATGGCTGCCAATTGTACTTTCACTGTGGAGGAACTAGCTCCTTGCTGAAAGATACCAGGCAGGAACTCCAACACCGCTGGAACAGGGGCTGTAAAGGGATCTATTTCTCTCTGTGAGGCCCAAATTGAAAAGCGCTTCCATTTACTGCAATAAAGTTTCCTAGTGGAGTCTTTAAGAGAGGCCACCAGAATGGATTTTACCTGGGATGAAAGACCAAGAGTCCTGGCAATTAACGGAACTGGAGCAACCAAGCTGTTAGCTTGAGGCCGCCAGATCGGGCGGACGTGTCCCCAACGGATGGGAAATTGAATCCGGGAAGGGATCCAGAACCCACAGGGGAGCTAAGAGATGAGACCAAAGGAATGGGAACCAAACTTGATGAGGTCAGAACGGGACAATGAGGATCACTTTGCACTGTAGTTGGCAAGCTTTCTGAAGAAACTTCGGAATGAGTGGCAAAGGTGGATAAGCATACAGAAGGCCGGGGGGCCAAGCATGGACTAGAGCATCTCTGGGGAATTCCCCTGGTGAGGGAATCAGGGCGAAGATCTCACTGCACTTTGCGTTGGAAGGAGATGCGAAGAGACCGCAGCAAGGCTGACCCCATGCAAGGAACGGTGACCCTCTTCAGTGGGACTTTCAGAAGGGGATCCATGAGCCGCAGGGGTTTCCTCAGGGAAAATGACCTGGGGATCCTCTGGCATTGGCTGTCCCTGAGACAGGATGAAGGGAGTCTTCGCCAAATCCAAGGGGACCTGGGTGGTATCCGAGGGGATGGGCTGGGGTCTCAACCCCTGGGAGAGAACCATCTCCACTACTTCGAAGATCTGGGAGAAGATAGGAGATGGTAGGGTATTATGGGTAAGGGGAAGAGCTCAGAGCTTGGAGCAGATGCTAGAAAAAAAAAAAAAATTGCTGGCTCGGATCAGATACGGATCCGTATACCCACAGGTTGCAGACAAAAGTTAACTACTTCAGATTTAAAATTTCAGGAGTCGGCCAACCGGCACTTGGGAACTGCTTCTGTTTCGGGCACCGCACGGCAAGAAAGACTGATGTAATGGTGTCGGCTGAATGCTTTATACCCCTGACATCACGGAGATGAGACAGCAACCGACGCAGGACCCAAGACATTGAAAATCAGGACGACTGAGGGCTACTGCAAGATGTGATGACTGCAGCAGTGAAACACGAAGAACATAAAGATGCCAACAAAAGTAACAAATGCCACTGTAAGGGTGAACAGATAAGCCTAAGCCTTTGGGGGTGGAAGTAGTGGCCACAGGCCAGACCCTGCAGTAAGAGAAGAATAGGGGGTATTGGAGGGTGGGAATCGATACTGCAACATGGAAGAGAAGGACATCTATGGTTACAGTAAGATTTTGCACAACTATTTTATGTCTTTCTTTTTCAAAGTTGCAGTATTCATTTGGTGTGGGAGAGTACCATAGCTTAGGAGGAGGCAGAGGTAGAGGATTCCAGGAATCCTTGCAGGATTTCTCTAGCAAAGCCTGCCCTGGCGACTTTAACTAGTTTGTAGTGTTTGGTGACAGTGTGAACTGTAGACCAGGTAGCTGCTTCCAGGATGGAAGCTGTGTCCATGCCTTTAAGAAAGGCCTTGGAGGTAGCTAAGGCCCTGGTGGAGTGAGCTCTTACACCATGAGGTAAGATCTTGCCACTGTGTGAACAAAAAAGAAAAGATTTCCTGATCCAACAGGAAATGGTTTGTTTGGAGACGGCCTTGCCCAGAGCCCTGGGGTGAAAAGGAGATAAAGAGCTAGTCAGACTTTCTGAAGGACTTAGTCTTGTCTAAGTAGAATCTTGTCTGTGTACGTCCATGGAATGAAGGATCCTCTCTGCATTGTTGGTTGGAGTTGGGAAGAAGGTAGGTAAGTGGATGGACTGGTTTAGGGACAGATCATTTACCACTTTGGGCATAAAGGAAGGATTTGTGCGCAAGTTAACTCTGTCATTATGGAAGGTGGTGTAAGGAGGGCAGGCCATGAAGACCTGTAGTTCTAACACTATGCTAGAGGAAGAAACGGCCACTAAAAGAATGGTTTTCCAAGTGCACATTTGTAAAGTGGGCAAACTAGCCAGCTCAAAAGGAGGTAAGGTGAGTTTTTCTAATACAAAGTTGAGGTCCCAAAGAGGAGGGATGGGTTTTATTGGTAGTCTAATATGTAGGACCCCTTTCAGGAAAAGTTCAGCATCCAGCCAAGAAAGCAGGAGTGGATGTAAGTCTAAGCAGGCTGAAAGGTGGACTTTTACAGAGGAGTAATTTAGTCCAGCCTTAATGAGATCAGAAACATAGCTAAGGACTAGGGAGGGATTAGCCTGCACTGGGTCCTTGTCCTTAAGAAGACACCCATTTAGAGAATCTTTCCTATTTAGATAGGTATGTCTTTCTAGCAGTTGGTTTCCTGGCCTCCCTCATGATTAAGTACACGTCCTCAGAGTAGAGCTGTCTGTAAGGGAATAGAAGATGATCACCTAAAGTGTTAGGTTGAGCATTTGCAGCTGAGATAGTAGGTCCTCCTTGTGGGGTAACTTGTGGTGATTGCCCTTGGCTAAGGAGTGAAGGGGGAACTAGTGTTGCCTTGGCCAGTAGGGAGTCACTAGCAAGATTTTCGGTTGGTCCTTCGTGATTTTCAGAAGGACCTTTTTGTATTAGTGGGAAGGGGGGGAACGCATAAAGGAACATCACCTTCCAAGGAAAGCTAAAGGCATTCACTCTCCAGGCTGATTGTGTGAACCCTGCTGCAGAATTTACTTAGTTGTCTGTTTTGGGGGGAGGCAAACAGATCCACTTGGTGTGTGCCCTACCAGTGGACTATGTCTGGAAAGGTTTCCTTGTTTAGCATCCATTCGTGAAGGTGAGAAGATGTTCTGCTGAGCAAGTCTTGCTTGTTTGTTTTTCTGAGAGGGGATGCAAGAGACCTGCAGGAAGAGATTGTGTTGGGTGGCTAGCTCCCAAATATGTAGGGTTACCAGGCATAAGAGGTAGGCTTTTGTCCCTCCTTGTTTGTTCAGGTACCACATGACTGTGGTGTTGTCTGTAAGAATGTGAGGAAGGCCTGGTTGAAGAATGGGAAGAAAGGCCTGAAGGGCCAGCAAGACTGCAGTCTCCTCCCTGACACTGATGTGTCACTTTTGAAGGGCAGGGTTTCACGATTCTTGAACCCTGTAATCCTTTAGAGTTGCCCCCCACCCTCGATCTGACGCATCTGTGTGCATGGATTGCATAGGGGAAGACGCTGCAGGGGAATGCCTTTGTTGAGGAGGATTTGCTAGATCCACCTCAATTCTAACTTTAGGCAGGGCAGAAGGGGGATTTGTTTGTCTAGGGAATGTTGGTGCTGAGACCATACATATTCTTAACATTGAACTTTTCTTATTTGTATCCTGGCTAAAGGGAGCATGGGGATCATGGTTGCCATGAGTCCCAGTACTTGTAGGAACTGCCTTGCAGAAAGGTGGGATACCCCCAGAAGGTCCTGGAAGTGACTTGAGAGATTCTGCACTTTGTCCTGTGGGAGGAAGGATCTCATCAAATCTGATCCTGCATCCCAGGAAAACTTTGTCCTGCTGTGGGTGCAGGGAGGATTTTGGAAGGTTTAGGGTGAACCCAAGTTGTGCAGAATAGTCATGGTGAATTTTAGGTGACTTAGAAGCATGGTTTCGGATTCCGCTAGGAGGAGAATGTCGTCAAGATAAGGGTATATTTGGATGCCTTTGGTTTGGCAAAATGCAATGGCAGGAGCCAGGCATTTTGTGAACATTCGGAGCAGTAGATACGCCAAACGGCAAGCCTGTAAACTGAAAATGTGAGGAAATGCCAGTAAATCTCAGGAATTTTCTGTGGGAGGGTATGACAGGACTGTGGAAATAAGCTTTAAGTCCAGAGTGACCATAAAGGCTTGGGGTGGTATCAGGGGCAGGAGGGTTTGCAGAGAGAGCATCCTGAAGGAAGGAACTTTTATGAACCGATATAGGTAGGATAGGTCTAGTATGCATCTCCAAGGACCATCCTTTTTTGGGACTTGGAATAGATGAGAATATAATCCTTTCTCTTCCTGGCCCACAGGGACTGGTTCTTTAGTTCCTAGGGAGAGGATCTCCTGCAGAATGAGTGGGAATAGGTGGAGCTGTTTTTTTTCTGGTGGGAAGGGAAAGTTTTTTGGCCTTGGTTTTTCCATCCAAAACAGGAAGTATCCTCTCTGAATGATGGAAAGGACCCATTGGTCTGAGGTGTTGGTTTTCCAAAAGGGGAGGCAGTGGGGAAGGTGGGCAGACAAGGGGAGGTGGGCAAGGCAGTCACGCCGGAGAGGGGCCCCGTCTATCGGGAAAGGGCTGTTTGGAGGGGATATGGTTGTTAGTCCGTCTGGAGTAAGGCTTTCTCCTGGATCTTCTTCTCGGTCTGGAGGGGGAGGGATGAGAAGTGGAAGGCATCCTCCTGAAAAAGGAAGTTTTTACAGGATAATTCCTGTAGTACTTAGGGAAGGGGGACACCAGCAAATGTTTGATGTCTTGCAGCTCTTTGCTTTTTTCTTGCAAGTTTTTGAAGAGCTCAGCTGAATTTTGTCAAAAAGTAGGTTGTGGTCCAGTGAAGCATCCATCATTTTGGATTTGAAATCCTCTGGAAGAGGTTGTAGGCACAGCCAGGAATATCTGCATAGGGCTGCAGACCTGGCAGAGGCTTCTGCTGCACCATAACTACACCTGATGGAGTTTCTGGCCACTTGGCTGGCTAGGGACAGTTTTGATGCAATTTCAGACTTCGTAGGACAGACAGGTGTAGAAGCTAGCAGGGTAGAAGCCTGGGCGTTTGGTAATTAATGGCTCTGAAAGCCAGGGTAGAGGAAGTACACACTTTTTGCCCAGTCCATCCATGGTTTTACTGCCCTTATCTGTGGGTAGGAGAGAGGCAGAAGGTACCTGTCTAAATTGTCTGTCAGGAGCCACAGCAATGACAGCTGGATCTGCCACTGGAGATTTAACCAGGAATTCTTGGTCATCAGACACTTTATAAAACCTGTCTGGTCTTTTTGGGGCTGGGGGCTGTGAGTCAGGGTTCTTACAGACAGAGTTGAATGCGTCCAGGAAGGCTGGGAGCACAGGGGGTACAGCTGAAGGAGTGGGAGACTCCAGTTGTAGAAGCTCAAAATATCTCTTCTGGGTGTCAAACATCAGGGTAGTGTCCCACCTGAAGTACTCTATTTTAGTTATAGTTTCCCCAAAAGTTAAATCTTCAGGTGGGGAGTCTTCATCTGGGGAATAGTAGTCAACAGGGGAAGCAATTTGAGACACATAAGAAACAGATTCCTCTAAGGAGTAATCATATTGACATTGCTGTTAGTCTCCCTCTTGAGTAGTTGGATGCTGGGGAGAAGAGGCAGAGGATGGGCGACGGCTGAGCACAAGGATGGTAGAAGGAGCAAGGCCTAAGGGCCATGAAGGCCTGCATAACAGTTTGTAAAAGACTGTCAATTTGGCTGTGCTTCAGGTGGAAGAGTGATATGTTTTGTCTGTCTTTTCTTGGAAGGTGTACGCTTATGGGACTGCCTAGGGATTGAAGCCCAGCATGCAGTAAGAGAGGACTCAGTCGGTCGTCCAACAAGAGGTCCCCCCTCGATGTCAGTTGGGGCCGACGGCTGAATAGTCTCAGCGGACGTGCATTCTGTGGCTGCAGAAATGGCTTCCTCGGCGGTAACTGTCGAAGCTGACAGAGAGCGGGCATTCCTCGGCCCCATATTGGAAGCCGGCAGGACGTCAGAGAGCAGAGTGGTAGTAGGAATAGGCCTGGAAACTTTGGTCTTCTTCCTGGGCAGTTCGTATTTGTCGATGGACTCAGGATCTATCTTAAGTGCTAGGTGTTTCAGACACTGGTTCTCGAGATATAAATTTAATGGAGCCAAATGACTGAAAAGCGTCTTGGGCACAAGGATGTACAAATGGAACACGACGCATGGTCGTATTCCCTACCTAGACGAAATACGCACCTATCGTGGGAATCTTTGGATCTGACGGCCGAAATTACATTTGTCTTTTTTAGCTGACATCGGCCAAGAACTACAGCAAACCACACACAAGCAATGATAAAGGAAAACAAAAAACCCCAAAGGGGTACTTATCTTTTCGAAGTAATCGTTATTAGGAGCTGAACGATCAAAGTGATAGTCTGTGGCTGAAAAGTTCTGAGGTCTGTGTGGGCCGACGTCGCATTTAAGGCCCCTGGTTTATGCCCCTACATGTGACATCCAATGCACCTACAGCAGCCAGGAAAAAGCTTTTCTATAGGAGCCTACATCAGATCGCCCGAGGTGGAAAATCCTACACCAAATGAATACTGCAACATTGGAACAGAAAGACGTCATTGGGTGGGTGGGCGAGAAGTAGAGGAAGAATGAGAAAAGACAACACAGCTGGAATGTTAAGGTGAGTACATAACTTTTTTTTATCTGACATTGGCATTTTCAATAATTCCTCAACTGAAGGGAGCGTCCCCAGCTACTGTAGTCTTGTGAGGCCCTTATGGAAGGGTATTCTGAAGCACTATTGAGCCAAAGACTGCTTTGTTCCTTGAAATTAAATCCAACTTGTAATGAGCAATGAAAGTGTGGAGAGTAGCCCAAGTTGCAGCTGCACAATCATCATCTAAAGAGAGTACAGTTGTGTACCTACCATAAATGTAGATGTTCGAGTGTATTCAATGTTGCAGTCATTGCACTTGTGTTATCCTGCTGGCAGACTACCCGCAGTCGACCTGAATTCCAAAGTCCTGGTCTGGCGTCAGTTGCTGTCGCCTCTTCCCTGACGTCAGTGCGCCAGGGGTATAAAAGAAGCAGCCGACGCCATTTTCTTCAGTTTTTCTTGCCCCAGATGTCAGGTGCCCCCAAAAGGGTAGGCTAAAAACATTGCTTATAAAAGCATGCACTAAAATAAACAATACCTTCATCTACAAGCAAATACACCACATAGGTTGTAAAGAATAGAGAAGTACAGATAAGTCCCAGCAAAGAAAGGGGGATGGTGGGTGGGTAACCTGGACTGCAACAGTGAATACACTCTAACATCTACATTTATGGTAGGTACACAACTGTACTATGTTCGTGTTTCACTGTTGCAGTCATTACACTTGGGTTGAATCCCAAAATTGAGGTTGGGCGGCTGGATCTAAATAGAATTAGGAGTGGCTATAACGCCCTGCAGAACTGCAGTGACAAAGCCTGCTCTGGATTTAGAGTAAAGAGGCAAGTGGTAGTGCTTAGTAAAAGTGTGCACTGAAGTCCAAGTTGCAGCCTCCAAAATATCCTTGGTTGGTACTCTGAGGAAGGCTGCTGCCCTGGTAGAATGTGGTCCTAATGCCCTTAGGCACTGATTTGCCATGTTGTGAATAGCAGAAACGAATGCAGTGTCCTATCCAATTTGAAATAGTCTGCTTTGAGATGGCCTTTCCTTGTGATCCTGCAGCATATGCCACTAAAAGTTGCTCAGTCATTCTGAAAACTTTAGTTTTGTACAAGCAGAAGCGTAGCTGTCTGTGTATGTCCAAAGAATGCAGAACTCTCTCCCCTTTATTCTGTGGGTTTGGGTAAAAAGTAGACAAATGAATGGTTTGGTTAAGAGCCACACTGGACACTACCTTAGGCATAAATGTTGCGTTTGTCCTTAGAGAAACCCTGTCCGGATGGAAGATAATAAAGGGTTCCACAGACATTAATGCCTGTAACTCTGAGACTCTTCTTGCTGAAGTTAATGCTAGGAGCAGAGCTGTTTTCCATGATAAGAATTTTAACTCAGCTGTACTGGCTGGCTCAAAAGGAGGCAATGTGAGTTTTTCCAAGACAAAATTGACGTCCCATGCAGGTATTGGAGCTCTCCTTGGAGGTCTTATGTTTTTGGCCCCCCTGCGGTACTGCCTAAGCAATGGATGTGAAAAAATAGGTGAGTCCGTATTGTAATGAGCTGAAATGGCGGAGGCATGGATCTTAATTGATGAGGATAGGCCTTTGTCCAGCATCTCAGTTAGATATTGCAAAATCTGAGGAATATGTGGAAGTAGCATGTCAATTCCTTGTGCCTGGTTCCAAGCACAGAATCTCTTCCATTTTTCTGCATAAGATTTTCTGGTGCTGGGCCTCCTGGCCTCCAAAATAACATCCATAACCGCTTTAGAGAGAGGTGTATTCTGAATGGTTACACTATCCGCCACGCAGCTAGATTTAGGGTTCTGAGTTGGCTGTGCAGGATCTGATTGTTTTGTTGGGTCAGTAAATGAGGAATTTGAGGCAATGTCCAGGCTGGGCATTGAGACAAGCTCCTTAGGATTGGTTACCAGTGTTGGCATGGCCAATCCGGGGCAATCAGTATCATTTGTGGCTTCTCTTGTCTGACCTTTAGGAGTACCTTGGGGAGAAGAGGCAGTGGAGGAAAGGCATATACTGTAAGGTTGTTCCAGCTGAATGACAAAGCATCCACATTCCATGCTTGTTTGTGATAAGTCCTTGTGCAGAATCTCTGAAGTTGGCCGTTGTGAGGGGAGGCAAAAAGATCTATGTCTGGGCATCCCCATTTCCTTGTCATCATGTTGAAGATTTGTGGATCTAGCTCCCACTCATGAGGATCCATGAGGTTTCTGCTTAGTTCGTCTGCCAGAGAATTTGCTTTTCCTGGCAGGAATTGTGCTTGCAGGTGTACTTGGTAAGTCAATGCTGTGTTCCACAAAATCATGGCTTGTCTGCAAAGGGGGTAGGAATTTGTGCCCCCCTGCTTGTTTATGTACCACGACTGTGGTGTTGTCCGTCTTTATCAGCAGCTGTCCTGGATGAAGTAGGTCCTTGAAGGCTGTCAGGGCATTTTGTACAGCTAGCATCTCTTTTTGATTGATGTGAAGATGCCTTTGGCTTGCAGGCCATGTGCCCTGAATACATTTTTCTGCCATGTGGGCCCCACAAGCATAATCTGATGCATCTGTTGTTAGTGTTTGCCTGGCTGTGGGTAAAGTGAATGGCTGTCCCTTGTTGTGGTGACAGGCCTGTGCCCACCATCGAAACTCCTGTTGCAGGCAGGGAATGAGTGAAATTAATGATTCCAGCCTGTGGCAATGTCGAGTCCAAACACTTTTTAGATACCACTGTAGTTTCCTCATATGCAGTCTTGCATATGGAATTAGCAGAATGCAGGATGCGATGTAGCCCAGAGCCTGAAGAATTTTTCTTGCAGGTAACTGGGTCTTTGTTGCCATGCTTTCAAAGTAAGAAGTCAGTTGCCTTTGCTTGTCTGGCGTGAGATAAGCCATCTGGGCAGTTGTATTTAAGCTTGCACCCAAGAATATTATCTCTTGAGAGGGTACTAGTTTTGATTTATTTTCGTTTACTGTGTACCCTAGGCAAATTAGTAATCTTTTTACAAACGCCAGATACTTTAGTAGAATGTCTTTGGTCTCTGCTTGAATATGGCAGTTGTCACAGTATGGATATATTTGAATTCCTCTTTGTCTGCAAAATGCAATTACTGGTGCCAGACATTTTGTGAAGACCCTGGGCGCAGTAGATAAGCCAAAGGGCAGTGCAGAGAACTGGTAGAGCATTGAGCCAGCTATGAATCTGAGGTATCTTCTGCAAGATTGTATGATTGGGACATGTAGGTATGCCTCTGAGGTCCAAAGTTACAAGCCAAGCCTTCTTGCCCAGCATGGGTAGAAGCTGCTGCAGAGTCAACATCTTGAATTTCAGAATGTCCAGAAAAGTATTTAGAATAGACAGGTCCAGAATTGGCCTCCATGCTTTGTCCTTTCTTGGTACTAAGAAAAGTCTTGAGTAAAATCCTTGTCCCTGTTCTTGTTGTGGCACTGGCTGAATAGCCTTCATGTCCATGAGAGATGAAACTTGTTTTTGTGCCTCTGCCCATTGATTGTGTGGCAGGTCTGGCATACCTTTTGCCTCAGGAAGGGTGTGAAAGTGGAACCTGTAGCCCTGAGAGAATATGTTTAAGACCCATTTGTCCTGGGTGATCATGTGCCAATTTTGTGAAAAAAGTGCTAGCTTTCCCCTTAAGGGTGCTGCCAAAAGATAAATGCTTGGCATTGGCAGAGGGAAATCATTGGGACTGTTTCCTATATGGCTGTGATTTGTCTTCTCCGCTTTTGGAGGTAGAAGCACCCTATTGTTTGAGCCTGTATGAGCCCTGGGACTGTTGTCTGCCTCTAGGGCGTCTGTATCTACCTCTTTGTGGCCTGTCTGACACAGGAAAGGACCAATTCTTAGAAGGCCAGTTCCTGCTAAATCTGGGTGGCTGTACCTGTAAGAAATCCTTTACTGTCTGCATAGATTTAGCTTTATCCTCCATTTTCTTCAACACCTCTTCTGCCTTAACACCAAACAAAGTATCATGCTGTAATGGAGCATCCAATAATTTTGCTTTAACATGATCAGGCAGAGTCTGTTCCTTTAACCAAGCATGCCTTCTAATGACAGAACCTGTAACAGCGGCCCTGCAAGAGGCCTCCAGTGAACCATAGCCACATTGCAAAGTATCCTTTCCCACTTGTTCAGCTGCATGCAATAAATCCTGCATTTCCTTGTTCTCAGAACATTCAGAATTTGTCAACATTTTCTGTTTTAGCAGAGACATTAAGTATTGCTGATATTTAAGCATATGAAACTGACAACTTAAAGCCCTTACAGCCAAAGTAGCAGAAGTGTAAACCTTTTCCCCCATCTGTCCAGTGCCCTTGAATCTCTATCTGAGGGGACAGGGTTTTTTGTAGTAGCGGCCTTGACCCTTTGGGACCCTGAGTAATAGTTTCTGGGTCAGCAGCAGGGTTTTTATATAGAAATTTATGAGAATCTGAAACCCTGTAGTACCTGTCTGGCTTAACAGGTGCAGGAGGTAAAGAGTCGGGAGACAGGCCAGACTCTGAAAATACATCTACAATGTCTAGAACAGGTGGAATAGCAAGAGGTCTGTGCTGAGGTAGTAAAAGAAAGTCTCTGAGCCTTTTCTTAGATTCTCAGTAATCTTGGCTCTCCCAGTGGAAATGCTCCCTCATGGTATGCAGGGTTTCCCCAAAGGAGTAATCCTCAAGAGGGGAAGATGAAGGAATAGATTCTTCAGCATCAGAATCCTCATAGGGAGGAATAGAGTATCCCTGTTCTGAAGAGGAGTCAGAGGAAATGGAAACCTGATAAGAGGAATCATATTCAGTGTCTTGCCTAGGCCTCTTATCAGGAGGGGGGGGGGGGGATGATTCAAAGTAATTAGGTCTTCGGCCATTTTGAGCATCTGTTTCTTAGGCATGGAAGTCTTCCCTGGAGAATGCTGTACTTGTTTCCTTGTCTTTAAAACTGTTTTAGTCTTTGTCCTGGATGCTGAAGTTGACTTGATATAAAGCTGTGTAGGTCTGAAAACACCCTCAGAAGCCGATGCCTGCTCAGCAGCTCCGGACCCATCTGAGGGATTAGTTCCCGAAGGTCCAATACCTTGAGTATCCATAGGTCTAGTTGTCTCCACGTGGGAGTCGGAGGCGGCCTGTGGCTCTGAGGTAGCGGGTGTCAGGGGCTCCGAAAGCACCTCACTGAGAACCGGCGACTGGCCTAGAAGAGGCTTCGTCGGTTTTGGACCTCGGATGCCTGTCCTTTTCTTTTTCACTGTGCTTTTTATGAACTCCGGTCTGCTGTTCCGACGGCATTATATAGTTAAACCTTCGGCCAAAGTAATGAAAAGCAAAATCGTACCGACGCTTAATAGTGCGTTGGTTAATTCTAGCACAAAACCCACAACTAGCAACGTCGTGGTCAGGGCCTAGGCAAGGAATACAGTAAGAATGAATATCCTTATGAGGTATTTGCTTCCCACAAGAAATGCAATTGTTAACTTTTTCTGACATCAGTCTGGAGCAAGAAAAAAAAATGTTTCCCCAACGGGGCACTTAGCTTTACTTAAGACTTCGGATCTTAAAATTCAATTTCGAAAATCTCAGGAGTCGGCCGACCGGCACTTGCGAACTGCTTTTGCTTCGGGCACCGCGCGGCAAGAAAGACTGAAGAAAATGGCGTCGGCAGCATCTTTTATACCCCTGGTGCACTGACGTCAGGGAAGAGGCGACAGCAACAGACGCCGGACCAGGACTTTGGAATTCAGGCCGACTGTGGGTAGCCTGCCAGCAGGATAACCCAAGTGTAATGACTGCAACAGTGAAACACGAACATCCTCTGGACCAAAAAGCAGAAGAAACCACTATAGACCTCGTGGAATGGGCTCCAAGACATTTTGGTAAAGATACCACTAAATTACCATAAAAAGTTACGTACTCACAGTAATGTTCTATGCGAGCTGTTCATCTCACCTTCATTCTTACTGATGGGTTCGGAGCCAGTCCTTGGCTCCAACTCGGCCAACTGCAAAAGCTCGAGGTCTTCAACCAGCTCGAGACCAAATCCCTATCCCATGATGCACCTTTTGCTTCCCTCAGAACTGGTTTGCTGCCAACAGGCTACATACCACTAATACTATGCTACCATAGAAACTAGATAAGAGATAATAAACAATACCATAGATGGAATGTCGGCCATCAAGAAGCTTGGATGGGGGTCGGAGGGGGAGATGTAAGAATGAAGGCGAGATGAACTCACAAGGAAAGGTATGGTGAGTACATAACTACTTTATATGAAGTTGCTCTATCTCGCCATTCATTCTTACTGATGGGTAGCGTCTCACGCACCATCTTTCTTGGGTGGTTCACCGGAGAATATTTTTCATTCAAGACAGTGGAACCAAAGGAAGCCCTGGCGGCCATGTCTACTTTGTAATGAGTGATGAAGGCATGAGGTCTTGACCAAGTAGCTGCTGCACAAATAGCATCAAAAAGTAATTTAGCCATAAAGACTGACGAAGAACATACAGCTCTAGTAGAGTGGGCCTTTAGCCTCTGTTGTAGGAGAGTATTCACTGAACTGTAAGTGAAGGATATACAACTTGATAGCCATTTTGATGAAGTGTTTTTTTATCACTGGAGCGCCTTTTTTAACTCTGCAAAGGAGACAGAGCTGATCTGTTTTCCTGAAATGTTTGGTCCTGTCTAAATAGAATCGAAGTTGTCTGTGAACATCAAGTTTGTGCAGCATATGTTCCATCTTATTAGTGTACTTAGGGAAAGACACAGGCAATTCAATAGATTGGTTGAGATTGGTCTCTGAGCAAACTTTAGGTAAGAATGAAGGATTCATCTTGAATGAGACTCAGTCATTATGGAAAATCAAATAAGGGGGTTTAATGGACAAGGCCTGTAACTCTGAAACCCTCCGACCAGTAGTAGTAGCTATTAAAAATATGTTTTTTCCATGAGAGATATTTCAAGGCACAAGATGTTGCTGGTTCGAAGGGGGGGCAGGATTATAAAGGAAAGAACAAAAAAGAAGTTATGTATTTACCACAATGTTCCATGTGAGTTGTTTATCTCACTTTTATTCTCACTGATGGGTTTGGAGCCAATCCTCGGCTCAGACAGCCGATAGCAAAGCTCAAGGTTTGCCAGTAGCTCGAGACCAAGCCCCTTATCCCACAATGCACTGCTGGAATTACCTCAGATCTTGTTTGCTGCGAGTAACAGTATATTATATATGTGTGTGTGTATATATATATATATATATATGGTTCACAACAAAATAACCGGCGGTACACAAAACCACGAACCCCCATACACTGCACACCACAATAACAATTCAAGCCCACACTAAACCTTACCCCTAACCTAAGGTCCCCTATATATCGCCACCTACCCCGGCTCCCTAACCCTAACAACTCACTCCTACCCTACTCTCCTAACCCTCCTTCAACCAACCCTCACCCCCCCTAACCCCTCTCGCCCCCCACCCTACTCCTCACTAAACCTAACCCTAGCGCCCCCTCCCCTAACCTACCTAACTCACTTAACCCCCACCCTACCCCCACCCCGTCTCCAATCACACCACCATGCCTACCAGGCGAAAGTCACTACACACTTACTCACCGCTTCACCCATGAACCATCCTCGGGCCATGGTGTTGTCATATATATATATATATATATATATATATATATACACATATACACATACCATTTTATTTATTTCTACCAAGAACACTTCCCGAAGGGGAAGAAGGAATATTGAATAACCAGGATGGTACTAGCCTCTAAGTCAACAGTCAGCCAGGAGGGGGGGAAGGAGGGAGAGACGTGAGAATAAAGGCGACATAAACTCACATGGAACATTATGGTAAGTACATAACTTCTTTATGTGAAGTTAAATCTCGCAGTTTATTCTCACTGATGGGTAGTTTCCCTAGCACCCTCAATCTTGGGTGGCTCATGGAAGTATGTTCTTCAGCAACGTGGAACCAAAGGAAGACCTGTCCCTTGAAGCCTTATCTACTTTGTAATGCGTGATAAAGGTATGAGGCTTAGACCAAGTGGCTGCAGCACAAATATTGTCAAGGGGCAATTTAGCTTGAAAAGCAGAAGATATAGAGACGGCTCTGGTAGAATGAGCCTTAGGTTTGTGTGTTAATGGCATGCTCGCATTTTCATAAACAAAGGATATACAATCGGATAACCATTTAGATAAGGTTGTTTTAGCCACTGGATTCCCTTTTCTGGCTTCTGAGAAGGACACAAAAAGTTGATCTGATTTTCTAATATCCTTACTTCTTGTCAAGATAAAAATCTGAGCTGTCTGTGTACATCAAGTTTGTGCAGCATGTATTCCAATTTGCTAGAGTGGTTGGGAAAAAAAACTGGCAGCTCAATGACCTGATTGAAATTTGATTCAAAACAGACTATAGGTAAAAATGAGGGGGTTTTGTTCTGAGAGATACTCTATCAGCATGGAAAATCATGTAAGGTGGTCTGATAGATAATGTTTGAAGTTCTGACACTCTGCGGGCAGAAGTAATGGCCACAAGAAAAATAGTTTTCCAGGATAAATACTTGAGATCACAAGAAGACGCTGGTTCAAAAGGGGGAAGAATAATTTGAGACAGCATAAAGTTTAAATTCCAGGGAGAATAGGGAATTTTGATAGGAGGTCTGATGTGAAGAACGCCTTTAATAAAAGTCTTAGATAACTTATGGCCCATAACATATGAGCCACCAAACCCAAGGTGAAAATTTGAGATGGCAGCTAACTGGTCTCGAACTGTAGCAGCAGCTTCACCTTCCTTAAAAATCATTGTCAAGAATTCTAAAATAGATGATAGCGGAGCTTGGAAAGGGTCAATCTTCTGCGTGTTGGCCCAAATTGAGAAACTTTTCCATTTACTGCCATATAATTTCCTGGTAGATGGCTTGTGAGATGACAACAGAATTTGTCTTGTATCTTCTGAAATTGAATGAAGCCTGGCAATTGGGGGAAGTGGATTAGCCAAGCAGTCAGTTTCAGGGACTGCAGTGAAGGATGGACATCCCCTGATGGATGCGTCAGAAGGTCCGGAACTGCATCCAGGATCCATGGATCTTCCAACAGATGGTGGAGAAACGGGAACCAAATCTGTAGAGGCCAGTAGGGGGCTATGAGAATAACAGTTCTTCCCAGTGATTTT
This sequence comes from Protopterus annectens, assembly GCF_019279795.1. Taxonomy (NCBI): domain Eukaryota; kingdom Metazoa; phylum Chordata; order Ceratodontiformes; family Protopteridae; genus Protopterus; species Protopterus annectens. The sequence continues at coordinate 1,114,940,882 of NC_056741.1, forward strand.
GCTTTCTGTAAAAATCTGGGTATCAATGGCAAGGGTGGAAATGCATAAACGAGACCCGGGGGCCAATCGTGTAAAAGTGCATCTCTCGGGGGATGACCGGGAGGTGGTATTAGGGCAAAGTAGCTTCTGCATTTTGAATTGATGTGGCTGGCAAAGAGGTCGCAGCAAGGCTGGCCCCATTTGCGGAAAATCAACTCCACAACCTGTGATTTGAGAGACCACTCATGAGGGAGCAATATTGCCCTGCTTAGCTTGTCCGCTATCACGTTGGATTTACCCGGGATGTGCGTTGCTAACAGGAAACGCTGGGATGACACAGCCCATTGCCAGACCCTGAGGGCTTTTCAACAAAGGGGGTAAGACTTGGTTCAGCCTTGCTTGTTCAATTACCAGACTATGGACATGTTGTCCGTCTGAATTGCAATAGTTCCTAGAGGGAGATCGTCTTAAAAGTACTGCAACACCAGAAGTACTGCTCTCAACTCTAGAACATTGATGTGCAGATGTGATTCTTGATCTGTCCATGTGCCATGGGCAGTCTTTCCCTGAAAATGCCCCCCCCCCCACTGTAACAGGAATGCGTCCGTGGTCACAGTGGCTACTGGGGGAGGGGGGGGACAAAGGGTCTTCCGACTGTGACATGAAGAGACATCAACCACCATTGAAGGTCTCTCTTGCAAGAATCCGTGATGAGAATCATGTGGTGCATCAGTAGTTTCTGGTACAACCACTGAGCAAAGAGGAGCCATTGAAAAATTTGCATATGCATCCTTGCGAGTGGTATAGCTAGGATGGCTGCCGCCATCAAACCTAGTAACTTCAATATCTCTGCTGCTGTAGCTTTGTTCTTTGTCACCAGTGAGCTGACATGTTGGCGGAGAAGTGAGAATCTTTCGATAGGAAGACGTAGAGTGGTAGTTGAGGTATCGAACTCTGCTCCTATAAAAATGGTATGCTACGATGGCGATAAGGCAGATTTTTCAAAGTTGACTGTAATGCCTAATTGATGGCAGAGTGTCAGTGTATTGTGTTGCCTGAGTCAATTGATGCCCGGTGGTAGCGGTGAGGAGCCAATCATCTAAGTATGGAAACACCTGGAATCCTAGACATCTCAGGTGAGCTGTGACCACTGCCATGCATTTGGTGAACACTCTGGGGGCTGTAGTGAGACCAAAGGGCAGGGCTCGAAACTGGTAATGATTGGCTCCCAGCCAGAAACGCAGATGATCTCTGGAGCGCCTGTTCATCTTTATGTGATAGTAAGCGTCCTTGAGATCTATGGAGCACATTCAATCGCCTTTCCCTAGGAAGGGAAGAATGGACTGAAGCGTGACCATTCGGAACTTCCCTTTCTTTACGAACTGGTTGAGTCTGCTGAGGTCCAAGATAGGTCTCCAGTCCCCTGTTTTCTTTGGTACCAAAAAGAATCTGGAGTAAGTTCCGAATCCAACTTGATCTGCTGGGACTGGTTGGATGACTCTTTTTTTTCTAGCAATCTGTGGACCTCTACGATTGCTTGTTCCCTGAGATTGGGTAGAACATCTGGGATTCTCTTTACAGGAATGGGAGGGGAAGAGAACGGCATGAAATATCCTCTGGAAATGATGCTTTGTACCCATGTATCTGTTATGTTTAGCCAGGCTTCTGGGTACAAAGACAAGCGACCCCTGACTGCCTCCAGAGCCAATCAGTCGGGCCCCCTTTCAGGGGCGCTGGTAGGGTTGACCGGAGAAATGACCCCTGTCACCCTATTGCTGCGGACCCCCCCTCTGCCGCGGGGGTGGCAGTTTCCATTATAAAACACTCTCCTCTGCCTCAAAAGGGGTTTCTCCACATGTGTCCTGAAAGGCTCCCTGTGCATTTCGGAACCACATTTTCCCTCCCCTAAGGCCCTTGGGGTAGGGCCGAGTAGGGGTAGAAAAACAGACTCCAACAGCATATAAGGTCTTGCCTTCATGCTCACACCTGGTTAAAGTTTCCATTACTTTGGGCCCAAACAGTGCTGAGCCATCGAATGGGTGTTAATAAAGGAAGACTTAAAGGGTTCCGCAAACGAACAGAGACTCATCCAGTCTTGTCTTCGAAGAGCAATGCTGAACTAGCGGCTCTACTCGAACCATCAGCTGCATAGGATATGAGACACATGGACAAGTTTACCACTGAGTTTAGGGTAGCGAGCTGGGCGTTGACTTTGTCTGCCACCCCAGAGGCTACCGTACCCTGGAGAGCATCTCCTAGCACTTTCAGGAGATCTCTTTGTAGTCTCGTAAAGTGGGTTAAGTAGTTCAGTGATCGCAGAGAAAAAGTCACTGAACTAAACATGCGTTTCCCATATCAATCCATGACCCTAGAATCTCTGTTAGGAGGATGGATAGATGTGGCGGTCTCAGACACTTCCTTTTTGGTGGCTGCAGCTACCACTATGGCATCAACAGGCACTCCCTTTGTCAAAAATGGCTTGTCCACTGGGGCAGACATGAATTTATTGGGCTTACGAGGAACAGGTTCCATGGCCTCCGGTGACTCCCACGCCTTACGAGAGATCAGTTCCATGAGCTCGTGAAGTGAGACACCCAAGAAGTAGAAGGTTGAGACCCAAAAGCCTTCAAGAGCACGGACTCGTCCTCAGTAGGGGTCTTGGACTGCCAATCACCCCTCTGACTAAGGATCTCTAGTATCTCTGCAAAGGAGATATCCTCAGAGGGGGATCGAGGGGACCCTTCTGACTCATCCAAGTCGGTGTCAGATGTCAAAGACTCCTGTGGGGAGTCTAAGTGCCTCCTCTTGCACAGTCTCTTCCTGGGCACCTCCTCAGCGGGGGGATCTGGGGAGGTCTCAGAAGAGCAGGGGACGCCCTGCGGGGGTGCTTGAGGCTCGGGGTCTCTACACTTGGGGGGACCGGTAGACGAAGAAGCAGACACAGGAGCTTGAGGGGAGAGGGAAGGCTGAACCGATACTGACGTTGTCTTTGGAGACAAAACTCTCCTCAGAGCATCGAAGGCACCATGGCTCCAACGAGGAGTGGATGGACCCGAGAGTACCATCCGATCCTCCCACACCGAAACCATGGGCTCAGAGCCCGAGGTAGGAGTCAAGCTCTTCCGAACTTAAGCCCCGAGAGAGAGTCGGCACCGACAAATTGGTTCGACTATCCTCCCCAGACCAGATGGGAGAACGTCAGCTCCTGGAGTCCTCGGTCGGTGCCGAGGACATCAGAGTAGATGGAGCCGATAACACCGGTGTGGGTATCAGTTCCAAGGGTTCGACAATCATTGGTTCAGTATCCTTCGGTTGCGAGAGTCCAGTACGGCTCGGAGGAGTAGACAAATCCAGTTCCATGGTCTTTGGCACAGATGAGCTGGTCAGGGCAGACAACAATTTGGCAAGTCCTGGTGCCTGTAAAAGCTTCTGCACTAGCCGATCCATGTCCAAATTTGAAAGGCTGACTGAGGACTTAGCTGAATGCACCGAAGGCGCTGACTGGAGCAGAGGAGAAGAGGGAAAGTACAGTTGTGTACACCTACCATAAATGTAGATGTTCGAGTGTCTTCACTGTTGCAGTCATAACTGTAGGGTGCTCCTGCCGGCAGGCAGCCCGAGGTCGGCCAGAATCCCAAAGTCTGGGTCCGGCGTCGGCTGTACAAGCTAGTACCCTGACGTCAGTACGCTTTGGTACATAGCCCTCAGCCGACGCCATCTTCTCCAGCCTTTCTTGCCCTAGATGTCAGAAGTCCCCAACAAAACAAAAATGAATCCAACAAGGAAACACAAATACACCACAAAAAAGGAAAAGGGAGAAAAAAGAGGGGATAGGAGGGAGGAACCCGACTGCAACAGTGAAGACACTCGAACATCTACATTTATGGTAGGTGTACACAACTGTACTATGTTCTTCGTGTTTCACTGTTGCAGTCATAACTGTAGGGTGGAATCCCAAAGCAGTGTAAAAGGGAGGAGGCTTTAGATAGAAGAAGGGAGGCAAGAATACCCTGCAAGACAGCAGAGGCAAAGCCTGCCCTGGTCTTAGAAAACAGGGGGAGATTGTAGTGCTTGGAAAAAGTATGCACAGAACTCCAAGTGGCAGCTTCCAAGATATCCTTGGTAGGGACTCCTCTGAGGAAAGCTGTAGAAGTGGCAGCTGCTCTAGTAGAATGACTTCTAATGGTACCTGGAAACTGTTTCCCATGATGAGTGTAACAAAATCTGATTCCATAAGCAATCCATTTGGAAATAGTTTGTTTAGAAATAGGTTTTCCAAGAGAACTGGAGGCAAAAGAAACAAACAATTGATTAGACTTTCTGAACTCTTTAGTCTTGTCCAGGTAAAATCGTAACTGTCTGTGCACATCTAATGAATGCAAAATCCTTTCCCCTTTATTTTGAGGATTTGGAAAGAAAGTAGGAAGGTGAATTGCCTGATTTAAAGCCACTTTCGAAATCACCTTAGGCATGAAAGTAGGATTGGTCCTCAAGGATACTCTGTACTGATGGAAAATAAGGTATGGTTCCACAGCCATGAGAGCTTGCAACTCTGAGACCCTTCTGGCAGAGGTCAATGCTAATAAAAGAACAGTCTTCCAAGATAAAAACTTAATATCTGAAGATGCAGCAGGCTCAAAAGGAGGCAAAGTAAGTTTTTCTAAAACATAATTAAGATCCCAGGCAGGGACAGGAGGGGTCCTGGGAGGCCAAATTTTAGCCCCTCTCAAGAATTGCTTCACCAAAGGATGAGAAAAACAGGAGGATCTGAAGTGGAATGCGCAGTAATAGCAGAAGCATGAAACTTACTGGAAGAAAAAGAAAGTCCTTTAGATAAAAGTTCCGAAAGGTAAAGCAAAATAGAAGAGAGATCAGGTACCAGAGGATCCGAGCCTCAGTCCTGCATCCAAATACAAAACCTCTTCCATTTAGAGGCATAGGATTTCCTAGTGCTAGGCCGTCTAGCTTCCAAAAGAAGATCCAAAACTTGTTTGGGAAGACTAGAGGAAATCAAATTCCTTTGAAGAGCCAAGCTGCCAGGCAAAGGGTCTTGAGGTTGGAATGTAGTAACTGACCCTGATGCTGGGACAAAAGAAGGGTTCAGAGGAGAATCCAAGGAGGCCCCAAGAACAGGTGCTTTAAAGTTGGATACCAAAACTGTCGAGGCCAATTTGGAGCAATCAAGATGAGGAACTTGGGCTTGTCCTGTTTTATCTTCAGTAATACCCGAGGTAGTAGAGGAAGAGGAGGGAAGTCATATGCTGAAAGGCTTCTCCAGCTGAAGGACAGGGCATCCACTCTCCAAGCTGTTTTGTGGAAGGACCTGGTGCAAAAGCGAGGCAGCTGATGATTGAGATGGGATGCAAACAGATCTATCTGGGGACATCCCCAAACTGCAGTAATCCTGTTGAATAAGTTGGTGTCTAGCATCCATTCGTGAGGATCTGAAATGTTTCTGCTCAGGCTGTCTGCTAAGAGATTCTGTTTCCCTGGAATGAATTGAGCCTGGAGATGTAGATTCAAATTTAGAGCTGTGTCCCATAAAGCCATAGCTAGTCTGCAAAGGGCGAATGAGAATACCCCTGCTTGTTGATGTACCACATGACCGTGGTGTTGTCTGTGCGAATTAGCAGAGGCCCTGGTTGCAAAAGGTTCTTGAAGGCTAGAAGGGCATTTTGAACTGCCAACATTTCCTTCAGATTGATGTGCCAGTGAAGATGGTCCTTTGTCCAGGTTCCTGCTGGCAATTGTCTAGAAAGTGTGCTCCCCAAGCATAATCCGAGGCGTCCGTGGTTAGGATTTGAGTAGGTTGAGGAAGACGAAAAGGCTTTCCTTTGTTTAAAGTGCATACCCTGGACCACCAGAGGAACTCCCTCTGAAGGCAGGGGATCAGAGGAATCAGAATATCCAGATCGTGGTAATGCTGTGACCATACACTTTTCAGATACCATTGAAGCTTTCTCATGTGAAGCCTTGCGTTTGGAATTAACAGAATGCAGGAAGCCATGTAACCCAGAGCCTGCAGGAATTTCCTTGCAGTGAGCTGAGATAGAGTTGCTAAGGTGCTGAAAGTAGAAGCCAGCTGAGTTTGTTTTTCTGGAGTGAGGAAGGCCCTTTGTAAGGTTGTATTTAAGAGGGCTCCCAAGAATACCATTTGTTGAGAAGGGATCAAATGTGACTTTTTTGTGTTCACTGAGAATCCCAGTAGGAGGAGAAGACGTTGAACAAAGTCCAGATGTTGAAGCAGAAGATCTTTGCTGTCTGCCTGAATAAGGCAGTCGTCCAAATAGGGGTAAATCTGGATCCCCTGAAGTCTGCAGTAAGCCACTACTGGTGCCAGGCACTTGGTAAAGACTCTGGGCAGTAGATAAACCAAAGGGCAGTACAGAGAATTGAAAGTGCCTCGAACCTGCCTTGAACCTGAGGAATTTCCTGCGTTCTTGCCTGATGGGAATATGTAAATAGGCTTCCTTTAAGTCCAATGTCACCATCCAGGTGTCCTGTGCGCCCACTGGAATTAGTTGTTGCAGAGTAAGCATCTTGAATTTTGGAATTTCCAAAAGGTGTTTAACACAGAAAGGTCCAGAATAGGTCTCCATGAGTTTTGTTTTCTGGGAACCAGAAACAGTCTTGAATAAAACCTTTTCCCATCTCCGAGAGTGGAACAGGCTCTATGGCTCTCATGGCCAGAAGAGCATCCACTTGAGTTAAGGCCTCTGACCATTGATGTTTTGGCAGATCTGGCCAATCGTGAGCCCTTGGCAAAGTGTGAAAGTGGAATTTGTAACCTTTTAAAATCACGTCCAATACCCATCTGTCCTGGGTAATATGAGTCCAATTTCTGTAAAAAAAAGACAGTTTTCCTCCGAGAGGGGCATCCAGGTGAAGGGGTCCTGTAGCCCAACCGAGAGAGTCATTGAGTTTGCTTTCTTTGAGATTGGGATCTGTCTTCTCCCCTTCTAGGTGAAGAAGCAGTCCATTGTCTAGATCTGTAAGAGGCCTGACCTTGACCATGACCTATGGAGCGCCTATATCTTCCCCTTTGAGGCCTGTCAGACGTGGGAAAGGACCAATTTTTAGAGGGCCAATTCCTGGAAAATCTAGGAGGCTGAACTTGCAAGAAATCTTTTACAGTCTGCACAGACTTTGCCTTTTCTTCCATCTTTTTAATAACTTCCTCAGCCTTGGATCCAAAAAGAACATCATGTTGAACAGGGGCATCTAATAACTTAGCCTTAACCTGTTCGGGTAAACTTTGTTCACGAAGCCAGGCATGTCTCCTGATAACAGTACCAGAGGCTGCAGCCCTGCAAGAAGCATCCAAAGCATCAAAACCACAATGTAAACTATGCTTGTTCACTTGTTCAGTAGCATGCAAGACATCCTGAAGTTCCTTATCCTCTGCACAAGCAGGAAGGGAAGCAAGCTTTTGCTTTAAAACAGACAAAAGAAATTGCTGATACTTAAACGTATGAAACTGGCAATTTAAAGCCCTTACAGACAGGGTAGCAGAAGTATATACCTTTTTCCCCACCTGTCTAAAGCACGAGAATCCTTCTCAGAGGGAATAGGATTTTTAGAAGTAGCAACCTTAGCAGCCTTAGAGCCCTGAGAAATAGTTTCAGGATCCATGAAGGGTTTTAAATAAAAATAAATGGCGTCAGGAACCCTATAAAATCTATCAGGCTTAGAAGGAGCAGGAGGCATGGAATCAGGATTCAAATTAGCCTCAGAAAAAGCATCATCTACAATGTCCGAAACAGGAGGGATAGCTAAAGGCCTATGCTGAGGAAGAAGAAGAAATTCCCTAAGCCTCTTCTTGGAAGCAGAATACTCCTGTCCTTCCCAATGAAAATGTTCCCTCATCTCATGCAAGGTTTCCCCAAAGAGAAATCCTCAGGCGGAGGCCGAGGGTAAAGAGTCCTCAGCATCCGAATCCTCATAAGGAGGAAAGGAATAGTCCTGATCTGAGGAAGAAACAGAAGATACAGAAGTCTGGTCAGAGGAATCCAGAGTAACATCCTGTCGAGGCCTTTTCTCAGGAGGGGGGTGAGAACCCCTAATCATTGTAAGCAAATCTTCAGCCATCTTTAATAATTGCTTTTGTGTCTTGGGAGTGGATTCAGAAGCAGCTTGAGCAGGAACTTTAGACTTAACAGGAGTCTTTGTCTTTGCCTTTGAGATAGTGATGTGAGTAGGCCTGAAAACCCCCTCAGAAGCCGGTACCTGCACAGCGGTTCCGGACCCATCTGAAGGAGCGACGTCCGAAGGTCCTGCAGCAGTTAAAATAGTGGGCCTTGATGGCTCCCCATGGGAGTCCGTATCGGCCATCGGTTCAGAAGTGGCGGACGACAGGGGCTGCAAAAGCGCCTCACTGACGACAGCCGAACCGGACGCTGGCTACAGCTGCAACGAGTCCTGTTTGGACCTCGGAGGCCTGTCTTTGTGCTTCTTTTGAACTCTGGTAGTGTCCGACGACATTCTATAATTGAAGCGTCTGCCAAAATAATTTAAAGCCCAATCGTACCTGCGCTTGATAGTACGAGAGTTGAACCTGGCACAGAACCGACAACAAGAAACGTCGTGGTCAGGGCCTAAGCAAGGTAGACAGTAAGAGTGGAAATCTTTATGAGGTATTTGTTTCCCACACGCTATACAATTATTAACTTTTTCTGACATCGGAGGAACAAGAAAAAGATTCCCCAACGGGGTACTTAGCTTTGAGAAGAGAAGAACTTCGGACCGACAACAACAAAATACGCTGTTCGAAAATCGCCAACCAACGACTTGCGAGCTGCTTTCCACCGCACGGCAAGAAAGACTGGAGAAGATGGTGTCGGCTGAGGGCTATGTACCAAAGCGTACTGACGTCAGGGTACTAGCTTGTACAGCCGGACCCAGACTTTGGGATTCTGGCCGACCTCGGGCTGCCTGCCGGCAGGAGCACCCTACAGTTATGACTGCAACAGTGAAACACAAAGAACATCTTCAGAGATAGGCTCCAAATCAAAGGTACACTCGGTTCTGAGGTCTGTGGAACCGATGACCCTCCCACTGAAGTTTTTGCTTTTGTCACTTTAGGATCTGTAGATTTTGTGGATTTGGAGGACGTGCTAGTACCCTCATGGCTACTCAACACCTCAGAAAAGGAATGCTGTAATAATCCCCTGTCTATAAGCTTCTTCCTTCTCTCCAAGAGGACTCTTGAAGAAAAGGAATGGCAAATGCTGCAAGCGTCATGGAGGTGTTCAGCCCCCAGACAGTAGACACATTGAATGTGTCCGTCAGTGATGGACATTTTCTGCCCACAATCTGGGCATTTTTTTGAATCCCGATTTAGGATGGGATTTCTCCTTTTCATCAGACATAGTTAAGTAAAACAAAACAGTAAACTGCAAAAAGTAAGACAGTAAAGTCCTTACTTAACTTGTAAAGACCCACAAAACAACTAAGCCCAATCTGGGCACTATCTATAACAAATAATTATAGATTACAAATATAGGGCTAAAGAGGCCCACAGAGAAAAACCCTGACTATTAGAAAAGACTAATAAGTGTAAATAGGGCTAAAGGCCCACACAAACCAACTAAGCCAACAGGGCACTAACTATCTAAAAAGTACAGTTGCGTATCTACCATAAATGTAGATGTTCGAGTGTATTCACTGTTCCTGTCATTACTCTTGGGGTTATCCTGCTGGCAGGCTACCCTCAGTAAGCCAGAATTCCAAAGTCTAGGTCCAGCGTCAGCTGCTGTCGCCTCTTCCCTGACATCAGTGCGCCAGGGGTACAAAAGATGCAGCCGACGCCATTTTCTTCAGTTTTTCTTGCCCCAGATGTCAGGTGCCCCCAAACTGGTAGGCTGAAAAAATATGCCAATAAATATGCATGCACAAAAATAACATTTCCTTCATCTACAAGCAAATACACCACATAGGTTGTATAGGATAGAGAAGTACAGATAAGTCCCAGCAAAGAAAAGGGGGATGGTGGGTGGGTAACCTGGACTGCAACAGTGAATACACTTGAACATCTACATTTATGGTAGGTACACAACTGTACTATGTTCATCGTGTTTCACTGTTGCAGTCATTACTCTTGGGTTGAATCCCAAAGCTGAGGATGGGTGGCTGGGCTAAATAGGATTAGGAGAGGCTATAAGGACCTGCAAAACTGCAGTGGCAAAGCCTGCTCTGGATTTAGAGTAAAGAGGTAAGTGGTAGTGCTTTGTGAAAGTGTGCACTGAACTCCAAGTTGCAGCCTCTAACATATTTTTGATTGGTACTCCTCTGAGGAAAGCTGCTGAAAGTGGCTGCTGCTCTGGTAGAATGAGGCCTAATGCCCTTAGGCACTGATTTGCCATGCTGAAAATAGCAGAAACGGATGAAATGGCCTATCCCATTTAGAAATAGTCTGTTTTGAGATGGCCTTTCCTTGTGATCCTGCAGCATAGGACACTATAAGTTGCTCAGTCTTTCTGAAGGCTTTAGTTCTGTTCAGATAGAAGCATAACTGCCTGTGTATGTCCAAATAATGCAGAATTTTCTCACCCTTGTTCTGTGGATTTGGATAAAAGGTAGGCAAGTGAATGGTTTGGTTGAGGGCCACACTGGACACCACCTTAGGCATAAATGTTGGGTTTATCCTCAGAGAAACCCTGTCTGGATAAAAAATGATAAAAGATTCCACAGCCATGAGTGCCTGCAACTCCGAGACTCGTCTTGCACAGGTTATTACTAGGAGCAGAGCGGTTTTCCAGGATAAGAATTTTATATCCGCTGTTGAGGCTGGCTTGAAAGGAGGCAGTGTGAGTTTTTCCAAAACATAATTGAGGTCTCAGGCCGGAGTTGGTGCTCTCCTTGGAGGCCTAAAAAGTTTTTGGCCCCTCTGAGGTACTGCCTTATTTAAGGATGAGAAAAGATAGGTGGTTCCGTATTGTAACGGGCTGAAATGGCAGAGGCATGAATCTTAATTGATGAGAAGGAAAGGCCTTTGTTCAGCATATCAGTTAGGTATTGTAAAATCTGAGGGCTATTTGGTACACACGTGTCAATGCCTTGTTCCTGGTTCCAAGAACAGAATCTCTTCCATTTTTCTGCATAAGATTTTCTGGTACTGGGCCTCCTGGCCAAGATTACATCCGTAACAGCTTTTGAAAGAGGAGTGTTCTGAATGGCTACATTATTCGCCATGCTGCCAGATTTAAGGTCCTAAGTTGACTGTGCAAAATCCGATTGTTTTGTTGGGTCAGCAAGTGAGACGTTTGAGGCAATATCCATGCTGGACCTCGAGACAAACTCTTTAGGATTGGGTACCAGTGCTGGCGTGGCCAGTCTGGTGCAATCAGTATCATTTTTGGCTTCTCTTGTCTGACCTTTAGGTGTACCCTGGGAAGGAGAGGCAGTGGAGGAAAGGCATATACCGTTAGATTTTTCCAGCTGAAGGATAGGGCACCCACTTTCCATGCTTGCTTGTGATAAATCGTTGTGCAAAATCTCTGCAACTGGCAGCTGTGAGGGGAGGGAAATAGATCTATGTCTGGGCATCCCCATTTCCTTGTTATCATGCTGAAGACTTGGGGATCCTGTTTCCATTCATGGGGATCCATGAGGTTTCTGCTTAGTTCATCTGCCAGTGTATTTATTTTTCCTGGCAGGAATTGTGCTTGCAGGTGAACTTGATAAGTCAATCCTGTGTCCCATAAGGTCATTGCTTGAATGCAGAGGGGGTAGGAATGTGTACCTCCCTGCTTGTTTATGTACCACATGACCGTAGTATTGTCTGTCTTTATCAGTAGCTGTCCTGGATGAAGCAGGTCCTTGAAAGCTGTCAGGGCATTTTGAACAGCTAGCATCTCTTTTTGATTGAAGTGAAGATGCATCTGGTTTGCACGCCATGTGCCCTGAATACATTTTCCTGCCATATGGGCCCCCCAGGCATAATCTGATGCATCCGTTGTCAGTGTCTGTCTGGCTGTCGGTAAACTGAATGGCAGACCCTTGTTGTGGTGACAGGCCTCTGCCCACTATCGAAACTCCTGTTGCAGGCAGGGAATGAGTGCAATTACTGTCTCCAGGCTGCGGTAATGCTGAGTCCAAACACTTTTTAGATACCATTGTAGTTTCTTCATATGCAGTCTGGCATATGGAATTAGTAGAATGCTGGATGCCATGAAACCCAAGGCCTGCAGGATTTTCCTTGCAGATAAGTGTGTTTTTGTTGCCAATTTCTTGAAGTAAGAAGTCAGTTGCTTTTGTTTGTCTGGCATGAGATAAACCATCTGGGCAGTTGTATTTAAGCTTGCACCCAGGAATATTATCTCTTGAGAGGGCACTAGTTTTGATTTCTTTTCGTTTACTGGGTAACCTAGGCCAATTAGTAATCTTTTTACAAATGCCAAATGGTTTAGAAGAATGTCTTTGTTCTCTGCTTGAATTAGGCAGTCGTCCAAGTAGGGATATATTTGAATTCCTCTTTGTCTGCAAAATGCAATTACTGGTGTCAGGCATTTTGTGAAGACCCTGGGCACAGTAGATAAGCCAAAGGGCAGTGCAGAGAATTGGTAGTGCATTGAGCCAGCTATGAATCTGAGGTATCTTCTGCAAGATTGTCCGATTGGGACATGCAGGTATGCCTCTTTTAGGTCCAAAGTTACGAGCCAAGCCTTCTTGCCCAGTATGGGCAGTAGCTGCTGTAGATTCAACATCTTGAATTTTGGAACTTCCAGAAACGTATTTAGTATAGACAGGTCCAGTATTGGTCTCCAGATTTTGTCCTTTCTGGGCACTAGGAAAAGTCAGGAGTAAAGTCCTTGCCCCTGCTCTTGTTGTGGTACTTGTTGAATGGCCCTCATGTCCATGAGGGCTGTAATTTGTTTTTGTGCCTCTGCCCATTGATTGTGTGGCAGGTCTGGTATACCTTTTGACCTTGGAAGGGTGTGAAAATGGAACCTGTAGCTTTGGGACACTATGTCCAGGACCCATTTGTCTTGGTTAACCATTTGCCAATTTGATGAAAAAAGTGCTAGTTTTCCCCCTAAGGGGGCTGCCAAAAGAAAAGTGCTTGGATCTGGCAGAGGAAAGTCATTGGGACTGTTTCCTGTAAGGTTGTGATTTGTCTTCTTCGCTTTTGGAGGTAGGAGCACCCCATTGTTTAGGCCTGTATGAGCCTTGGGACCGAGATCTGCCTCTGGGACGCCTGTATCTGACTCTTTGTGGTCTGACACTGGAAAGGACCAATTTTTAGATGGCCAGTTCCTGCTAAACCTGGGTGGCTGTACCTGTAAGAAATCCTTGACTGTCTGCATGGATTTTGCTTTATCCTCCATTTTTTTCAACACCTCTTCTGTTTTAGCACCAAAGAAAGTATCATGCTGTAATGGAGCATATAATAATTTTGCTTTAACATGATCAGGCAGATTCTGTTCCTTTAACCAAGCATGCCTTCTAACAACAGAACCTGTAACAGCGGCCCTGCAAGAGGCCTCCAGTGAATCATAACCACATTGCAAAGTATGCTTTCCCACTTGCTCAGCTGCATGCAATAAATCCTGCATTTCCTTGTTCTCTGAACATTCAGTATTTGCCAACAATTTCTGTTTAAGCAGTGACATTAAATATTGCTGATATTTAAACATATGAAACTGACAATTTAAAGCCCTTACAGCCAAGGCAGCAGAAGTGTAAACTTTTTTCCCCCATATGTCTAGAGCCCTAGAATCCCTATCAGAGGGGTCAGGGTTTTTTTTGCAGTGGAAGCTTTAACCCCTTTGGGACCCTGAGATATAGTTTCTGGGTCAGCTGCAGGGTTTTTATATAGGAATTTATGAGAATCCGGGACCCTGTAGTATCTGTCTGGCTTAGCAGGTGCAGAGGGTAAAGAGTCAGGGGACAGGCTGGACTCTGAAAATACATCTACAATGTCTAGAACAGGTGGAATAGCAAGGGGTCTGTGCTGAGAAGTAGCAGAGTCTCTGAGCCTTTTCTTAGATTCAGAATAATCTTGGATCTACCAGTGGAAATGCTCCCTCATGGTATGCAGGGTTTCCCAAAAAAGAATAATCCTCAGGAGGAGAGTCTGAAGGAATGGATTCTTCAGCATCATAATTGTCATAGGGAAGCATGGAATAATCCTGTTTAGAAGAGGAATCAGAGGAAATAGAAACCTGATAGGTAGGCATACGCAGAGGGCAACCCATGAGAATTTTATGTGGAGAAAGACCCTTAGTAGGGTGCGGTTGTGCTCGCATAGAAAGTAAGGCTAGTGGTAAGGCTTGCACCCAAGTTAAGCCTGTTTCTGAAGTGACTTTAGCAAGCCTAGTTTTTAAGGTCTGATTTATGCGTTCAATAACAGCTGATGCCTGTGGTCTATACGGACAATGAAATTTTAAAGTAATGCCTAGCATAGTACACAATGATTTAACTAACTTAGCAGTAAAATGTGTTTTACGTTTAGAGTATATTTGACAAGGAACACCAAAACGAGGTATCAATTCATAACAATTATTTTGCAACTGAAATAGCATCGTTTTTAGCACATGGGTAGGCTTTTAACTACCCCAAAAAAAATATCAACAATAGTTAAAACATATTTAAAATGAGTACAAGGTGGGAGTTTAATAAAGTCCCACTGTAAAACACAAAATGGTTTGGCATCGGTTGAGCGGGAGCCAGAGTGCCCTTTGAAATGTTATGCTGTAAACAAATGGAGCACGTGCTTAAATTAATTTGCCATTAGGATGCTGCCAAATTGTATCAGAGCGTTGGAAACAGCTGTGGGCCAGCCATGTTTTTTTTTTTTTTTTAATTCCGATGTTTTAATTTGTAAAGCTTTTAAAACAGTACTGTCAAAAGTAACCGTTTGTAAGATAGGCTGCAGAAATTGTCCCTGAACAGTATTGTGAAAGAGCAGCCTGCTTGGCAGCCTAGTCAGGCAAATTGTTTTTCTTAGCTACTAGGGAGTCGTTAGACTGGTGAGCTGCACACTTGACAACAGCAATTTTGGAAGGTAACAATAAATCCGGTAAAAGGTGATTAATATATAGGTAATTTTTAATTGGTACCCCAGAGGATGTCAAAACCCCCTTTTCTTTTATAAGGTACTAAAATCATGAACAACACCATGGGCGTAATGTGAATCTGTATAAACAGTAACAGATCTGTCTTTGGCCATTTTACATGCATGTGAAAGTGCTACTAATTTCGCGGCCTGTGCGCAAGTGCCAGGTGGTAATTGTCCAGTTTGTAAAACTGCAGATGGCGAGCAGGATGACCATGCAGCCTGGAGTTCGCCAATATTATTTAGTAAACAGGATCCATTTACAAAAAGAACTAAATCAGGATAAAGCAAAGGAAAGTACAGTTTTGTACCTACCATAAATGTAGATGTCCGAATAGGAATGCATCTGCAGTCCTTACAAATGGGTTGTCCTGTCGTCAGGCAGCCCTTCGGTCGGCCGGATTCCAAAGTCTGGGTCTGGCCTCGGCTGGTGTCGCACTTCACCCGACGTCACAGCTGCAGCTCTTCGGGTATAAAGGCATCAGCCGACGCCATTTTCCTCAGTGTTTCTTGCCCCAGATGTCAGTTGCCCTCTTGGATAGCTAAATTTTGGATAAATGCCAATGTTTCCAAATAGTAGAAGGCAAACACAAAAAATAAGCATGTATGTACATATATACAAACAAATACACCATAAGAGTTCCCCCCCCAGCTAGCTATTAGATGGGCAAATACCCTAGGAATACCTCAGAGGGGAAGGAGGGTGGGTAATCCTGACTGCAGATGCATTCCTATTCGGACATCTACATTTATGGTAGGTACAAAACTGTACTATGTCCTTCAAGGATGCATCTGCAGTCCTTACAAATGGGTAGAATACCATAGCCAAACTAGGGGAGGAGGAAGAAGAAATTATGGTGTAGTTAGGATCCCTTGCAAAACAGCAGTGGCAAACCCTGCTCGGGATCTAGAGTATAAAGGTAAGTTATAATGCTTGGTAAATGTATGCACGGAGGTCCAAGTAGCAGCCTCTATAATGTCCTTGGTAGCCACTCCTCGTAAGAAAGCTGTGGTAGTGGCTGTAGCCCTTGTAGAATGAGGCCTTATGTTCTGTGGAGTTTGCTTTCCATGGTAGGAGTAGCAGAATCTGATGCAATTTCCTATCCACTTGGAGATTGTCTGTTTTGAAATTGCTTTTCCTTCCCTTCCTGTTGCATATGCTACCAGAAGCTGGTCAGTTTTTCTATTGCCCTTGGTTCTGTCCAGGTAGTAGCGTAACTGTCTATGTACATCCAAAGTATGCAGCAGTCTTTCCCCCCTGTTCTGTGGATTGGGGAAGAATGTAGGTAGGTGGATAGCCTGGTTTAAAGACACTCTGGATACCACCTTAGGCATAAATGTAGGATTTGTTCTCATGGACACTCTGTCTTGATGGAAGATTAGGAAGGGTTGTACTGCCATGAAGCCTGTAGCTCAGAAACCCTTCTTGCTGAGGTAATTGCCAGCAGGAAAGCAGTTTTCCAGGATAGGTGTTGAAGTTCTGCTGTTGCTGCTGGTTCGAAAGGGGGAAGTGTCAATTTTTCTAGCACAAAGTTCAAGTCCCATGCTGGCAATGGTGGTTTCCTAGGAGGTTTTACATTTTTAATTCCTCTCAGAAACTGCCTGAGTAGAGGATGCGAGAAGACAGGGGATCAAGCTGTATTCTGCAGAAATAGCTGATGCATGTATCTTGATGGAGGAATAGGACAGGCCTGTATGGAAAAGCTCTGCCAAATACTCCAGGATGTTGGCTATGTCTACCTTTGACACATCTTTTCCCCTTTCAGTACTCCAAATGAGAAATCTTTTCCATTTTCCTGCATAGTTCCTTCTTGTTGAAGGTCTGCGGGCCTCAAGGATAATGTCTTTAACCCTTTGGGATAAATCTGGGTTAGTTGCTCTTATGTAATGTTCCAGGCAGTCAGCTGCAGAGTTTTCAGGTTTGGATGCAGGGTGTTGTAGCCGCTCTGAGTTAACAGCAAAGGAATCAGGGGTAGTGTCCACATTTGCCCCCGAGACATGCTCCTCAGTAATGGGTACCAATGTTGTCTTGGCCAGTCTGGAGCTATCAGAATGATCCTTAGACGTTCCTCTTTGATTTTCAATAGCACATTGTGCATCAAAGGAAGAGGTGGGAATGCATATGCTGTCAGGCTTTTCCAACTGAAGGATAGAGAGTCCACCTTCCAAGCAAGTGGGTGGTACGTCCTTGTGCAGAATTTCTTGAGCTGGTGATTGAGTGGGGATGCAAATAGGTCTATTTGTGGTAGTCCCCATTTCCTTGTGATGGCCTTGAAGATGTCCGGGTGTAGCATCCATTCGTGAGCATCCGAGGTAGTTCTGCTTAATATGTCTGCTAGGATGTTTTCTTTTCCCGGTACAAAAATTGCTTGTAACTGAATGTTGTAGCTCAGAGCCATATTCCATAGGTCCAGTGCCATCCGGCATAGAGGGTATGAATGAGTGCCTCCCTGTTTGTTGATGTACCACATGACTGTGGTGTTGTCTGTCCTTATCATCAACTGCCCTTCTTGGAGGAATGGTCTGAAATTCTGGATTGCCAGTTTTACTGCCAGCATTTCCTTTTGATTTATGTGCAGGTGCAGCTGATCTTGAGTCCATAAGCCTTGTATGCACTTGTCCAGCATGTGGGCCCCCCAACCGAGGTCTGAGGCGTCCGTTGTGATGGTTTGGCTTGGTTGAATGCTGTGGAAGGGCAAACCTGGGTTTGACTGGCATGCCTGAGCCCACCATAGGAACTCTTGTTTCAGGCATGGGATTAGTGGTATTTCGGTTTCTAGGCTGTGCCTGTGTTGAGACCATAAATTCTTCAGGTACCACTGTAGCTTTTTCATATGTAGTCTGGCATGAGGGACCAGGATTATGCAGGATGCCATGAAGCCCAAGGCCTGCAGTACTTTCCTTGCTGTTAGTTGGTTCTGCTTTGTTAATGCCAAGAAGTAGAGGAAGTTGTTCTTGTTTTTCTGCAGTTAGGAATGCCATCTGTTTTGTTGTGTCCAATTCTGCACCTAAGAAG
Source organism: Protopterus annectens (assembly GCF_019279795.1). Lineage (NCBI taxonomy): Eukaryota > Metazoa > Chordata > Ceratodontiformes > Protopteridae > Protopterus > Protopterus annectens. Next base: position 1,114,958,932 of record NC_056741.1, read on the forward strand.
GTTATTCTTTGGGATGGTATCAGTCTTGATTTTTTTATATTGACTGTATATCCCAGGGCTTGCAGTAAGCAAATGACTCTTTGTAAGTCTTCTGTTAGCTTGTTCTGTTGTCCGCTTGTATCAGGCAGTCGTCCAGGTATGGATATATTTGGATTCCCTGAAGCCTGCAGTGAGCGATTACTGATGCCAGGCATTTCGTGAACACTCTGGGCGCAGTAGATAAGCCAAAGGGCAACGCTGAGAACTGATAATGCTCTGATCCTGCAAGAAATCTGAGGTATCTTCTGCAATTTGGTCGTATGGGGACGTGCAGGTATGCCTCCTTGAGATCTAGAGTCACCAGCCAAGACTCCTTGCCCAGCATGGGAAGAAGTTGCTGTAGGGTCAGCATTTTGAATTTTGGAACAATGATGAATGTGTTTAAAGCGGACAGGTCGAGAATAGGCCTCCAATTTTTCTCTTTTCTTGGTACCAGGAAGAGTCTGGAGTAAAATCCCTTTCCTTGTTCCATAGATGGTATCCTTTCCACAGCTCTCATTTTTACTAATTGAGCTATTTGTTTTAGAGCTTCTGTCTTTTGATTTGGTGGTAGGTTTGGCATTCCTCTTTTTCCTGGTAAAGTATGGAAATGAAACCTGTAGCCTTGGTCTATAGGTTGCAAAATCCACTTGTCTCTTGTGATGCAGTGCCAGTTTTTTGAAAATAAGGCTAACTTTCCACCTAAGGGTGCTGCTATTTATTCCCTGGTAGGCGGTGCCAGAGCCAAGTCACTGTGATTGTCCTGTTGCAGTGGTAGTAGTTGTGTCTGTGCCTCGCTGGTTGTTACCTTGCCACTGGCGTCCCCTGTAGGCACCTCCTCTGGATTGGTTTCTGCCTCTTGAACGCCTATTCCTGCCTCTCTGTGTTTTAGAGGAGTCTGGAAAGGACCAATTTTTGGAAGGCCAGTTCCTGCTAAACCTTGGAGGCTGAACCTGTAAGAAATCTTTCACTGTTTGTACAGATTTTGCCTTCTCTTCCATTTTCTTCAGTACCTGCTGAGCAGGAGAACCAAATAAATTGACCTTATCCATAGGAGCATCTAATAGTTTTGCTTTAACATGATCCGGTAAGACCTGTTCTTTCAACCATGCATGCCTTCTGATAACTGTGCCAGTCATGGCTGATCTAAAGGAAGCCTCCAGTGCATCATAGCCACATTTTAAAGAATGGTTACTAATCTGCTGAATGTTATGCACCATTTCTAGAACATATTTCTTATCTAAAGAGTCATCAGAGGACAGTTTCTTAGTTAACTGATCAAGCATAAACTCCTGGTATTGGATCATATGAAACTGACAGTTCAATGCCCTAGCTGAGAGAGTAGCAGAGGTGTATACTTTTTTACCCCATCTATCTAAGGACCTGGATTCCCTTTCAGAGGGAGGGATTTTTAACTGAGGTCGGCTACTGCCTTAGGCCCCTGGGAGATAGTCTCGGGATCTGCAAAGGAGCCTTGTATAAATGGTGATGTGTGTCCGGGACCCTGTAGAACCTATCGGGCTTAGCAGGGCTGGAGGCAAAGTATCAGGAGCAGTGCAAGCATCATTAAATGCATCATCTACAACAGGAAGAACTGGAGGTATAGCTAAAGGCCTATGTTGTGGTAAATGCAAAAAGTCCTAAGCCTTTTCCTTGAATCTGAGAAATCTTGCCCCTGCCATTGAAATTGCTCCCTCATGGCATGTAAGGTTTCCCCAAAGGAAAATTCCTCTGGTGGAGAGGCAGAAGGAATCGATTCCTCAGCATCGGAGTCTTCATAAGGAGAAAAAGGAGCCTCTGGATGGTCTGTATTGTCTGAATCATCAGAAGAATCATCTGAGGACACTGGCTCAGGGGGCTCTGCTCTAGGTCTCTTTTCTGGAGGAGGTTGAGAGGCCCTGTCTGGATGAGGTTGGGATCCCCTTATTAAAGAGATGAGATCCTCTGCCAGAGTAAGCATTTGGGAACTGGAGCTGGGCCTGTGAGAGGGGGGCTTAACAGGGACAGACTTAGAAGTTTTGGCTGCTTTAGCCCTGGCAAAGGCCTTTATGGACATGGCTGCAGGTGGCCTAGCAGCACCACGTGCAGGGGTTGAAACATACAAGGGGATGGTGTCCGATAATTCTTGTGAAACCACAGTAGCAGGTTGAATTTCAGAGGCCGATTCAACCAGGTTAGAAGGGGCCTCGGTAGTAGTCATGGATTTGGCTGAAGTTAGAACCGCTTGCTCGGTTTCGGCCGAAACAGAGACACTCACGGTTTGCTTAACCGCGGTTTCGGCCTTTTCTTTGCGTTTCTTAACAACTTGTGAAGTCGGAGGATCCGACGGCATTATGTACGCGAAATCTGAGCCGAAAAACTGTTCAGCAAACTCCGACCGACGTCTAAGCGTCCGTCGGTTGAAAGAAGCACAGGCTAAACAAGCTGCTACGTCGTGGTCTGGGCCTAAACAAGGTAAGCAGTAAGAGTGGAAATCTTTATGAGGTATTTGTTTCCCACAAGTTAAACAGTTATTCACTTTTTCTGACATCGGCTGAGGCAAGAAAGAGTCCCCAACGGGGTACTTAGCTTTTTAGAAGTCTTCGAAGTAGTATTCGGTAGTAGTAATCTCTGGATCTGACCGACCGGCACTTGCGAACAGCTTCGGCTTCGGGCGCCACGCGGCAAGAAAGACTGGGGAAAATGGCGTCGGCTGATGCCTTTATACCCGAAGAGCTGCAGCTATGACGTCGGGTGAAGTGCGACACCAGCCGAGGCCAGACCCAGACTTTGGAATCCGGCCGACCGAAGGGCTGCCTGACGACAGGACAACCCATTTGTAAGGACTGCAGATGCATCCTTGAAGGACATCATTTTGCAAATCTAACCTAGGAGAAAGAACAGTGTTAACTACAAGCACACAGTCATGTGGTTTGCCCCCGTCACTAGTTGGAATCAATGTAGCAGGGTTTAGTGGTGGGCAACGTGTGATTTGAACAGTGGGATTACTTAATAAACTTAACTCACATTTAGTGAAGCGAGCATTAGAAACATACTGTGTTTTTGAATTTAAAAGTAACGCTTGCACCGCATGAGGTAACGGTGCTGCCATATCCATCAAAATAGCAGCGGCTGCCACCGCTCGTAAATAGGGTGGATAGCCAGAAGCAACAGGGTCTGAGTGCTGTAATATGCTATAGGTCGATAGCCTCTCGTGTGTGCTTGTGCCAGCAAGCCCAGGGCAGTTTCATTTTTTTCACAACAGAAGATGACAAAGGGTTTAGAATAATTTGTAAGCCCCAGAGCACGTGGGTTCATCAGTGCTGTTTTAATAGCCTGAAAGGCGTTTTTATGTTCAGGGAACGAAGGCAGAGGGTCTGTGATCTCTTTTTTAAAAGCTGTAACAGAGGGGCAGAAATTTTTGAAAAATTGGGCACCCACTGTCTACAATAACCTGCTAGGCCGAGGAATCTCCTGAGTTGTCTCCGAGTTACAGAGCGGGGGCAGTCTGAATGGAGGTAATTTTACTTGTAAGTATTTGACGTAAACCCATAAAAATTGTCCCCCCCAGGTATTGTACCTTTTCTTGACAGGACTGCAGTTTAGATTTATTTACCTTAAAACCTCGTTCGGCTAAAAACTTTAAAACTAGAAGTGAGTTCTCTATACAAGACTTGGCATCTTGTGAAGCTATAAGAATATCATTTACATATTGGACCAATACTGAACATGGTGGTAACTGTAAATCCTGCAGTTGTCTGTGCATTTCTCAAGAGAATAGGGTTGGAGACTCTACATATTCTTGGGTTAGTCGGGTCCAAGTATACTGTTGGTCCTTACAAGTGAATGCAAACAATTACTGACTATTTGAATGTACTGGAATAGAGAAGAAAGCTGATGAGATATCTATAACCGTAAAACAACATACTGTAGGTGGGATACAGCTTAAAATCGTAGCTGGGTTTGGTACGATTGGAAAAACAGGCAAGACTTTCTGCAAGTCTTGCACAAATCTGTAAGCTTGTTTACCAGGTTTTCTTACTGGTAGAATTGGAGTATTACATGGACTTGTTGTAGGTACTATAATTTCTTGTTGTACCAAGGCAGAAATGACGGGGGCAATACCAGATGTAGCCTTTACCGTCAAAGAGTACTGTGGTACCCAAGGTAACTTTGCTCTGGGTTTTAAGGTTATTTTTTACAGGAGTGGCTGAAATCAGAAACCCAACATCATTATCATGAGTGGTCCATAGATGAGAGGGTAATGGATTTAGATACTTATTTTTATTGAGGTCAGACTGCATACACATTGTTTGCAGAGTGACATTTTTATTTAAAGTAGCCAAAATACTATCTTGTTTATCTGAAGGTATTTATAAATATACTCTTTCAGCAGTGCAGAAGATGGTTGCTCCCATCTTACAGAGCAAATCTCTTTCCAATAAATTTAAAGGTGCTGAGGGTCCTACTAAAAATGCATGATTGTCTTGTAAAGGTCCCAAAATTACTGGGACAGTTTCAGAATATTCAATAAGAATGCCAGAGACACCTACCCCTCTAGTTATGTTATTAGAGAGGGGGACATTTATTGCTGCTTTGCCAACTAACATAGATTTGGATGCTCCAGTGTCAATCAAAAATGGGTACGGTTTATTTTTGACAAGTACAGTTTTGTACCTACCATAAATGTAGATGTTCGAGTGTATACACTGCTGCAGTCATCACACTTGGGTTATCCTGCGTCAGGTGGTCCCGCAGTCAGCCCGAGTTCCAAAGTCTTGGTCCGGTGTCGGTTGCTGTCGCTTCTTCCCTGACATCAGTGCGCCAGGGGTATACAAGATGCAGCCGAAGCCATTTTCTTCAGTTTTTCTTGCCCCAGATGTCAGGTGCCCCCAAAAAGGTAGGCAATGTAAATTGCTAATAAAACATACATAACAAAAGCAATCAAATACTTTATGTTACCAGCAAATACTTCCCAAAGGCAGCAAGGGTAGAATACCAGGGTAAGTAACAGCAAGTAAGAGGGGAAGGAGGGACGGTAACCTGGACTGCAGCAGTGTATACACTCGAACATCTATATTTATGGTAGGTACAAAACTGTACTATGTTCATCGTGTTACACTGCTGCAGTCATCACACCTGGGTAGAATCCCAAAGCAGAGGTAGGGTGGCTGGTTCTATAAGGCAGTAGGGGTGGCTATAAGGCCCTGCAGAACTGCAGTGGCAAAGCCAGTTCTTGATTTAGAGTAAAGAGGCAGATGGTAATGCTTGGTGAAGGTATGTACAGAACTCAAGTTGCTGCTTCCAAAATGTCCTTGGTAGGTACTCCTCTGAGGTAGGCAGTTGAAGTGGCTGTTGCCCTGGTGGAATGAGACCTAATGTTGCTAGGTGCAGTTTTCCCATGATGTGTACAGCAGAAACGTATGCAATGGCCTATCCATTTTGAAATAGTCTGCTTTGAAATGGCTTTTCCCTGTGTTCCTGCAGCATATGATACAAACAATTGCTCAGTTTTTCTGAAAGCTTTAGTTTTGTCCAAGTAGAAGCGTAACTGCCTGTGTATGTCCAAGGAATGCAGTAGTCTCTCCCCCTTATTCTGTGGATTTGGATAAAAGGTTGGCAAGTGAATAGTTTGGTTTAGAGCCACACTTGATACCACCTTTGACATAAAAGTAGGGTTTGTTCTTAAAGACACCCTGTCTTGGTGGAATATGATGAAGGGTTCCACTGCCATTAGTGCCTGTAATTCTGAAATACTTCGTGCTGAGGTTATTACCAGGAGCACAGCAGTTTTCCAAGAGACATATTTTAAGTCTGCTGATTTAGCTGGCTCAAAAGGAGGTAAAGTTAATTTCTTCAAGACAAAGCTGAGATCCCAAGTTGGAGTTGGTGCTCTACAGGGCGGTCTTATGTTTTTAGTCCCTCTGAGGTACTGTTTTACCAAAGGATGAGAAAAAAATAGGTGGATCCGTGTTGTAATTAGCAAAGATGGCAGAGGCATGGATCTTAATAGATGAAAAGGAGAGGCCCATGTCCAGCATCTCAGTCACGTATTGTAGTATCTGAGGAATATTTGGGACAAGAGGGTCAAGGTTGTGAACAAAGTGTGGCAAAGAATCTCTTCCATTTATCCGAATATGCTTTCTTGGTACTAGGCCTTCTGGCCTCCAGAATGACATCCATAACAGCTTTGTAGAGAGGTATTGTTTGCTTGACTAAGCAATTTGCCATGCAGCCAGGTTTAAAGTCTTGAGCTGGCCGTGCAGTATCAGATTGTTTTGCGGCGTCAGAAGTTGTGAGATTTGAGGCAAAATCCATGGTGGTCCTTGTGCTAAGTTCTTTAAGATTGGGTACCAGTGCTGGCGTGGCCAGTCTGGGGCAATCAGGATCATCTTTGGCCTTTCTTGTCTGGCTTTTATGAGTACCTTTGAAAGGAGAGGCAGTGGTGGGAAAGCGTATACTTGTAGGTTTTTCCAGCTGAATGAGAGGGCATCCACTTTCCATGATTGTGGGTGGTAAGTCCTTGTGCAGAATTTCTGTAGCTGGCAATTCATTGGGGATGCGAACAGATCTATGTCCGGGCTCCACCATTTCTGTGTTATCATCCTGAACATTTGTGGATTTAATTTCCACTCGTGTGGATCCATGATTTTTCTGCTTAAGTCGTCTGCCAGTGTGTTTTTCTCTCCTGGCAGGAATTGTGCTTGCAGATGAACTTGACAGGCTATAGCCGTGTTCCACAAGGTCATGGCTTGTCTGCAGTGGGGATATGAATGAGTGCCCCTTGCTTGTTTATGTACCACATAACTGTGGTGTTGTCTGTCCTTAGAAGAAGATGTCCTGGATGCAGAAGGTCCTTGAAAGCTATAAGGGCATTTTGTACAGCTAGCATCTCTTTTTGATTGATGTGAAGATGCCTTTGTTCTGCATTCCAGTTGCCCTGAATACATTTTCCTGCCATGTGTGCTCCCCAGGCGTAATCCGAAGCATCTGTTGTCAGTGTTTGCCTGGCTGTGGGTACAGTGAAAGGCTGTCCCTTGTTGAGGTGACAGGCTTGAGCCAACCAACGAAACTCTGTGACAGTTTTAAGACCAGACACTCTTTAGGTACCATTGTAGTTTCCTCATATGCAGTTTTGCATATGGAATTAGTAGTATGCAAGATGCCATTTAACACAAGGCCTGCAGAATTTTTCTTGCAGGGAGTTGAGTCTTTGTTGCCATTAATTGGAAATATTGAATCAGTTGTCCTTGCTTGTCTGGCGTGAGATAAGCCATCTGGGCCGTTGCATTTAAGCTGGCACCCAGGAATATTATCTCGTGAGGGCACTAGTTTTGATTTCTTTTTGTTTACTGTGTACCCTAGGCAAATTAGCAGTCTTTTTACAAACGCCAGATGCTTTAGAAGAATGTCTTTGCTCTCTGCTTGAATAAGGCAGTCGTCCAACTATAGATAAATTTGAATTCCTTTTTGTCTGCAAAATGCAATTACTGGTGCCAGGCATTTTGTAAAGACCCTGGGCACAGTAGATAAGCCAAAGGGCAGTGCAGAGAATTGGTAGTGCATTGAACCTGCTAAGAATCTGAGGTATCTTCTGCAATTTTGTCTGATAGGGACATGCAGGTATGCCTCCTTGAGGTCCAATGTTACTAGCCAAGCTTTCTTGCCCAGCATGGGAAGAAGCTGCTGTAGTGTCAACATTTTGAATTTTGGAACATCCAGGTAAGTATTTAGAGAAGAAAGATCCAGAATGGGCCTCCAGGCTTTGTCCTTCCTGGGAACCAGAAAGAGTCTTGAGTAAAATCCTTGTCCCTGCTCTTGTATTGGTACCTCTTGAATAGCTCTCATGTCCATGAGTGCTGTAATTTGCCTTTGAGCCTCTGCCCATTGATTTGGTGGCAGATTTGGCAGAGTGTGAAAGTGGAACTTGTAACCTTGAGACACAATATTGAGAACCCATTTGTCTTTGGTGATTAAATGCCAATTGTGACTGAAAAGTGTCAGTTTTCCCAAGGGGGCTGCCATGAGAGAGATGTTTGGCAGCTGTAGTGGGAAGTCACTGGGTCTGCTTTTTATAAGGTTCAGGCCGGTCTTCCCCTTCTTTCTGGGTTGAAGTACCCCATTGCCGAGGCCTGTAAGTACCTTGTGGTTGTCCTCTGCCTCTTGGATGCCTGTATCTGCCCCTTTGAGGTCGGTCTGAAACTGGAAAGGACCAATTCTTTGTTGGCCAATTTCTGCTAAATCGAGAAGGCCGAACCTGTAAGAAATCCTTCACCGTTTGCATAGATTTTGCTTTATCCTCCATTTTCTTTAATACCTCTTCTGCCTTAACTCCAAATAAAACATCCTGCTGCAAGGGTGCATCCAATAACTTTGCTTTAACATGATCTGGTAAGGTCTGTTCTTTTAACCAAGCATGCCTTCTAATGACGGACCCTGTAACTGCTGCTCTACAGGAGGCCTCTAAGGAATCAAAACCACATTGCAAAGTACGTTTTCCCACTTGTTCAGCTGCATGCAATAAATCCTGCATTTCCTTATAGTTAGGAAGATCTGAATTTGGAAGCATTTTTTGTTTCAACTGAGACATCAAATATTGCTGATATTTAAGCATGTGAAAATGGCTATTTAGTGCTCTAATTGCTAAAGTTGCAGATGTGTATACTTTCTTTCCCCATCTGTCTAATGCCCTGGAATCTCTATCAGAGGGGACTGGATTTTTTGCTGTAGAGGCCTTTACCCCTTTGGGACCCTGGGAAATAGTTTCAGGGTCAGCAACAGAGCTTTTATAAAGGAATTTGTGAGAGTCAGGGACTCTGTAATATCTGTCTGGCTTAACTGGAGCTGGAGGTAAAGAATCAGGATTTAAGCTGGATTCAGCATACACATCATCCACAATATCTAACACTGGCGGAATAGCAAGGGGTCTGTGTTGAGGTAATAAAAGGAAATCTCTGAGCCTTTTCTTGGATTCTGAGTAATCCTGGCCCTCCCAATGGAAATGCTCCAGCATGGTATGTAAGGTTTCCGCAAAGGAGTAGTCCTCTGGTGGAGAGGCTGAAGGAATGGATTCGTCCGCATCAGAATCCTCATAAGGGGGTAAAGAGTATCCTAGGTCTGAGGATGAATCTGAGGAGATGGACACCTGGTCGGATGAGTCAAAGTCTGCATCCTGTCTACGCATTTTATCAGGAGGAGGGTGGGACCCCCTTATCAGAGTTATTAGGTCTTCGGCCATTTTGAGCATCTGTTTCTTAGGCATGGAGGCCTGTGCTGGTGAATGTTTGGTTTAGAGTTAGCAGAAGATTTAATGGTTAACTGAGTAGGCCTGAAAACACCCTCTGAAGCTGCGGGTTTGTTCAGCTACTCCGGAGCCCTCAGAAGGGTTAGTCTCGGTAGGTCTCAAGTATGGTGTATCCGAAGGCCCAGCCATCTCCACGTTGGGAGTCAGAGGCGGCCTGTGGTTCCAAAGAAGCAGTCATCAGGGGCTGCGAAGGCGCCTCACTGAAAATCGGAGAACCGGAGACTGGCCTAGTAGAGGCTTCGTCGTCAGTTTTGGGCCTCGGATGCCTGTCCTTGTCTTTGCACTTTTTGTGTATTCCGGTCGTCGGTTGTTCAGACGGCATGGTGTAATTGAATTTTCTGCCAAAATAATGTCGGGCAAAATCAAATTGACGTTTAATAGTGCGCTTGTTAAAACTAGCACAAAACAGACAACCAGTGACGTCGTGGTCTGGGCCTAAGCATGGGATACAATAGGAATGGAAATTCTTATGAGGTATTTGCTTCCCACAAGAAATACAATTATTAACTTTTACTGACATCGGTCTGAGGCAAGAAAAAGTTTCCCCAACGGGCTACTTAGCTTTATAGAAGACATCGGTTCTGGATTCGGAATGAAAATATCAGGAGTCAGCCGACCGGCACTTGTCAACTGCTTTTGCATCGGGCACCGCGCGGCAAGAAAGACTGAAGAAAATGGCGTCAGCTGCATCTTGTATACCCCTGGCGCACTGACGTCAGGGAAGAAGTGACAGCAACCGACGCCGGACCAAAACTTTGGAACTCGGGCCAACTGCGGGACCGCCTGATGGCAGGATAACCCAAGCGTGATGACTGCAGCAGTGTAACACGATGATCATGTGGTCCATCTTGATCCACAGGGATGAAAGGGCACAACTGCTGTTGTCTTTGTTCAAGGAACCTTTATTGTGATGGCTGCCGATTGGATGGAGTCCAATTAGAATTTTTATTGAGGTGACGTATCAGTGGGTGGGGGCAGGTTGCTTAGCCAGATACGGACATTTATTTTTCCAATGGCCTACCTGGCCACAATTGAAACACTCCGTCTGATTATTATAGCTTTGGTGTGGGGGCCGATCTATTTTCCTGCCAGTTTTGTCTGTTTTGGTTTTTAGCCCCTTGGCGTCCACCTCTCCCTCTTTTCCATCCTCATCCTCCCCGTCCACGCTGCCCGAAGGCAGTACACATCTGAATCTGCACTTTAACCAATTTTTTCTGTAAATCCTTTTTTTTCTGTGCTAAGTGGTCGGAGAGGTATTGCACTTGTGTGACTAATTTATGCAATCCAAGACGATGCCAGTTTAAACATACTTCCTTTAGCTTATCCCGTACTTGTGGGCGTAACCCATCTATGAAAGCAGCTGACAATCTGCTCTGTGCCGGCCCTTTGGTGGGTTCTGGGTAACCAGGGTAAGTCTCAAAGGCTTTAGCTCTAAAATACATTGCAGCTTTTGCTTCTTTATGAGTCTTACTACGAGTTTTTGGCCCCTTTTTTCTATCGCTTGTTTCTGAATCAGATTCACTAAAGTGACTGTCCGCAGCTTGTTTTCTTTCTCTAGGGGTGGAATCTGGCTGCTGTACTTCCGCTTGTTGTTGAGCAAGGGGGGGGGGGGCTGATACTGCGGGGGTGCAATCGGTGGTGCAGTCGGTGGTGGGAGAAGCCAAGCATTATAGTCTTCTGACGATTCAGTTATTTGCATTTTAGCTAATTCCTTTACAGGATAAAGCCCCTTAAAGGGTGGGTCCTTCAAGCATTTACCGTTTACTACATCTAAATTACTAGCAGTTTGTTGTAATTCCCTCAATTGCTCCTTTAACTTTTGCTGATTATCTTTTAGACTACTAATAACTGAATCCTTTTCTCTTTCTTTTCCTCTGTCATCCAATCATTAAATGCTGCCCAGCACAACCCTAGTATTCTTCTCACTTTTCTCTTTAACTTTCCTTGGAGATTAAGCAAAATAAATTTATTAAAACTACCATTTTCTGGAAAGGCGAGTTTACCATCACCCTCAGTGAGGGCGACCCACTGACTTATAAATATACAACTGTCCCAGGACACAGGAAAATACATATAACCAGCTGGTGTACCTCTCTTTCTGGCTCGTTTATGGTTTCCACACTCACTTCCATTTTCACACAATAAGCTATACTGTATTTTACAGATGTAGCTGTGACATTTTGTAAATGTCATTTTCCCCACTCTCGTATCTCCTTTCACGCTTATGTCACCAGTTTTTCGTTTTAATCCACTCTCATACTGCACAATCAATAGCAGAAAAAAAATTCATGCCACTTACCTCAAAACAACTGAATGAGAGGAATTATTACATTTCTATAAAATTATACAGTCCAAATTTTAAAGCAAGCAAGTATAGGAAATGAAAGAAACACTGCCAGAACAGAAAATTCTGTCATGGGCCCTTTTACTAGCAGTACTTCGTTCATTCCCCAACTACCGCAGCTGTTGTCAATTCAGATCCAAGTCACGGCACCATTTGTTGCATTTTAACATTTCACCTTAAATGAAGACAAAACACTTCTTCCTCTCTTTCAGTGGTATTTATTACACACGTGTGGGTGCCTCATGGAAAGTACCAGGAAGACTCTCCGAACAAAGGAATGCATAAGCTTATATATTGGTGATACTGCTGACAGTACAAAAATATAAACTAGACCAGTTAAATTAGTACAAAAGACAATTAACCAATCAGTGGTACAAAGTTCATCTCAATGTATACAGATTGTCACATACTCAATTTCCTTAAGCACATACTTTGGCCATTCATATTCTACAGAATAGTTCCCAGAGAGAGAGAGTGTGTCTTGAAAGGACTGCAATGCTAGAAGTACCGCTCTCATCCCCAGAACACTGATATGCAGGTGAGCCTCGTATCTGCTCCATGCGCCTTGGGCTGTTCTTCTCTGATAATGCCCCCACCCCACCCTATCAGGGAGGCATCCGTGGTCACCGTGGTTATGGGAGTGGGTAGAACAAAGGGGCGACCTAGAGTTACTTGGTGAGATGTCAGCCACAACTGAAGGTCCTTCTTGCAGGAATTAGTTATCAGGATTTTGTGTGACATGGGGGGGGGGGGGTCTTGAAAAGACCACTGCATGAACAGGAGCAATTGTAGTACACATGCATACGCATCAGACCCAAAGAAATCTCAATGATCGCTGCCGCCATTGTCCCTAGCAATTTGAGTACCACTGAAACAGGGGCTTTTTCTCTCTGGAGCAGGTCCAGAACCTGATTTTGTAGAACACAAACTCTTTCTGGTGGAAGGTTTAAGGTCAAAGTAATAATATTTAGCGCTGCTCCTATAAAAATGGTATGTTGCGATGGCGACAAGGCAGATTTTTCTGACTGCAGAGGTTCAAAGCTGTGTCCCTTGCCTGCATGAGTTGGTGCCTGGTGGTGGCAGTGAGGAGCCAGTCATCTAGGTATGGAAACATCTGGAATCCCAAAGGTCTCAGATGAACCGTGACTACTGTCATGCATTTGGTGAACACTCTGGGGGCTGTAGTGAGACCAAAGGGCAGAGCGCAAAATTGATAATGACTGGCTCCCAGCCGGAAGCGCAGATGATCTCTGGATGGCCTGTCCATTTTTATGGGGTAGTACGCATCCTGGAGATCTATCGAACACATCCAATTCTCTTTCCCTAAAAGGGGAAGAATTGAATGTAGCATGACCATCTGGAATTTTGTCTTTCTTACCGACTTAAGTCTGCTGAGATCCAAAATGGGCCTCCAGTCACCTGTTTTCTTTGGAACTAAAAAGAACCTTAAGTAAGTTCAGGATCCTCTTTGGTCTGCTGGGACTGATTGGATGACTCTTTCTAGCAACCTTTGGATCTCTGAGGTTGCTTGTTCCCTGTGACTGGGTGGACTGTCCGGGATTTTTCTTATAAGGGGGGGGGGGGGGGAGTGGCAAAAGGAATACAGTATCCTCTGGATATGATGCTTTTTACACAGTTGTCTTGTTATTTTTAGCTAGACAACTGGGTACAAACAGAAGTGTCCCTCGACTTCCTCCAGAGATGGACAGGTGGGCCTCCTCTCAGGAGCGCTGATGTGGCTTCCCAAAGAACTGTTCTCTGTCGCCCTGGTTCTGCGGACCCCCTCTGCTGCATGGGCGGCTTCTTCCACATTGTTACTCCCTCCTCTGCCACTAGAGGGGGGTTCACCATGTGTGTCCTGGAAAGCACACTGAGTTTTACACAACCACATCTTCCCTCCCCTTATGACCTTTGGGGTAAGGTCTGGTAGAGGTGGAAAAGCAGACTCCGATGGCAGACAAAGTCTTTCCATCCTGTTGACTCCTGGTAAGCGTTTCCTTCACTCTGGGTCCAAAATGGAACGAGCCATCGAAAGGGGTGTTAATAAAGGATGACTTAAAGGGCTCCGCAAAAGAACATAAGTGCATCCAGACATGTCTTTTAAGAGCAATTCTTGTCCCCGCTGCCTTACTCGTTCCATCAGCTGCATAGGAGACCAGATGCATGGAAGAGTTTACAAGAGAATTTAGTGTACTGAGCTTGGAAGTTAATTTCTTTTTGAACCTCGCAGCTACTGAACCATGTAGAGTACCCTCCTAGTTCTTTCAGGAGATCCCTTTGCAACCTTGCAAAGTCTGTTATTACATAGTTCAGTGTTCGGAGAGCAAAAGTCATTGAACTAAACATGTGCTTACCATATCTGTCCACGATCCTAGAATCCTTATTAGGAGGACAGACACACACAGAAGTTTGACAGTTCCTTCTTGGTGGCTGCCGTCATCACCATAGCATCAACGGGCACTCCTTTGGTCAGGAAGGTTTTGTCCTGGGGGGGGGGGTTATAAATTTATTAGGCCTCCTAGGGACAGGCTCCATGGTATCCGGGGACTCCCATGCCCTTCAAGAGATTAGCTCAATCAACTCAACAAAGGGTGGAGACAGCCAAAAGGTGGAGGGCTGAGACCCAAAAGCCTTCAGGAGCACTGACTCATCATCAGTAGAGTTAAGGGACATCCAGCCACCCCTCTGCTTAAGAATTTCCAGAATATCTGCGAAGGAGATATCCTCCGAGGGGGACCATGGGAACCCTTTTGACTCATCTAAATTAGTGTCCAAAGTGACAGATTCCTGTGGGGAGTCCAGAAGCTTCCTCTTGCAAAGTCTCTTCCTGGGAACCTCTTCAGTGGGAGCTTCTGAAGAGGTCTCGGAAGAGCAGGGCTCACCCAATGAGGCTTCCTGGGGCTCACAGTCCCTACACTTTAGAGGGATGTGTGATGAAGAGGTAGACACCGGTGCTCTGGGGGAAGGAGCTACTGGTTCTGATGGTGCAGTTCTCAGCACGGACAACACCCTTCTCATAGCATCGAAGGCACTTCGATCCCGACGCGAAGAAACCCCCTGATACAAAGATAAGGAAGATTCCCTTGGTGCCAGAACACAGGGCTCCGATCCCAATATTGGAGAAGTGCTCACCCGAGCCGAGGCCCCGAGAGGCAAAGTCGGAACCGAAAAAATCGGTCCAACTATCCTCCGTGAACCAAACGGACAAGCGTCGGCTCCTAGACCCTTCTGTCGGCACAGATGATGTCAGGGATGTCAGGACTGCCAAGCCTGAAGTAGGCGTTAGACCCAAAGGCTCCACAATCATCAGCTCCGAGCACTCTGGCTCTGAAACTTCAAGATGGACTGGAAGAGGAACAGAAGACAGTGGAGGGGGGGGGTTCTGTTGGTTCCAAAGTCCCAGGGCTTAACCCAGATAAAAGTTTGGCAAGCAGTGGTGTCTGCAGAAGCCTCTGCACCACAAGATCCACATCCTTATCAGAGAGTCTTGAGGAATGGGAAGAAGCTATGGAAGAGGCCACTGACTGAAGGATTGGAGACTTTAAAGTAGGGGATACCAGCTCCAGTATCGGGGAACCGGCTCCTACAAACATTAACAATCTCCGGATCTGAAAGCAGTGGAGCCGAGGTAGAAGTCTCAGTCAGTTTTGAGGTCAATAAACCCTTTTTGGCTTCGACCCAGAAGATGACTTAGAAGACAAGGTCTTTGAAGATTTTGATGTCTTGTCCAGTGATTTGTCCTTATCCAATGATTCCTGAAAGGAAGACTTCAGTAATCTCCTGGCTATCAGCTTACTCTTACATTCATGAAGAACATGAGAGCTAAATGAATGACAGATGGCACAGTTCTCCTCTAGGTGAACTTCACCTAAAACAATAGACACATTCGGTGTGACCATCTGTTATTGACATTTTTTGTCCACATGTAGGACAATTTTAAATCCTGACTTAGCCTTCTCTTGTTGGGACATGGCAGAACTATAAAATATCTAGCTACATTACAAGTATAATACAACACAGTAAAAAAAAACTACAGGACTCTCAAAGAATATACCATTTAAAGAAGGAAACACACAGTATTATATTATAACCCTAATAAAAGCAGTGCCCTAACTTCTACAATATATGCAAACACACACTAAGAAGAATATGGAAAAGTACAGTTGCATGCACTTACCATAAATGTAGATGTTATAGAGTGTATTCACTGTTGCAGTCATCACACTTGGGTTATCTGCCTGCAAGTAGCCCTCAGTCGGCCCGAATACCAGAGACTTAGTATTTCTGCGTCGGTTGCTGTCGCTTCAGGACTGACGTCAGGTCGTCAGGGGTATAAAAAACGGGCAGCTGACGCCATTACATCAATTTTTCATGCCCCAAATGTCAGGAGACCCCCAAAGAGGGAGCTAAGTAATGGTGGGAAAACACCACCAGTAAAAATTAAATACCAATATCCCTCTAAGGCGTGAGTAATAGACAGAGAGAGGAGAGAGAGAGAGACAAGGGGGCTAGAGGGTGGGAAACCAAGACTGCAACAGTGAATACACTCGAACATCTACATTTATGGAAAGTGTACACACCTGTACTATGTTCATGTTTCAATGTTGCAGTCATCACACTTGGGTTGATTCCCAAAGCTGAAGAATGGGTGGAAGCAGTCAAGAAGAGTTGGGGCTGGCTAGTATGCCCTGCAGGACTGCTGTTGCAAAACCCACCTTGGATTTGGAAAAGGCAGGCATGTGGTCATGCTTGGTGAAGGTGTGAACAGAACTACAGGTAGCAGATTCCAGAATGTTCCTGCTAGTGAGTCCCCTGAGGAATGCTGTAGAGGTAGAAGTTGCCCTAGTGGAATGCGTTCTGACCCCCTGAGGGGTTGGTTTCCCATGGTGTTTGTAGCAGAAATGGATACAGTGTGCAATCCATTTGGAAACTGTTTGCTTTGAAATAGCCTTGTCCTCTGCCCCTGGTGCAAAACTGACTAGTAACTGGTCAGATTTCCTCAAGGATTTAGCCCTACTAAGGTAGAATCTGAGCTGTCTGTGCACATCTAAAGAGTGCAGGATCCTTTCCCCTTTATTTTGAGGGTTAGGGAAGAAGATTGGCAAATAGATAAATTGATTGAAAACCACACTACACACCACATTAGGCATAAAGGAGGGGTTAGTCCTGAGGGAGACCCTGTCGGCATAGAAAATAATGAAGGGTTCCACTGCCATAAGTGCTTGTAGCTCAGACACTCTTCTAGCTGAAGTGATGGCCAGAAGCATAGCGGTTTTCCAAGAGAGGAATTTTAACTCTGCTGACACTGCAGACTCAAAGGGGGGTAGCATGAGTTTTTTTCAGTACAAAGTTTAGGTCCCAATCAAGGGTGGGGGCTCTCATTGGTGGCCTTAAGTTGTTTGCCCTCTCAGAAACTGTCTGATGAGAGGGCGAGAGAAGAGAGGTGGCTCAGTGTTGTAATGAGCTGAGATGGCAGAGGCATGGATCTTAATGGAAGAGAAGGATAGGCCTCTATGGAGTAGATCTGCTAGGTAATCGAGGATTAGAGGTAAGGAGGGCAATGTTGTGTCCTCTCCTTTAGACTGAATCCAGGAACAACACCTTTTCCACTTAGCATAGGATTTTCTTGTACTGGGTCTTCTGGCCTTCAAGAATGACGTCTAGTACCTGCTTGCTTAAGCTGGTCTCTGGGGGAGAATTCAAGGAATAAGCCTGGCTGCAAGATTCAGGTTTTGCAGTTGCTGATGCAAGATCTGTCCCCTCCTGCTGAGTGAGGAGAGCTGGGATCTGGGGTAGGTGCCAGGGTGGCACCGGTGACAGGCTGTGGAATAGTGGGTACCAGTGCTGGCATGGCCAGTCTGGGGCAATCAGGATTGCCCTTGGTCTGTTCTGTCTTATCTTGAATAATATTTTTGTGAGAAGAGGCAGAGGGGGGAAATACATAGATTGAGAGGTTTACTCACTGGAAGAATAGGGCATCCACATTCCAGGCCCTGCTGTCAAGTGTCCTGGTGCAGAATTTGGTGAGCTGGTGACTGTAGAGGTAGGCAAAAAGGTCCACCTCCGGGGTCCCCCATTTCTGGGTCACAAGGATGAAGGTGTTGTGGTTTAATTGCTACTCGTGTGGGTCTAGGAGATTTCTGCTTAAGTTGTCTGCCAGAGAGTTTTGGTTGTCTGACAGGAATTGAGCTTGTAGGTGAATATGCAAGGCTGAGGCCATGTTCCACAGGGTCATGGCTAGCCTGCAGAGTGGGTAAGAGTGGGCTCCCCCCTGCTTGTTGATGTACCACATCACTGTGGTGTTGTCGGTTTTGATTAGTAGAGGCCCCGGTGAGAGAAGGGATCTGAAAGCTGTCAGAGCATGCTGAACAGCTAGCAACTCTTTTTGGTTGATGTGCAGATGAATTTGACTTGGGCTCCAGCGGCCCTGAATGCACCTGCCGTCCAGATGTGCACTCCAGCCATAGTCTGATGCATCTATGGTTAGGGTTTCGGTGGTGTGGGGTTATGTAAAGGGAAGGCCCTTATTGCTTGTGCCCACCAAAGGAACTCTTTCCTTAGACAAGGTATTATAGGTATGATAGTTTCCAGGTCCTGAGTATGTTGGCACCAAAGACTTAAGTACCAATGAAGTTTCCTCATATGCAGTCTGGCATATGGAATTAGTAGAATGCAGGAGGCCATGAACCCTAGAGCCTGCAGGATTTTTCCTTGTGGACAGCTGCATTTTGGTGGCCATTTGAGCGAAGTAGCCTGTCAGATAAGCCTGTTTTTCTGGAGTAAGGAATGCCATCTGAGTTGCTGTGTCCAAGTTTGCTCCCAGGAATACAATTTTTTGACTGGGGACTAGTTTGGATTTCTTTTCATTGATAGTGTACCCCAGGGAGGTTAGAAGGTCCTTTACAAATGCCAGATGCTGCAACAGCTTTTCCAGACTGTCTGCCTGAATCAGGCAATCATCCAAGTAGGGGTAAATTTGAATATTTCTCTGTCTTGCAATAGGCAATGGCTGAGCCAGGCATTTCATGAAAACTCTGGGAGTAGTGGCTAAGCCAAAGGGAAGTGCAGAGAACTGTTTATGCATAGATCCGGCCTTGAAACGTAGATATTTCCTGAAGGAGTCCCTGATTGGGATGTGCAGATAGGCCTCCTTAAGGTCTAGGGTGGATAACCAGGCATCTTTGGACAGCATAGAGAGAAGCTGCTGTAGGGTGAGCATTAAATTTTGGTACCACCAGGAAGGTGTTTAGAATAGATAGATCTAAGATTGGGTGCCAGGTGCCTTCTTTTCTGGGTACCAGGAAAAGTCTGGAATAAAAATCTTGGCCTATCTGTTCTGCAGGAATAGGCTGAATTGCCCTTATGGACAGCAGCGACTGAACTTGGTTTTGTGCCTTTGCCCACTGGTTTGGAGGAAGGTCTGGGAACCCTTTTGGGGTTGGCAACGTGTGGAAATAAAATTTGGACCCCTGGGATACTATGTTGAGGACCCATCGATCGTTGGTGATGGAGGTCCAGTTTTGTACATGGTGGGAAAGTTTTCCTCCTAGGGGCACGAGCAATTGGGCAGAGGTGAGGAGTTGAGAAGTCATTGTGAATTCTTTCCGTAACAGGGTGGCTTAGCACTCCCTGTTTTAGAAGTGAAGATACTCCACTGCTTACATCTCTGTATACACTGAGACTGTAATCTGGGGGGGGGGTCTGTTTCCCCTGGGTCTAAGGTTGAGATGGCCTTGAGGGGGGCTGGAAAGGACCAATGTTTTGAGGGGCAATGCCTACTGAATCTTGGAGGCTGCACTTGCAAGAAATATGACCATCTGCATAGACTTGGCCTTTTATTCTATCTTTTTTAAAACGTCTTCTGCTTTGGTGCCAAACAGATTGCCCTTATTCAGAGCAGCGTTCAATAAATTTGATTTGACATGGTCTGGCAAGGTCTGCTCCTTCAGCTAGGCATACCTTCTAAGTACAGAAAGTACAGTTTTGTACCTACCATAAATGTAGATGTTCGAGTGCTAATATAGCTGCAGTAATCACAGATGGGTTTTCAGCCGTCAGGCGGTCCCTCGGTCGGCCGAATTCCAAATCCTTGGTCCGGCGTCGGTTGTCGTCGCTTACTCTTCTGACGTCAGTGAGGCCCGAGTATATAAGACACAGCCGACGCCATGTTCTTCAGTCTTTCTTGCCCCAGATGTCAGGTGCCCCCAAAAGGAAGGCAATACATAAATAATGCTTATCTACATATACAAGCAATGCAATGTAATCCAAAAACAGTGTAAGCAAGCAAATAAAACATAGCAGGATAACCCAGTCAGGTAGTATGAAGAGGTTGTTAGGCCCCATGCCTTTACCAAGTGGGGAAGGAGGGAGGGAAAAGTACAGTTTTGTACCTACCATAAATGTAGATGTCCGAGAGGTATGCATCTGCAGTCCTAACAAATGGGTTGTCCTGGCCTCAGGCAGCCCTTCGGTCGGCCAGATTCCAAAGTCTGGGTCTGGCCTTGGCTGATGTCGCACTTCACCCGACGTCATAGCTGCAGTTCAGCGGGTATAAAGGCATCAGCCGACGCCATTTTCCTCAGTGTTTCTTGCCCCCAGATGCCAGGTGCCCTCTAGGAAGGCTAAATTTGGATAAATGCAAATGTTTCCAAACAATAGAGAGCAAACAGAAATAAACATGTATATACATATATACAAACAAATACAACATAATAGATTCCGCCAGCTAGCTACAAGATGGGCAAATACCCTAGGAGTACAACAGAGGGGAAGGAGGGTGGGTAATCCTGACTGCAGATGCATACCTCTCGGACATCTACATTTATGGTAGGTACAAAACTGTACTATGTCCTTCAAGGATGCATCTGCAGTCCTAACAAATGGGTAGAATACCATAGCCAAACTGGGGGAGGAGGCACTAAGAGTTTATGATGTAGTTAAGATCCCTTGCAAAACAGCAGTGGCAAAACCTGCTTGGGATCTGGAGTATAAAGGTAGATTATAATGCTTGGCAAATGAATGCACGGAGCTCCAAGTAGCAGCCTCTAAAATGTCTTTGGTAGCCACTCCTCGTAAGAAAGCTGTAGTAGGGGCTGTAGCCCTTGTGGAGTGAGGTCTGATGTTTTCTGGAGTTGCCCTTCCATGAAAAGAGTAACAAAATCTAATGCAATTTCCTATCCATTTTGAGATTGTTTGTTTTGAAATTGCTTTTCCTTCCATTCCTGTTGCATATGCTACCAGAAGCTGGTCAGTTTTTCTATTGTTCTTGGTTCTGTCCAGGTAGTAGCGCAATTGTCTGTGTACATCCAAGGTATGCAGCAATCTTTCCCCCCTGTTCTGTGGGTTGGGGAAGAAAGTTGGTAGGTGTATTGCTTGGTTTAATGATACCCTGGAGACCACCTTTGGCATAAAGGTAGGATTAGTTCTCATGGACACTCTATCCTGATGGAAGATAAGGAAGGGCTGTACTGCCATTAATGCCTGTAATTCAGAAACCCTTCTAGCTGAAGTTATTGCAAGCAGGAATGCAGTCTTCCAAGATAAGTACTGTAATTCTGCTGTTGCTGCTGGTTCATAAGGGGGAAGTGTCAACTTTTCTAACACAAAGTTCAAGTCCCATGTAGGCAATGGAGGTTTCCTTGGTGGCTTTACATTTTTAATTCCTCTGAGAAACTGCCTGAGTAGAGGTTGAGAAAAGACTGGAGGATCCATGTTGTATTCTGCTGAAACTGCTGATGCATGAATCTTAATGGAGGAGTAAGAGAGACCATTGTGGAAAAGCTCAGCTAAGTATTCCAGGATGTTAGCTATGTTTGCCAATGATGCATCCACTCCTTTTGTTGCACTCCAAATGAGATATCTTTTCCATTTTGCTGTATAAGTTTGTTGAGGGTCTGCGAGCCTCCAAGATAATGTCTTTAACCCTTTGAGATAAATCTGGGTTATTTTTCCTTATGTAATGTTCCAAGCAGCTAGCTGCAGTGTTTTCAAGTTTGGATGCAGGATTTTGAAGTTGTTCTGTGTTAGCAGTAGAGGTAGTAAGGGTAGAGGCCATGCGTGTTCCCGGACATACTCCTCAGTAGCGGTACCAATGTTGCCTTGGCCAATCTGGAGCTATCAAGATGATCCTCGGGTGATGTTCTTTGATCTTCAGTAGCACTTTGTGCATCAAAGGAAGAGGTGGGAATGCATATGCTGTCAGGTTTTCCCAACTGAAGGATAGGGAGTCCACCTTCCAAGCAAGTGGGTGGTATGTCCTTGTGCAGAATTTTTTCAATTGGTGGTTGTGTGGGGATGCGAACAGGTCTATTTCTGGCAGTCCCCATTTCCTTGTGATGGTTTTGAAGATGTCTGGATGCAGCATCCATTCGTGGCATCCGTGGTGGTTCTGCTTAAGATATCCGCTAGTATATTTTCTTTTCCTGGCACAAATATGGCTTGGAGCTGAATGTTGAGGCTCAGGGCCACATTCCAGAGGTCCATTGCCATCCAGCATAGAGGATATGAATGTGTGCCTCCCTGTTTGTTGATATACCACATGACTGTGGTGTTGTCCGTCCTTATCAGCAAATGACCCTGTTGAAGAAATGGTCTGAATGTCTGAATTGCCTGTTTTACTGCCAGCATCTCTTTTTGATTTATGTATAGGTTCATCTGGTCTTGAGTCCATAAGCCTTGTATGCACTTGTCCACCATGTGTGCCCCCCAACCGAGGTCTGAGGCGTCCGTGGTGATAGTCTGGCTTGGGTGAGGCCTGTGGAAGGGCAGTCCTTTGTTCAATTGACAGGCCTGGGCCCACCACTGGAATTCTTGCTTCAGGCATGGAATTATTGGAATTTGGGTTTCTAGGCTGTGCTTGTGCTGAGACCATAAATTCCTCAGGTACCATTGCAACTTCCTCATATGTAGCCTGGCATGTGGGATTAATATTATGCAGGATGCCATGTAACCCAGGGCTTGCAGGATTTTCCTTGCTGTAAGCTGGTTCTGCGTTGTTAATGCCATGAAATAGAGTGGTAGCTGCTTCTGTTTTTCTGCTGTGAGGAATGCCATCTGGTTTGATGTGTCCAGTTCTGCACCCAGGAAGGTTATCCTTTGGGATGGTATCAGCCTTGACTTTGTGTTGACTGTGTATCCCAGGGCTTGCAGCAGGTGAATAACCTTTTTCAAATCTTTTGTTAATTTGTCTTTGCTGTCCGCTTGTAACAGGCAGTCGTCCAGGTATGGATAAATTTGAATTCCCTGAAGCCTGCAATGAGCAATTACTGATGCCAGGCATTTCGTGAATACTCTGGGCGCAGTAGATAAGCCAAAAGGCAATGCTGAGAATTGATAATGCTCTGATCCTGCAAGAAATCTGAGGTATCTTCTGCAATTTGGTCGTATGGGGACGTGCAGGTATGCCTCCTTGAGATCCAGAGTCACCAGCCAAGACTCCTTGCCCAGCATGGGAAGAAGTTGCTGTAGGGTCAGCATTTTGAATTTTGGAACAATGAGATATGTGTTTAGAGCGGACAGGTCGAGAACAGGTCTCCATTGGTTTTCCTTTCTTGGTACTAGGAAAAGCCTCGAATAAAATCCTTGTCCTTGTTGCATAGCCGGTACCTTTTCTATAGCTCTCATCCTTAGTAAGTGGTCTATTTGCTGTAGAGCATTTGTCCTTTGGTTTTGGAGGTAGGTTTGGCATTCCTCTCTTCCTTGGAAGAGTATGGAAGTGAAACCTGTAGCCTTTGTCTATTGTCTGTAAAATCCATTTGTCTCCTGTAATGTAATGCCAATTTACTGAAAATAAGGCTAATTTTCCGCCTAAGGGTGCTGACAGTTGTTCCCTGGTAGGCGGTTTCAGAGCCAAGTCACTGTGATTGTCCTGTAGAAGTGGTAGTGGCTGGATCTGTGGCAGTAGTTCTCTGGCTGTTAGGCTGCCACTGACGTCCCCTGTAGGCACCTATGGATTGACCTCTGCCTCTAGGGCGTCTATTTCTGCTTCTCTGTGCTCTGGTGGTGTCTGGAAAGGACCAATTCTTGGAAGGCCAGTTCCTACTAAACCTCGGAGGCTGGACCTGTAAGAAATCCTTGACTGTCTGGACAGATTTAGCTTTTTCTTCCACCTTCTTCAACACTTGCTGTGCAGGGGAACCAAACTTTGACTTTACATGGTCTGGTAAGGATTGCTCTTTTAACCATGCATGCCTTCTGATCACTGTACCAGTCATAGCTGATCTAAAGGAAGCCTCCAGTGCATCATAGCCGCATTTTAAGGAATGATTACTGACCTGCTGAGTGTTATGCACCAAATCCTAAAGGGACTTACGGTCTAAAGGTTCAGGCGAGGACAGTTTTTTAGTGAGCTGATCTAACAGAAATTCCTGATACTGAATCATGTGGAATTGACAGTTTAAGGCCCTAGCCGAAAGAGTAGCAGAAGTATAAACTTTTTTACCCCATCTCTCCAATGCCCTAGATTCTCTTTCAGAGGGGAGGGGGTTTTTGGCAGAGGCAGCTGCTACAGCTTTGGGGCCCTGTGAAATAGTTTCAGGATCTGCAATAGGAGCCTTGTATAAATGATAATGTGTGTCCGGAACCCTGTAGTATCTGTCGGGCTTAGCAGGGGCCGGAGGCAGTGAGTCAGGGGCAGTACAAGCATCATTAAATGCATCATCCAAAACTGTAAGTACTGGAGGAATAGCTAAAGGCCTATGCTGTGGTAAATGTAAAAAGGTCCTAAGCCTTTTCCTAGAATCTGAAAAATCCTGGCCCTGCCATTGAAATTGTTCCCTCATAGCATGCAAGGTTTCCCCAAAAGAAAATTCCTCAGGAGGAGAGGCAGAAGGTATGGAATCCTCTGCATCAGAGTCCTCATATGGAGAGTAAGGGCCCTCTGGAGGATTTGTGTTTTCTGAATCATCAGAGGAATAATCTGAAGAAACTGGCTCAGGGGGCTCTGCTCTAAGCCTCTTCTCTGGAGATGGGTGAGAGGCCCTGTCAGGGTGAGACTGGGTTCCCCTGATCAAAGAAATGAGATCCTCTGCTAGACTAAGCATTTGAGTACTAGAGCTAGGCCTGTGAGAGGGGGCTTTAGCAGGCACGGCCTTTGAAGATTTAGCTGCTTTAGCCCTGGCAAAAGCCTTAATTGACATGGATACAGGGGGCCTAGCAGCTCCACGTGCAGGAGTAGATACATCTAAGGGGATAGTATCTGATAAATCCTGAGAAACTGTAAGAGCAGGTGGATTTTTAGTAGCAGATTCAGCCATGCTGGAAGAGGCCTCGGTAGAAGGAGGCATGCTTTCGGCCGAAGGAAGAACCGCGGACTCGGCTTCGACCGAGACACTCGCGGTTGCCTTAACCGGTTTCGCGAAACCGCGGACCATGAGTGTCGGTCCTTTTCCTTCGCTTTTAGCTAAATGTAGTCGAGTCTCCGACGGCATAATATAAGCAAAAGCGGAGCCGAAAAACTCCTCTGCAAACTCCGACCGACGTCTAAGTGTTCGTCGGTTGAAGGAAGCACAGGCTAGACAAGCTGCTACGTCGTGGTCTGGGCCTAAACAAGGTAGGCAGTAAGAGTGGAAATCTTTATGAGGTATTTGTTTCCCACAAGTTAAACAGTTATTCACTTTTTCTGACATCGGCTGAGGCAAGAAAGAGTCCCCAATGGGGTACTTAGCTTTTTAGAAGTCTTCGGCAGTAGCAATCTCTGGTTCTGACCGACCAGCACTTGCGAACAGCTTCTGCTTCGGGCGCCACGCGGCAAGAAAGACTGGGGAAAATGGCGTCGGCTGATGCCTTTATACCCGCTGAACTGCAGCTATGACGTCGGGTGAAGTGCGACATCAGCCGAGGCCAGACCCAGACTATGGAATCCGGCCGACCGAAGGGCTGCCTGAGGCCAGGACAACCCATTTGTTAGGACTGCAGATGCATCCTTGAAGGACATCCTGTACTGCAGCTGTATTAGCACTCTAACATCTACATTTATGGTAGGTACAAAACTGTACTATGTTCATCGTGCATACAGCTGCAGTAATCACAGATGGGTAGAGTCCCAAAGCTATGCATAGGGTGGTAGGTACTAGGAGGAACTGGGTTGAGCCAGAATGCCCTGCAAAACAGCAGTGGCAAAGCCTGCTCTTGTTCTGGAACATAAGGGCAGGTGGTAGTGTTTTGTGAAGGTATGTACAGAAAGTACAGTTTTGTACCTACCATAAATGTAGATGTCCGAACTGGATAGCATCTGCAGTCATAACAACTGGGTTGTCCTGTCGTCAGGCAGCCCTTCAGTCGGCCGGATTCCAAAGTCCGGGTCCGGCTTCGGCTGATGTCGCACTTCACCCGGCGTCATCTCTGTTGGTCTTCGGGTATAAAGGCATCAGCCGACGCCATTTTCCTCAGTGTTTCTTGCCCCAGATGCCAGTAGCCCTCTTGAAGGCTAAAATTTGGATAGATGCCAATGTTTCCAAAAAGATAGAGGTAAACACAAAAATAAGCATGTATGTACATATATACAAACAAATACACCATAAAAGACTCCCCCCCCACCAGCTAGCTATTAGGAGGGTAAACACCCTAGGAGTACCACAGAGGGGAAGGAGGGAGGGTAATCCTGACTGCAGATCCTATCCAGTTCGGACAGCTACATTTATGGTAGGTACAAAACTGTACTATGTCCTTCATGGATGCATCTGCAGTCATAACAACTGGGTAGAATACCATAGCCAACTAGGGGAGGAGGATAAAAGTAGATTATGGTGTGTTTAGGATCCCTTGCAGTACAGCAGTGGCAAACCCTGCTCGGGATCTGGAATATAGAGGCAAATTATAATGCTTGGCAAATGTATGCACGGAGGTCCAAGTAGCCGCCTCAATAATGTCTTTGGTTGCCACTCCTCGTAAGAAGGCTGTGGTAGTGGCTGTTGCCCTTGTAGAATGAGGTCTTATGTTCTGTGGAATTGGTTTTCCATGGAAGGAGTAACAGAATCGTATGCAATTTCCTATCCATTTGGAGATTGTCTGTTTGGAAATAGCTTTTCCTTCCCTTCCTGTTGCATAGGCTACAAAAGTTGGTCAGTCTTTCTGCTACTTTTGTTCTGTCCAAGTAGTAGCGTAGCTGTCTATGTACATCCAAGGTATGCAGTATTCTTTCCCTCTGTTTTGTGGGTTGGGAAAGAAGGTAGGTAGGTGGATTGCCTGGTTTAAAGACACTCTGGATACCACCTTAGGCATAAATGTAGGATTAGTCCTCATGGACACTCTATCTTGGTGGAAGATTAGGAAGGGTTGCACTGCCATTAAGGCCTGTAGTTCTGAAACCCTCCTTGCTGAAGTAATTGCCAGTAGGAAAGCAGTTTTCCATGACAGGTGTTGTAGGTCTGCTGTTGCTGCTGGTTCAAAGGGTGATAGTGTCAACTTTTCTAGCACAAAGTTTAAGTCCCA
This sequence comes from Protopterus annectens, assembly GCF_019279795.1. Classification (NCBI taxonomy): domain Eukaryota; kingdom Metazoa; phylum Chordata; order Ceratodontiformes; family Protopteridae; genus Protopterus; species Protopterus annectens. The sequence continues at coordinate 1,114,986,006 of NC_056741.1, forward strand.
AGCTGGTAATGGTGGTTTCCTTGGAGGTTTTACATTCTTGATTCCTCTGAGGAACTGCCTGAGCAAAGGGTGAAAAAACAGGTGGATCAAAGCTGTATTCTGCTGAAATAGCTGATGCATGTATCTTGATGGAGGAGTAGGACAGGCCTGAATGAAGAAGTTCGGCCAGATACTCCAGAATGTTAGGCATATCTATGTTTGACACATCTTTTCCTCTTTCAGTACTCCCAATGACAAACCTTTTCCATTTTCCAGCATAGTTCCTTCTTGTTGAAGGTCTGCGTGCTTCAAGAATAATGTCTTTAACTCTTTGGGAAAGTTCTGGATTAGCTGCTGCTATGTGATGTTCCATGCAGTGAGTTGCAACGTTTTTAGGTTTGGATGTATGATGCTGTAGTTGTTCTGAGTTAACATCAAAGGCATCAGGGGTATTGGCCACATATTGTTCCGAGACATGCTCCTCAGCAGTGGGTGCCAGTGTTGTCTTGGCCAGTTTGGAGCTATCAGGATTATCCTTGGACGTTCTTCCTTGATTTTTAGTAGTACTTTGTGTATCAAGGGAAGAGGTGGGAATGCATATGCTGTTAGGCCTTTCCAGCTGAAGGAGAGCGAATCCACTTTCCATGCTAGTGGGTGGAATGTCCTTGTGCAGAATGTTTTGAGCTGGTGATTGAGAGGTGATGCGAATAGATCTATCTGAGGCATTCCCCATTTCTTTGAGATGGTCTTGAAGATGTCCGGGTGCAGCTTCCATTCGTGGGCATCCGATGTGGTTCTGCTTAATATGTCTGCTAGAGTATTTTCTTTTCCCGGTACAAATATTGCCTGTAACTGGATGTTGTAGCTGAGTGCCAGGGTCCACAGCTCCAAAGTCATTCTGCATAGGGGGTATGAATGAGTGCCTCCCTGTTTATGTACCACATGACTGTGGTGTTGTCTGTCCTTATCATCAACTGGCCTCTTTGAGAAATGGTCTGAACTTTTGGATTGCCAGTTTTACTGCCAGCATTTCTTTTAGGTTGATGTGCAGGTGAAGTTGATCCTGTGTCCACAATCCTTGCACGCATTTGTCCAGCATGTGGGCCCCCCATCCTAGGTCTGAAGCGTCTGTTGTGATGGTCTGGCTTGCTTGACATCTGCGAAAGGGTAGGCCTGGGTTTGACTGGCATGCCTGAGCCCACCATAGGAACTCCTGTTTTAAGCATGGAATTAGTGGGATTTCTGTTTCTAGGCTGTGTCTGTGTTGGGACCATAAATTCTTTAGGTACCACTGTAGTTTTCTTATATGTAGTCTGGCAAATGGGACCAAGATTATGCATGATGCCATGAAGCCCAAGGCCTGCAGTACTTTTCTTGCTGTTAACTTGTTCAGTTTTGTTAGTGCCAAGAAGTAAAGAGGAGTTCTTTTGTTTTTCTGTAGTTAGGAATGCCATTTGTTTTACTGTGTCCAATTCAGCCCAAGAATGTCCTTGTTTGGGATGGTATCAGCCTTGACTTTTGTAAATTGACTGTGTATCCCAGTGCTTGTAGCAAGTAAATGACCCTTTGTAAATCTGTTGTCAGCTTGCTTTTGTTGTCCCTTACTAGCAGGCAGTCGTCCAGGTATATGTAAAATTGAATTCCTGTAGTCTGCAATGGGCGATTACTGATGCCAGGCATTTTGTGAATACTCTGGGCAGTAGATAAGCCAAAGGGCAATGCTGAGAATTGATAGTGCTCTGATCCTGCAAGAAATCTGAGGTATCTTCTGCAGATTGGTCGAATGGGGACGTGCAGGTATGCCTCCTTGAGATCTAGAGTTACCAGCCAACACTCCTTGCCCAGCATGGGAAGAAGTTGCTGTAGGGTCAGCATTTTGAATTTTGGGACAATGAGGTATGTATTTAAGGTGGACAGGTCGAGAATTGGTCTCCAACTCTTTTCCTTCCTTGGAACTAGGAATAGTCTGGAGTAGAACCCTTTCCTTGCTCTGCTGTTGGCACTCTTTCCACAGCTCTCATGTTTGCTATCTCCATTATCTGTTGTAGACCCTCTGTTTTCTGATTTGGAGGTAGATTTGGCATTCCTCTTTTGACTGGTAAAGTGTGGAAGTGGAACCCGTAACCTTGATCTATGGTTTGTAAAATCCACTTGTCTTTTGTTATATAGTGCCAGTTCTTTGAAAATAAGGTTAACTTTCCGCCTAGAGGAGCTGCTATTTGTTCCTGGTAGGCGGATTTAGGGTTAAGTCACTGTGGTTGTGTTGATGTAGTGGCAGTGGTTGTGTCTGTGCCTCTGTTGTTACCTTGCCACTGTCGTCCTCTGTAGGCACCTCCTCTGGATTGGTTTCTGCCTCTGGAACGTCTATTCCTGCCCCTTTGAGATCTTGTGGAGTCAGGAAAGGACCAATTTTTGGCAGGCCAGTTCCTGCTAAACCTTGGGGTTGAACCTGCAAGAAATCTTTAACCGCTTGAACAGATTTTGCCTTTTCTTCCATTTTCTTCATAACCTGCTGGGCAGGTGTACCAAACAAACTTGTCTTATCCATAGGAGCATCTAGCAACTTAGCTTTAACATGATCCGTAAAGCTTGCTCCTTTAGCCATGCATGCCTTCTTATCACTGTGCCCGTCATGGCTGATCTAAATGAAGCCTCCAGTGCATCATAGCCACATTTTAAGGAATGGTTACTAACCTGTTGTATGTTATTTACCATTTCTAATACATATTTCTTATCAAGAGATTCATCAGTGGTTAGCTTTTTAGTTAACTGATCAAGCATAAACTCTTGGTATTGTATCATGTGAAACTGACAGTTTAAAGCTCTAGCTGAGAGAGTAGCTGAAGTGTAGACCTTTTTACCCCATCTGTCTAATGACCTTGCTTCCCTTTCAGAAGGAATAGGGTTTTTAGCTATGGTCGCGGCTACTGCCTTGGGACCCTGGGATATAGTTTCGGGGTCTGCAAGTGGGGCCTTGTAAAGGTGGTGATGAGTATCTGGCACCCTGTAAAATCTGTCTGGTTTGGCAGGGGTTGGGAGTAAGGAATCTGGAGCGGAGCAGACATCATTGAAAGCATCATCCACCACAGAGAGAACAGGAGGTATAGCTAAGGGCCTGTGCTGTGGAAGGTGCAGAAAGGTCCTAAGTCTTTTTCTGGAGTCTGAAAAATCCTGTTGCTGCCATTGGAACTGCTCTCGCATGGCATGTAAGGTTTCCCCAAAGGAGAATTCTTCTGGTGGGGAAGCAGCTGGAATGGATTCTTCAGCATCAGAATCTTCAAAATTGGAGAAAGGAGCCTCTGGCTGGTCAGTTATGTCTGATTCATCGGCAGAATCATCAGAGGACACTGGCTCAGGGGGCTCTGCCCTAGGTCTCTTCTCTGGGGCTGAGAGGCCCTGTCTGGGTGAGATTGAGATCCTCTAATTAATGAAATTAAATCTTCTGCCAGAGTAAGCATTTGAGAACTAGAAGAGGGCCTGGTTGTAGGGGTTTAACAGGCACTGTTTTAGTAGTCTTGGCTGCTTTAGCCCTGGCGAAGGCCTTAATGGACATGGCTGCTGGAGGCCTAGCAGCACCACGTGCTGGGGTAGAGACATCCAAGGGAATGGTGTCTGATAAGTCAGTGGCAACCACCGTAGTGGATAAAATTTCTGAGGCCGATTCAAGAGTGGTAGCAGGGCCTCAGTTGTAGAGATAGATTCAGCTGTACTTTGATCAGTTTTCTCGGTTTCGCCGAAACCGAGACACTCACGATCTGCTTAACCATGGTTTCGGCCGAAACCGCGGACGCGAGTGTCGGTCTTTATCTTTGCTTTTGCAGATTGGGTAGTCGGAGGATCCACGGCATAATGTACGCAAAATCAGAACCGAAAAACTGTTCTGCAAACTCCGACCGACGCCTAAGCGTTCGTCGGTTGAAAGAAGCACAGGCCGAACAGGCTGCTACGTCGTGGGCTGGGCCTAAACAAGGCAGACAATAAGAGTGGAAATCTTTATGAGATATTTGTTTCCCACAGGTTAAACAATTATTAACTTTTTCTGACATCGGCTGAGGCAAGAAAGAGTCCCCAACGGGGTACTTAGCTTTAGAAGTCTTCGAAGTAGTATTCGGTAGAAGTAATCTCTGGATCCGACCGACCGGCACTTGCGAACACCTTCTGCTTCAGGCGCCACGCGGCAAGAAAGACTGGGGAAAATGGCGTCGGCTGATGCCTTTATACCCGAAGACCAACAGAGATGACATCGGGTGAAGTGCGACATCAGCCGAAGCCGGACCCGGACTTTGGAATCCGGCCGACTGAAGGGCTGCCTGACGACGGGACAACCCAGTTGTTATGACTGCAGATGCATCCATGAAGGACATCTCCAAGTGGCTGCCTCCAAAATATCTTTGGTAGGAACACCTCTGAGGAAGGCTGTAGAGGTGGCTGTGGCCCTGGTGGAGTGAGATCTGATACCTGTAGGAACAGGATTCCCATGATAGGAATAACAAAACCGTATGCAGTGGCCAATCCACTTGGAAATGGTCTGTTTGGTAACTGGTTTCCCTTGGGCCCCAACAGCAGAGGACACAAAAAGTTGTTCTGATTTCCTGAAGGACTTTGTTCTGTCCAAATAATAACGTAGCTGCCTATGGATGTCTAGAGAGTGAAGCAGCCTTTCCCCTTTGTTTTGAGGATTAGGATAAAAGGTAGGTAGGTGTATGGCTTGATTTAAGGCTACCCTGGATACCACTTTTGGCATAAAAGATGGGTTGGTACGAAGGGAAACCCTGTCCTGATGGAAGATGAGGAAGGGCTGCACCGCCATGAGGGCCTGTTGTTCAGAAACCCTAAGAGCTGAAGTGATGGCCAGAAGGAAGGCTGTTTTACAAGACAAATATTGCAAATCTGTTGAGGCAGCTGGTTCAAAAGGAGGCAATGTTAATTTTTCTAGTATGTAATTAAGGTCCCAGGCTGGTATTGGTTGCTTCCTTGGAGGTCTTATATTCTTAGCCCCTCTGAGGAACTGTCGTAAGAGTGGGTGAGAAAATAAAGGGGGATCCGTGTTGAATTCTGCAGAAATGGCTGAGGCATGTATTTTTATGGAAGAAAATGAAAGTCCACTGTTCAGCAGCTCAGCAAGATACTGTAATACCTGAGACAAGTTCAGTTTTCTAGGGTCCTGGCCTCTATTCTCATTCCAAGAGCAAAACCGCTTCCATTTTGCGGAATAAGCTTTTCTAGTAGATGGTCTTCTGGCCTTCAAAATGACATCCTGCATCTCCTTGGAGAGTAGGGTCTGTTGTGGTGCTAAGGAATTTTCCATGCAGCGAGGTTGAGTGTTTTCAGCTGACTGAAGAGTTTTGTAGTTGTGCTGAGTCAGCAGAAGAGGCATTAGAGGCAGGGACCAGGGAGGAGTATGTGTTAGGCTCCTCAGGAGTGGATACCAGTGTTGCCTTGGCCAATCTGGCGCAATCAGTATCATCCTTGGTTTGTCTGTTCTTGCTTTCAAAAGCACCTTGGGCAGGAGAGGCAGAGGTGGGAATGCGTAAACTGTCCATGCTGTCCAACTGAATGAAAGGGCGTCCACTCTCCAGGCCTTTGGATGAAAAGTCCTTGAACAAAACTTTTTCAATTGATGGTTCCTGTGGGAGGCAAAAAGATCTATGTCTGGCTTCCCCCACGCTTGGATTATTTCTGTAAGCACCTGAGGATGTAACTTCCATTCGTGTGGATCTGTCATATTTCTGCTTAGAGTGTCTGCCAGTGTGTTTTCCAGTCCTGGCAAGTACTGTGCTTGAAGTTCGATTTGTCTTTCCAGAGCCAAGTTCCAAAGAGTCATGGCTAGTCTGCACAAGGGGTATGAGTGTGTTCCTCCTTGTTTGTTTATGTACCACATTACTGTGGTGTTGTCTGTTCTTATCAGTAATTGTCCTGGATGCAGGAAGTCCTTGAAAGCTGTAATTGCATTTATTACTGCTAGCATTTCTTTTTGATTGATGTGAAGGTGCTTTTCCTTTTGGGACCATCTGCCCTGAATGCACCTGTCCTTCATGTGCGCCCCCCAGGCGTAATCTGAGGCGTCTGTGGTTATGACTTGTTTTGCTTGAGGCTTGCAGAATGGAAGGCCTGTGTTTACTTGACATGCTTGGGCCCACCATAGAAATTCCTTTTGCAAACATGGAATTATTGGTATAATTGCTTCCAAACTGTGACTGTGTTGAGACCATAGATTTTTTAGGTACCATTGAAGCTTTCTCATATGCAGCTTTGCACATGGGATTAGAAGGATGCAAGATGCCATGAATCCCAGAGCCTGCAGGATTTTCCTTGCAGTAAGCCTGGTACTTTTTGCTAGTGTTTTGAAGTACTGAGATAGTTGCCCCTGTTTTTCTGGCGTAAGATATGCCATCTGGGTGTTTGTGTCCAAGTTGGCACCCAGGAAGGTTATTTTCTGAGATGGTGTTAGCCTTGATTTCTCTTTGTTGATTGTATATCCCAAAAAAAGCAGTAACAGTGTCACATATGCCAGATGTTCCAGAAGTATGTGTTTGCTGTCCGCTTGGATCAGGCAGTCGTCCAGATAAGGGTAAATTTGTATCCCTTGAAGTCTGCAGTAGGCGATCACTGATGCCAGGCACTTTGTGAATACTCTGGGCGCAGTAGATAAGCCAAAGGGCAATGCAGAGAATTGATAGTGGATTGAACCTGCAAGAAATCTGAGGTATCTTCTGCAGCTTTGTCTGATTGGGACATGCAGGTATGCCTCCTTGAGGTCCAATGTTACCAGCCAAAACTCCTTGCCCAGCATGGGAAGAAGTTGCTGTAATGTGAGCATCCTGAATTTTGGTACGAGTAGAAATGTGTTAAGGATGGATAAGTCCAAAATGGGTCTCCAGTCGGTTCCTTTCCTTGGTACCAGAAAAAGTCTTGAATAAAAACCTTGACCTTGTTGGTGCGTAGGTACCTTTTGAATAGCTTTCATGTTTATGAGCTTTAAAATTTGCAGTTGTGCCTCTGCCCTTTGATTTTGTGGCAGGTTTGGCATGCCTCTCATTTTTGGAAGAGTGTGAAATTGAAATTTGTAGCCTCTGTTTATAATGTCCAGTATCCATTTGTCTGTTGTGACAATATGCCAATTGCTTGCAAATAATGCTAGTTTCCCTCCCAAAGGTGCTGCCAGCTGAAACTTGCTTGGCATGGAAATGAGGGAGTCATTGGGTTTGCTTCCTGTATTGTTGTGCACTGTCTTCACCACCTCTTGGTGCTGGAGTTTGCCATTGTCTGCCTCTATATGATCCTTGTGATTGCCCTCTGTCCCTTGTGCATCTGTATCTACCTCTTTGGGGCTTGTCAGTTGCTGGAAAGGACCAGTTTTTTGAGGGCCAATTCCTGCTAAAACGTGGTGGTTGGACCTGTAAGAAAGCTTTGACAGTCTGCATAGATTTGGCTTTTTCTTCCATTTTCCGTAGTATCTCCTCAGCATTAGTACCAAATAGTACATCCTTTTGTAAAGGAGCATCAAGGAGTTTAGCTTTCACATGATCAGGCAAATTTTGTTCCCTAAGCCAGGCATGTCTGCGAATGACTGATCCTGTAGCAGCTGCTCTACTGGAAGCCTCTAGGGCATCATAACCACATTGTAAGGTGTGTTTACCCACTTGCTCCGCACTATGCATCATATCCTGTAACTCTCTTAAATCTGGTTGTTCAGGTTGAGACATTTTGTTCCTTAATTGTGATAACAGGTACTGTTGATATTTAATCATATGAAACTGACAGTTTAAGGCCCTCATGGCTAGGGTGGCCGAGGTATATACCTTTTTACCCCACCTTTCTAAAGATCTGGATTCCCTTTCTGCAGGAAGTGGATTCTTGGCAGTGGAGGCCTTCAATCCCTTGGGGCCTTGTGAAATGGTTTTAGGGTCAGCATTATGGCCTTTGAAGAGAAATTGGTGAGAGCTGGGTACTCTGTAATACCTATCAGGTTTGACTGGTGCAGGAGGCAGAGAATCAGGGTTAAGACAAGCCTTCGAATAGACATCATCCAGTATGTCCAGAACAGGGGTATAGCCAGAGGTCTGTGTTGAGGTAACCAAAGAAATTCCCTAAGTCTTTTCTTGGAATCTGAAAAGTCTTGGCCTTCCCAATGGAAGTGTTCCCTCAAGGTGTGCAAGGTTTCCCCAAAGGAAAAATCCTCAGGAGGGGATACCGAAGGAATGGACTGTTCTGCATCCAATCCTCAAAAGGAGTAAGAGTGTTCCTCTGCATCAGAATGTTCTGATAAAATGGATCCCTGATCAGAAGAGGAGAATCTTCCTCCACCTGGGTCTCTTGTCAGGAGGGGATGAGAACCTCTGATAAGAGTAATTAAATCCTCAGCCATTTTTAGCATCTGTTTTTTAGGCATGGGTCCTGAAGATGGGCCCTGTGCAACAGGTCTCGTGGGATGCCTGGCTGCTTTGGATTTAGTAAAGGCCTTAATTGAAAAAGAAGATGAGGGCCTAAAAACACCATGGGTAGAGGTGGACCTGTCCACATTAGTAGGCTCTACATTAGCAGGGGCTTCGGTAGTAGTCTGGGAAAGGGCCGAGGACCCAGCGGTCTCGGGTACATTAGACACCGTCAAAGGAGAGTCGTCGGTAGTCAGGGACTGCAAAGGCGTCTCGCTGAGAACCGGACCGCGTGAAGCCTGTTTCGGCGGGGACCGCGGGCCTCGCGTGTCGGTCCTTTTCCTTGCGTTTTTTGGACAAAACGGTAGTCGGAGTATCCGACGACATTTTATAATCAAAAGCTTTACCAAAATAGTGTTGGGCGAACTCCGATGCTTAATAGTGCGTTTATTGAAGGTAGCGCAAAAGCAACAGCCCGAGACGTCATGGTCTGGGCCCAAACAAGGTATGCAAAGGGAATGGAATTCCTTATGCGGTATTTGCTTCCCACAAGAAATACAATTATTAACTTTTTCTGACATCGGTCTGAGGCAAGAAAAGTTTCTAACGGGTACTTAGCTTTAATGAAGACTTGGTTTCCAATTTTTTGTAATTCAGGAGCTGGCCGACCGGCACTTGCGAACTGCTTCTGCTTCGGCACCACGGCAAAAAGACTGAAGAACATGGCGTCGGCTGTGTCTTATATACTCGGGCCTCACTGACGTCATTAGAGTAAGCGACGACAACCGACGCCGGACCAAGACTTTGGAATTCGGCCGACCGTGGGACCGCCTGACAGCTGAAAACCCATCTGTGATTACTGCAGCTGCATGCACGATGAACATCCTGTGACTGCTGCCCTGCAAGATGCTTCTAGGGGGTCAAACACACATTGCAGGGTATGCTTGCTGACTTGGCTTGCAGAATGCATAAGCTCCTGTAATTCTTTATCTTCTGCACAGTCAAGAAAGGTAGATACTTTTTGCTTAAGTTCCATAGTATGCTGCTGATATTTCAGCATGTGGAACTGACAATTTAATGCTCTAATGGTGAGAGTTACAGAGGTGTATACTTTTTTATTCATCTTTGTTTTCATCTGTCTAGAGTTCGGGAATCCCTGTCCGTGGGGGTGGGATTTTTAGCTGTAGTTGCTTTTATACCTTTAGGTCCTTGGGATATGACCTCTGGGTCATCAGTAGGATTTTTGAAGAGAAATTTGTGAGAGTCAGGGACTCTGTAGTACCTGTAGGTTTCCTTGGAGCAGGGGGTAAAGTATCAGGAGTTATAGTGGATTCCATGAAAACATCATCCACAACATCCAGAACAGGAGGGATAGCTAAGGGTCTGTGCTGTGGTAAATCTAAAAATTCCCCGAGTCTATTTTTGGACTGAAGATAATCCTGGCATTCCCAATGGAAATGTTCTCTCAAAATATGTAGGGTTTCACCAAAAGAAAAGTCCTCTGGAGGGGAGGCAGAAGGAATGGATTCCTCTGAATTTGAATCCTCATAGGCAGATAGGGGCATGTCTTTATATTCAGAAACCTCAGACCCGTCGGACTCGTCAGATAAAGCTGCTGGGGACAAGTCTTTTTCTTTTAGCAGGGGAAGGCTGACTTCCCCTAATCAGCATGATTAGGTCTTCTGCCATTTTAGGCATCTGAGACTGTGACAAGGAAGCAGGCGTTTGAGTTTGGATTATCATTTTTTTTTTTAGATGTAGCTCGTACTCTTGGCCTTCGAAACCCTGTAGTTTTAGAAAGAACTTAAGACGCGAAAGAAGTCATCAGTTTGTGTCGAATATTGGTACTGCGAAGAACTTCCTCAGAAGCCACTGCCTGCAAAGCAGCTCCGGACCCATCCAAGGTAGAGACATCCGCAGGTTCCGTAGTCAAAGAGTCTCGAATAGGTCTTGATAGCGGCCTGGAAATCCACTGAAGCGGGCATCAGGGGCTGCAAAAGCGCCTCACTGAGCACCAGCGAACCAGCGACTAGCTTAACGGAAGCATCGTTGGCAGTTTTGGACCTGTGCGGTCTGTCTCTGTCTTTATCCTTATGTTTATTTTGGAAGATAAGTAGTCAGACTGCTTACTGAAGCCATTTCAGAATATGGGGATCGAGAACGAAAGTACTTAGCAACAATAAGGGCCCAATGACTAATAGTTCAGGCATTGAACAAGGCACAAAACTGACAGCGGGGTACGTCGTGGTCTGGGCCTAAACAGGTGACGCAGTAAGAATGGCAATCTCGGTGTGGTATTTGCTTTCCAGAGGCAAGACAATTGTTAACTTTTTCTGACCTCGAACTTTTTCTGACATCTGTTAGAGCAAGAAAAATTATCCCCAGTGGGGTAGTTAGCTTTAGAAGACTTTAGGATGATTCAAATTTGGAAACGAAAACTCAGGTAGCAGCCAAAGAGCACTCGTGTGAACTGCTTCTGCTTCGGGGTACTCGGCAAAAAAAAAAACTGATGTAATGGCATCGGCTGCCTGTTTTTATACCTCTAACAACCTGACGACAGTAATGAAGCGACAGCAACCGATGCAGAAATACTAAGCCTCTAGTATTCTGAGGGCTACCCGTGGCAGGATAACCCAAGTGTGATGACTTCAACAGTGAAACATGAAGAACATCCACATCTTCCTGTTGGCTTCCAGCAATAAATGACTGCTAAAAATGCCTATTCAAGGAGGGTTGCCAATCTATTCTTTGGAAGTCTTGCTATCTGGCATCTTGCATCCAGATGAGTGCCTATAAATTCCATTCTCTGAACAGAGAATGCTTGAGGGAGCAAGAAGTCAGTGGCCCAAATGAGATTTCTGGTGAAGGCAGAGATAAGCCAGTCCAGACATGGGGACACCAGAAACTCTTGCAGTTTAAGATGAACTGCAACCACTGTCACACGCTTGGGATATCCAGGGGGCTGCAGTGAGACAAAGGGCTGTGTCCTGAAATGGAATGTTGGCTACTAGTCAAAAAAGGATAAACCTTCGGCAGCACCTGTCCATCTTTATGTGACAGTACATATCAAAGGCTTATAGAGCACATCCAGTCATTACTTGCCAATAATGGAAGAAGAGACTATCATGACTATTTAGAATTTTGTCTGTCTTATGCATTGACTGAGATGGCGGAGGTCCCAAATTGGCCTGAGGTCCTTTTTCTTTATGGCACCAAAATTAATTTTAAGTTCCAGATCTGCATTCGTCTGGTGGGGCATCATGAAGGACAATGAAAGTACAGTTTTGTACCTACCATAAATGTAGATGTTCGAGTGTTCACACTGCTGCAGTCATTACACTTGGGTTATCCTGCCGTCAGGCAGTCTCGCAGTCGGCCAGAGTTCCAAAGTCTTGGTCCGGCGTCTGTTGCCGTCGCTTCTTCCCTGACATCAGTGCGCCAGGGGTATATAAGATGCTTCCGACGCCATTTTCTTCAGTTTTTCTTGCCCCAGATGTCAGGTGCCCCCAGTAGGTAGGCAATACATATTGCTAATAAAACATATATAAAAAAAAAAACACTACATTCAGTTACAAGCAAATACACCACAAAGTTTGTATAGGACAGAAAGGTATACATAAGTCCAGCTAGGACAGAGGGTAACCTGGACTGCAGCAGTGTGAACACTCGAACATCTACATTTATGGTAGGTACAAAACTGTACTATGTTCATCGTGTTACACTGCTGCAGTCATTACACTTGGGTGGAATCCCAAAGCTAAGGTTGGGTGGCTGGTTTATAAAGAGTTAGGAGTGGCTATGAGGCCCTGCAGAACTGCAGTGGCAAATCCTGCTCTGGATTTAGAGTAAAGAGGCAAGTGCTAATGCTTGGTAAAGGTGTGCACTGAACTCCAAGTTGCAGCCTCCAAAATTTCCTTGGTTGGTACTCCTCTGAGAAAGGCTGTTGAAGTGGCTGTTGCTCTGGTAGAGTGTGGCCTAATGTTATTAGGGACTGATTTTCCATGCTGTGTGTAGCAGTAACGAATACAGTGTCCTATCCATTTGGAGATAATCTGCTTTGAGATAGCCTTGCCCTGTGATCCTGCAGCATATGCTACAAACAGTTGCTCAGTTTTCCTGAAAGCTTTTGTTTTGTCCAAGTAGAAGCGTAGTTGCCTGTGTATGTCCAAAGGGTACAGAAGTTTCTCCCCTTTATTCTGGGGGTTTGAATAAAAAGTTGGCAAATGGATGGTTTGGTTAAGAGCCACACTAGATACCACCTTTGGCATAAAGGTAGGGTTTGTCCTTAAAGAAACCCTGTCCTGATGAAAAATTATAAAAGGTTCCACTGCCATTAATGCCTGTAGCTCTGAGACTCTTCGTGCTGAGGTTACTGCCAGGAGCAGAGCTGTTTTCCATGATAAAAATTTTAGATCAGCTGTATTGGCTGGCTCAAAAGGTGGCAGGGTCAGTTTTTCCACAACAAAATTGAGGTCCCAAGTTGGTGTTGGTGCTCTCCGGGGCGGTCTTATGTTTTTAGCCCCTCTGAGGTACTGTTTTAGCAAGGGATGAGAGAATAAAGGAGGGTCCGTGTTTTAATGTGCTGAAATGGCAGAGGCGTGGATGTTAATTGATGAGAAGGATAGGCCTTTGTCCAGCATCTCAGTTAAGTATTGTAAAATCTGAGGAATGTTTGGGACAAGAGGGTCAAGGCTTTGAGCCTGGTTCCAGGCCCAGAATCTCTTCCATTTTTCTGAGTAAGATTTCCTGGTGCTAGGCCTCCTGGCATCCAAAATGACATCCATAACAGCTTTAGAGAGAGATGTTGCCTTGCCTGTTTGACTAATGAATCTGCCATGCAGCCAGGTTTAGGGTTTTGAGCTGGCCGTGCAGGATCTGATTGTTTTGTTGAGTCAGAAGGTGTGAAATTTGAGGCAAAATCCATGGTGGGCCTTGAGCTAAGTTCCTTAAGATTGGGTACCAGTGCTGGCGTGGCCGGTCTGGAGCAATCAGGATCATCTGTGTTTTTTCTTGTTTGGCTTTTAGGAGTACCTTTGAAAGGAGAGGCAGTGGTGGGAAGGCATAAACTTTTAGGCTTTTCCAGCTGAATGAAAGAGCATCCACTTTCCATGCTTGTGTGTGGTGAGTCCTTGGGAAGAATTTTTGTAGTTGGCAATTCAGTGGGGAGGCAAAAAGATCTATGTCTGGGCACCCCCATTTTTGCGTTACCATGCTGAAGATTTGTGGATTCAATTTCCATTCGTGACAGTCCATGATATTTCTGCTTAGATCGTCTGCCAGAGTATTTTTCTTTCCTAGCAGGAATTGTGCTTGCAGATGCACTTGATAAGTTAGAGCTGTGTTCCACAGGGTCATGGCTTGCCTGCATAGGGGATAAGAATGAGTGCCCCCTTGCTTGTTTATGTACCACATTACTGTGGTGTTGTCTGTCTTTAATAATAATTGTCCTGGATTCAGAAGGTCCTTGAAAGCTGTTAGGGCATTTTGAACAGCCAACATCTCTTTTTGATTGATGTGAAGATGCATTTGGTCTGTGGTCCACTTGCCCCGAATACATTTTCCTGCCATGTGTGCTCCCCAGGCGTAATCCGAAGAATCTGTTAGAGTCTGTCTGGCTGTGGGTAGAGTGAAAGGCTGACCCTTGTTGAGTTGACATGCCTGTGCCCACCATCAAAACTCCTGTTGTAGGCAGGGAATTATTGGCTTTACTGCTTCTAAACTGTGAGAGTGTTGAGTCAAAACACTTTTTAGGTACCATTGTAATTTCCTCATATGCAGTCTGGCATATGGTATTAGTAGTATGCAAGATGCCATGAATCCCAGGGCCTGCAGAATTTTTCTTGCAGGGAGATGAGATTTTTTTGCCAGTAATTGAAAATATTGAGCGAGTTGTCCTTGTTTGCCTGGCGTGAGATAAGCCATCTGGGCCGTTGTATTTAAGCTGGCACCCAGGAATATTATCTGTTGCGAGGGCACTAGTTTTGACTTCTTTTCATTTACTGTGTACCCTAGAGAAATTAGCAACCTTTTTACAAACGCCAGATGCTGTAGAAGGGTGTCTTTTCTCTCTGCTTGAATGAGGCAGTCATTCAGGTATGGATATATTTGAATTCCTTTTTGTCTGCAGAATGCAATTACTGGTGCCAGGCACTTTGTAAAGACCATGGGCACAGTAGATAAGCCAAAGGGCAGTGCAGAGAATTGGTAGTGCGTTGTACCAGCTTTGAATCTGAGGAATCTTCTGCAATCTTGTCTGATAGGGACATGCAGGTATGCCTCTTTGAGGTCCAAAGTAACAAGCTAAGCTTTCTTGCCTAGCATGGGAAGAAGCTGCTGAAGTGTCAACATTTTGAATTTCGGAACATCCAGGTAAGTATTTAGAGTTGAAAGGTCTAGTATGGGACTCCAGGCTTTGTCCTTTCTGGGGACCAGGAAGAGTCTTGAGTAAAATCCTTGTCCTTGTTCCTGCTGTGGTACTTTTTAAATAGCTCTCATGTCCATGAGGGCTGAAATTTGTTTTTGAGCCTCTGCCCATTGATTTTGTGGCAGGTTTGGCATTCCTTTTAGCCTTGGTAAAGTGTGAAAGTGGAACCTGTAACCTTGAGACACAATCTTCAGAACCCATTTGTCTTGGGTGATTGTTTGCTAATTTTGAGGAAAAAGTGCTAGTTTTCCCCCTAAGGGGGCTGCCAAAAGGGAAGTGCTTGGCATACGAAGGGGGAAGTCATTGGGACTGTTTGCTGTAAGGTTGAGACCTGTCCTCACCTCCTTTTGGGGTAGAGGCACCCCACTGTCATTGTCTGTTAAAGCCTTGGGTTGAGATCTGCCTCTTGGGTGTCTGTATCTGCCTCTCTGTGGCCTGTCTGACACTGGAAAGGACCAATTCTTTGTAGGCCAATTTCTGCTAAATCGAGGTGGCTGTACCTGTAAGAAATCTTTGACTGTTTGCATAGATTTAGCTTTATCCTCCATTCTCTTTAACACCTCTTCTGCCTTAAAACCAAACAAGGTATCATGCTGTAAAGGAGCATCCAATAATGTTACCTTAACATGATCAGGTAAACTCTGTTCTTTTAACCAAGCATGTCTTCGAATCACAGAACCGGTAACTGCGGCTCTACAAGAGGCCTCTAATGAATCAAAACCACATTGCAGAGTATGTTTTCCCACCTGTTCAACTGCATGCAATAAATCCTGCATTTCTTTATAGTCAGGAGCATCTAAGCTTGCAAGCATTTTCTGTTTTAACTGAGTCATTAAATACTGTTGGTACTTAAGCATGTGAAACTGGCAATTTAAAGCCCTTACTGCTAAAGTTGCAGAAGTGTAAATTTTCTTCCCCCCATCTATCCAGTACTCTAGAATCTCTGTCAGAGGGGACTGGATTCTTTGCAATGGAAGCCTTAACCCCTTTGGGACCCTGGGAAATGGTTTCTGGGTCAGCAGAAGGGTTTTTATAAAGAAACTTGTGTGAGTCAGGGACTCTATAATATCTATCTGGCTTGGCTGGAGCAGGGGGCAAAGAATCATGAGATAGGCTGGATTCAGAGAACACATCATCCACAATATCTAATACAGGCGGAATAGCCAGGGGCCTGTGCTGAGGCAACAAAAGGAAGTCCCTGAGCCTTTTCTTGGATTCTGAATAATCCTGACTTTCCCAATGGAAATGCTCCCTCATAGTATGTAAAGTTTCCCCAAAAGAGTAATCCTCAGGAGGAGAGCGTGAAGGGATAGATTCTTCAGCATCAGAGTCCTCACAGGGGGGTAGTGAGTATCCCTGGTCTGAAGAGGAATCACAAGAAATGGAAACCTGGTCAGAGGAATCATAGTCTGTATCCTGCCTAGGCCTTTTCTCAGGTGGGGGATGGGAACCCCTGATTAGAGTAATGAGGTTTTCGGCCATTTTAAGCATCTGTTTCTTAGGCATGGAGGACTGTCCAGGAGAATGCTGTACTTGCTTCTTTGTCTTTAATGGTGTTTTTGTCTTGGCTGTTGCTTTAATGGTAAGTTGTGAAGGTCTGAAAACACCCTCAGAAGCAGATGTCTGCTCAGGGGCTCCGGACCAATCTGAGGGATTAGTTTCCGTAGGCCCAATACCTTGAGTTTCCAGAGGCCTAGTTGTCTCCACGTGGGAGTCGGAGGCGGCCTGTGGCTCTGAGGTAGCGGGTGTCAGGGGCTGCGGCGCCTCAAGAAGAGCGACTGGCCTAGAAGAGGCTTCGTCGTCGGTTTTGGACCTCGGATGCCTGTCTTTATCCTTGTCTTTGCGTTTTTTAAGAATTGCGGTCGTCTGTTGTTCCGACGGCATTTTATAATTGAACCTTCGGCCAAAGTAGTGTAAAGCAAAGTCAAAACGTCGTTTTATAGTGTGTTTGTTAAATCTAGCACAAAACCGACAACTAGTGACGTCGTGGTCAGGGCCTAGGCATGGAATACAGTAAGAGTGGAAGTCCTTATGAGGTATTTGCTTCCCACAAAAAATACAATTATTAACTTTTTCTGACATTGGTCTGAGGCAAGAATCCCCAACGGGGTACTTAGCTTTATTGAAGACTTTGGATCTGAAATTCGACTTCGAAAATCTCAGGAGTCGGCCGACCGGCACTTGCGAACTGCTTTTGCTTCGGGCACCGCGCGGCAAGAAAGACCGGAGAAAATGGCGTCGGATACATCTTATATACCCCTGGCGCACTGACATCAGGGAAGAACCGACAGCAACCGACGCCGGACCAAGACTTTGGAACTCTGGCTGACTGCGGGACCGCCTGACGGCAGGATAACCCAAGTGTAATGACTGCAGCAGTGTAACACGATGAACATCAAAGGGGCTCCACAGTCGCACACATGCATGTCACCTTACAATTATGCCTGTGTCTGCATCTCTCTCTCAAAGCACCCTCAGTCACATTAGAAATCATGCGCATCAACACATCTGAAAGGGACTGGGGGGGGGGGGGGAGCAATCTGACTGGCATCTTGGGCTCACAAGACAAATATTTTTTTGAAGTCTTAAGGGTCTGTTGGCCATCGTGTAATACACTCCCAACCACCACAAAACACAAAGTGTGAAAAACATACACCACACAGCTAACTAATCACACTACTAACAAGTATGACTATAACTACTAACACTAATTCCCAAAGACTAAATAACTCTGTACTATTAGCGAAACACTGATGAAAGAGCACCAAAGGTTCAAGAGACAACTTGATAAATCACAGATAAGTAATTATAGGGTGTGGGGACAATGGATGCAAACTCCTATCAAGGCTACAAAGTCAAAAACCTGAAAGGTAGATCCAAAAATCAAGCAACAAAAGATCGGCACTTAGCTAAGGCAAGCCTGAACAGTGGAGACCACATGAATTTTGAAAAAGTACTTAAAGAGATCGGATACAACTTCAGGGGCAGAAGATGGTTATGGGTAAGGGGAGGAGCCTGAGATTTGGATCCAAAATCTACAGAGTTCAAAGTCAGATCCAAATACCTATCCATTCCTCACTGGACAGAAAAGACATGAGATGTAGATTTTTAAAATAGATTAGTAATAAAAGACAAAAGATGTGGTTAACTAGTAAGAGAATTTTTTAAAGGGGTTGACAAAAAGCGTTAAAGAATAAGGTGAATTACACAGAACAGGAAGAAGAAATGCAGACTGGTAAAGAGAAAAATAAGAAAATATCTGGATAATAAGCACAAGTTTAGAAAGATTGCTGTTAGGCAACTACTTCGGACAGCTCCAAAACACAAAATGTTTAGCACAACTTAGGCAACAGGTAGAAGAAAGGGTTGTTGCCAATATTAAGCAGCCAATGGCAAGAAAAACAACCAGAGATCTTAGAAAGGCAGTAGAAATATTTTTGGACATGAATGTAATGAGCTGGCAGATTTTTAAAATTTTCCTACGAAGTACTGTCAGAAATACTGGATGAACAAATGGCTGTAACTATGGAAAATTAAAGCTATGTACTCACCATAACTAGGATTCTGTGTTGCCCATTTTCATTCTTCCTCAACTTATGGGTCAGATCCGACTCTGCTACATTTAAGACTTCTGATAAAATTCTTGAGCTCCTCCCTTTACCCATAACTGCCCCAGCCATCCTCAACACCTCTGATCCAGTTTGCTGCCTTAAAGGTCTTATTACATAATAGAAGACAAAAAGAGGAATTAAACCAGGGCTCAAACCTGGAACTACAGGTTCCAAAATCCCATCAGGTCACTCCAGAAATTGACTGGAATGGGGAAGGAGGGAGGGGAGTTGAGGAAAAATGAAAATGGACAAAAAAGATGCACAGTTATACTGAGTACATAACTAACATCTGATGTTGTCACTTTCATTCTTCCTCAACATATAGGACAGAGTCCCCAGCTATATAAATCTTGGGGGTCCCTCATGGAAGGATATGCTGGAGAACTGCTGATCCAAAGGCAGTTCTACTTCTAGAAATTATGTCCAATTTGTAATGAGTAATAAAAGTACGAGCATTAGGCCATGTGGCTTCTGCACAAATATCAATGGAAGTTCTAGACCAGAAGGTAGAGGATATGGCCACAGATCTAGTAGAAAGGGACTTAGGTGGTTTTGGTAGGGAGAGGCCTTGTTGAGAATATATCCAGGAAATGTGATTAGTTATCCATCTGAGCAAAGTAAATTTAAAAATGGGAGAACCCAGTTGACTAGCTGAAAGAGACACAAACAACTGGTCTGTTTTTTCTGAAATCTTTTGTTCTGTTCAAGTAAAAATGTAGTTATCTATGCACATCTAAAAGATGTAGAATGCATTCTCTGCTCGAAAATTTTGGAAAGACAGCTGGTAAGTGAATGCTTTGATTTACATTTGAATCCGAAGCCACTTTTGGCAGGAAAGAAGGAAAGGTTCGTAAAGTAGCTCTGTCTTTATGAACCACAATGCAACAAGGTTTCAATAAAAGAGCCTGGAGTTCGGAAATCCCTTTAGCTGAAGTAATAGCAAGTAAAAAGGCTGTTTTCCATGAAAGGAACTTTTAGTCGGATTTTGCTGAAGGTTCAAAGGGTTGTTGAGTTAAGCCTTGCAGTACTACTGTTAAATCCCAAGGAGGTGACAGATTTTTCAATGGAAGTCTAAAGCAGGAAGGTGCCTTTCAGGAAAGCCTTACATAATCTGGAAGCAGCCAAACAAGCATCTCCAGAATTAAATTTCATATGGCTGCTAACTGTACTTTGATGTTGGAATAACTAGCACCTTTCTTAAAAAGAGAAGTTAAGAAGTCCAGTAGAGCAGTGAAGGAATCACTGCCATTTTTCAGAGCCCAGATTAAAAATCTTTTCCATTTACATTTGTAAATCACCTTAGTGAGTCTTTTTGAGAGGATAAAAGCATATTGCGTACCAGGGAAGAACGCCTGGGTGCCTAGCTATTAATGGAACTGGAGAAACCATGCGGTTAGTTTGAGGGCTGGGATATTGGAATGTTTTATTCCGGGTGTGACAGAAGGTCTGGATAGGGGCCAGTATCCAAAGAGGATAACGAAGATGAGACCAAAGGAAGAGGAACCAGTCCTGCTGAAGGCAGAAGGGGGCAATGAAGATAACTGAGCTCTACAAAATTCTTCCAGGAAGCCAGCAGGTTGAATTCAGTGGTACTAGGGGATAGATGTAAAGAAGATCAGAGTGCCAAACATGGACTAAAGCATCTTTCGGTGACCCCACCCCCACCAAAGGGGAGGATTAGGGTGAAGTACCTGCTGCATTTGTTGCTGTGGGGAGAAGCAAAAAGATCGCAGGAAGGGTGGCCCTGACAACAGAAAATTTTCTCCATCACTGAATGATTGAGACACCACTCGTGAGGCATCAAAATGGACCTGCTGAGTTTGTCCGTTAGTATGCTGATTTCCCCAGAATGTGCATTGCTACTAGAAAATGGATGGAAGAGATCACCCACTGCCACACTCTCATAGCTTCTCGGCAGAGGTGGTAAGATGGAGTTCCTCCTTGTTTGTTCATGTACCAGACCACAGACACTGTTGCTTTATACTGCGATGGTCCCTAGAGGGAGAACATCTTGAAATGTCTGCAGTTCTAGTAGGACTGCTCTCATCTCCAGGACAATGATATCAAATTGGTCTCTTAGGTGGACTATGTGCTTGGTCCGTCCCTCCCAAGAAATTCCTTCATTAGCCATAGTGACGACAGGCACCTCCCAACTAGGGAGGGTGGGGGTGGGTGGTGATGGAATGAATGGTTGAACTATGTTAGTGTCATCTGACTAAAAACACCAAATGAATATAACTTTTGCATATCGGAATTAAGTGCCATCAAAGAATAGACCACTGAACAGCTACAGTCTTATTAAAGAACACACATACAGTAACATGCTAATGTGATTAATATTATAGATGCTACCACGGAGCCTAAGGCTTGAAGAATAAATCTGGCAGGAGAAACAAGATGAGAAAGAATTCAATTAACTTAGGATCTGACTGTGCATATATGGTGAGGAGGTAAAGAAGCAATTTGATTTATTGTGTCTAGATGGCCACCGATTAACTCCAGGCTCTGCACTGGAAGCAGTTTGGATGTGGAAATATCACTTGTTATGCCTAGTGATTGGCAAATGTGGAACAAATAGTCCCTGGACTGCTCTAGGGTATGCATGGCTGTGGTGGTGAGAAGCCAGTCATCTAGATATGGAAACTCTCAGAATCCTAGCAGTCTCAGATAAGCTGCTACCACTGCCATATACTTGGTAAACACCCCTGGGGGCTGTGGTGTGTCCAAAGGGCAAGGCTCTGAAGCGGTAGTGACTGGCTCCTAAATGTAAGTGCAAATGTCTTCAGGAGCATCTGTTTATTCTGCTACAATAGTATGCATCTTGATCGATTGAGGATATCTAATCATCCTTGTGCAACAGAGGTAGAATGAACTGAACCATGGCCATTCTGAACTTTGATTTTCTCACAAATGCTTCAGGCTGCTTATATCCAAAAAGTACAGTTTTGTACCCACCATAAATGTAGATGTTCGAGTGCTTATACAGCTGCAGTCATCACACTTGGGTTATCCTGACGTCAGGCGGGTTCTCGGTCGGCCGAATTCCAAAGTCTAGGTCCGGCGTCGGTTGTCGTCGCCTTCCTCCCTGACGTCAGTGCGGCAGGGGTATAAAAGAGGCAGCCGACGCCATTTTCTTCAGTTTTTCTTGCCCCAGATGTCAGGTGCCCCCAGAAAGGAAGGCAATACATGATGTTATGCAAACATACATAAGTAAATAAATCAAAACAGTAGTTGCAAGCAAATACACCATGAAGGAATACCCCAAATAGGTTGTATGTTAAAGGTGTTTGTCATAAGCTCTGTCCTAAGAGGGGATGGAGGGAGGGTAACCTGGACTGCAGCTGTATAAGCACTCGAACATCTACATTTATGGTAGGTACAAAACTGTACTATGTTCAGCGTGCATACAGCTGCAGTCATCAAACTTGGGTAGAATCCCAAAGCTAAGTAAGGGTGGCTGGTACTAAGCGGAATTAGGAGAGGCTAGAATGTCCTGCAGGACTGCTGTGGCAAAGCCCGGTCTAGATTTTGAGTATAGTGGAAGGTGGTAGTGCTTGGTGAAAGTGTGCACTGAACTCCAAGTAGCTGCTTCCAAAATGTCCTTGGTAGGGACCCCCCTGTAGAAAGCTGCTGAGGTAGCTGTAGCCCTGGTGGAGTGTGATCTGATGTATGTAGGCACTGATTTTCCATGAAATGAATAACAAAAGCGTATACAGTGGGCTATCCACTTTGAAATAGTCTGTTTGGAAATAGACTTTCCTTGAGCACCTGTAGCATAGGACACAGAGCTGCTCAGATTTCCTGAATTACTTTGTTCTGTCCAAGTAATAACGAAGTTGCCTGTGAATGTCCAAGGAGTGTAGTAGCCTCTCCCCTTTGTTCTGTGGATTTGGATAAAAGGTAGGTAAATGAAGAGTCTGATTCAAAGCTACACTGGATACTACCTTTGGCATGAAGGTAGGGTTGGTTCGTAAGGAAACCCTGTCCTGATGGATAATGATGAATGGCTGCACAGCCATGAGGGCCTGTAGCTCCGAAACCCTGCGTGCTGAGGTAATAGCCAGAAGCAAGGCTGTTTTCCACGACAAGTATTGTAGCTCTGCTGAACAAGCCGGCGCAAAAGGAGGCAGTGTCAGCTTCTCCAATCAGCTGAGGTCCCAAGCTGGAGCTGGTGGTTTCCGTGGGGGTTTTATATTTTTTGCCCCTCTGAGGAACTGCCTTAATAGAGGATGTGAGAATAAAGGAGGATCCGTATTGTATTGTGCTGAAATGGCTGAAGCGTGGATCTTGATGGAAGAGAAGGAAAGGCCACTGTTTAACATCTCAGCTAGGTACTGTAAAATCTGAGGTATATTTATTACCCAAGGATTCTGGCCCTTTGCTCGATTCCAGGAACAAAATAGTTTCCATTTGGCGGAGTAGGTTTTTCTAGTAGAGGATCTCCTGGCCTCCAAGATGACATCCTGTACCTCTTTGGAGAGGAGAGTCTGTTGGCAAATTAAGGTATTTTCCATGCAGCTAAATTTAGAGTTCTAAGCTGGCTGTGAAGGGTCTTGTAGTTGTGCTGGGACAACAGAAGAGGAACTTGAGGTAGGATCCATGGTGGTGAGTGTGACAGGCTCTTTAGGAGAGGATACCAGTGCTGTTGTGGCCAGTCTGGAGCAATGAGAATCATTTGTGGCCTCTCTGCTCTGGTATTTAATAGGACTTTGGTCAGTAGAGGTAGAGGAGGGAAGGCATAGACCGTCAATGCTGTCCAATTGAAAGAGAGTGCGTCCACTTTCCAGGCCTGTGGATGATAGGTCCTTGAGCAGAATTTTTCCAACTGGTAATTTCTGTGGATAGCAAATAGATCTATGTCTGGCTGTCCCCATGCTTGAGTTACCTTTGAGAAGACTTGAGGATGCAACTTCCATTTGTGTGGGTCTGTCATAATTCTGCTTAAGTTGTCTGCCAGTGTGTTTTCCTTCCCTGGCAGGAATTGCGCCTGCAGTTGAACTTGTAATTCCAATGCTGTGTTCCACAGGGTCATAGCTTGCCTGCACAGGGGGTATGAATGCATCCCTCCCTGTTTGTTTATGTACCACATGACTGTGGTGTTGTCTGTCCTTATTAATAGCTGGCCCGGATGCAGTAGGTCTTTGAAGGTCATAAGAGCATTTTGCACAGCTAGCATTTCCTTTTGGTTGATGTGTAGGTGCATCTGTTTTTGGGACCATTTTCCCTGGATGCACTGATCTGCCATGTGTGCTCCCCAGGCGTAGTCTGAGGCGTCTGTTGTGATGATTTGACTTGCTTGTGGTATACAGAAAGGGAGACCCGTGTTTCTTTGGCATGCTTGAGCCCACCACAAAAATTCCTTTTGAAGGCATGGAATGAGTGGTAAAATTGTTTCCAAGCTGTGGCTGTGTTGAGACCATAAGTTTTTTAGGTACCATTGTAGTTTCCTCATATGCAGCTTTGCAAATGGTATTAGTAGGATGCAAGATGCCATGAACCCCAGAGCCTGCAGGATTTTCCTTGCAGTTAGCCTGGTTAAAGTTGCCATTTTGTTGAAGTATTGAGTCAGTTGCCCTTGTTTGTCTGGCATGAGGTAAGCCATCTGGGCCGTTGTATTTAAGCTGGCACCCAGGAAAATTATCTGTTGAGAGGGTATTAGTTTTGATTTCTTTTTGTTCACTGTGTACCCCAGGCAGTTTAATAGTTTTATTACAAACGCCAGATGCTGCAATAGAATGTCCTTGCTGTCCGCTTGGATCAGGCAGTCATCCAGATATGGGTAGATTTGTATTCCTCGTTGTCTGCAGAAAGCAATTACTGATGCCAGGCATTTCGTAAACACTCTGGGCGCAGTAGATAAGCCAAAGGGCAATGCAGAGAATTGATAATGGTTTGAACCTGCAAGAAATCTGAGGTATCTTCTGCAATCTTGTCTGATAGGGACATGCAGGTATGCCTCCTTGAGGTCCAACGTTACCAGCCAAGACTCTTTGCCCAGCATGGGAAGAAGCTGCTGTAATGTGAGCATCTTGAATTCTGGTACCTCTAGATATGTGTTTAGAATACATAGGTCTAAGATGGGTCTCCAGTCTTTGTCCTTCCTTGGTACCAGAAATAGTCTTGAATAAAAACCTTAACCTTGTTCTTTTGCAGGTACCTCTTGAATTGCTTTCATATCCATGAGAGCGGAAATTTGTTTTTGTGCCTCTGCCCATTGATTTTGTGGCAGGTTTGGCATGCCTCTCATTTTTGGAAGGGTGTGAAAGTGGAACCTGTAGCCTCTGTCTATAATATCCAGAATCCATTTGTCCTTTGTAATAATGTGCCAGTTTTTTGAAAATAAGGCCAATTTTCCACCCAAAGGTGTTGCCATTATTGCTTTGTTTGGCAGGCATAGGGGAAAGTCATTGTGTCTGTTTTCTAAATGACTGTGGTCTATCTTCTCCACCTCTTGGGGCTGGTGCTTGCCACTGCCTAGCTCTGTAAGATCCTTGAGGTTGTCCTCTACCCCTTTGGGGTCTGTCCGTGGCTGGAAAGGACCAATTTTTTGAAAGCCAGTTTCTGCTGAAGCGTGGAGGCTGCACCTGCAAGAAATCTTTAACTGTTTGCATAGATTTCGCTTTTTCCTCCATTTTCTTTAGTACCTCCTCCGCTTTAACACCAAACAATACATCTTTTTGTAGTGGTGCATCTAATAACTTTGCTTTGACATGATCTGGTAATTTTTGCTCTTTGAGCCAAGCGTGTCTACGTATGACAGACCCCGTGACAGCAGCTCTACATGAGGCCTCTAAAGCATCAGAACCACACTGTAAGGTATGTTTCCCCACTTGTTCTGCTCCATGCAACAAATTCTGCAACTCTTTCAAATCTGGTTGTTATGTTTGTGTCATTTTGCTTTTCAGCTGAGATAGCAAGAACTGCTGGTACTTTAACATATGAAATTGACAGTTTAATGCCCTCATGGTTAAAGTGGCTGACGTATACACCTTTTTCCCCCCACCTTTCTAATGCTCTGGAATCTCTCTCTGAAGGTAAAGGGTTTTTAGCAGTAGAGGCCTTAACCCCCTTGGGACCCTGAGAAATAGTTTCTGGGTCAGCAGAAGGGCTTTTATAAAGGAACTGGTGAGAATCAGGAACCCGGTAATATCTGTCTGGTTTAACAGGGGCAGGAGGTAAAGAGTCTGGATTAAGACTGGCTTCTGCGTACACATCATCCAAAATATCTAAGACAGGAGGAATATCCAGGGGCCTATGCTGGGGAAGCAGCAGAAATTCCCTGAGCCTTTTCTTGGAATCTGAGTAATCCTGGCCCTCCCAGTGGAAGTGCTCTCTCAATGTATGAAGGGTTTCCCCAAAAGAGTAGTCCTCAGTGGGGGAGACAGAGGGAATAGACTCCTCAGCATCAGAGTCTTCAAATGGGGAATAGGCATAATCCTGGTCCTCAGACAGGTCTGAGGTAATAGAAGCCTGGTCTGAGGAAGGGAAGTCTTCCTCCAACCTGGGTCTTTTGTCTGAGGGGGGTTGTGAACCCCTGATGAGTGTAATCAAATCCTCAGCCATTTTAAGCATCTGTTTTTTAGGCATGGGGCCTTGAGAGGGGGTCTGAGGACCCTGTTTTTTAATTTTCATTGGAGCTTTAGATTAGAGAACGATTTAATAGAGAAGGTGGTAGGCCTAAAAACGCCTTCAGAAATGGCAGGCCTCACTAAATTTTCCGTTTCTCCGCCAAGAGTGGCGTCCGTATCTGCAGTGGGAATGGAGACCGAGGAAGCTGCAACCTCGGGTACTGAAGTCGCCGGTAAAATAGTTTCATCGGTAGTCAGGGGCTGCGTAGGCGCCTCGCTGAGAACCAGAGAACCGGTAGTCGGCCTTAGCGTGATCTCAGTACTCGGTGCAGGCCTCTGATGTCTGTCCTTATCCTTGCGTTCTTTGCCTGAAACTGGCGTTGGTATATCCGACGACATGATATAATTAAATTTTTTGCCAAAATAATGAAGGGCGAACTTCACCTGGCGCTTAATAGTGCGCTTCTTAAACCTAGCACAAAAACGGCAGGCTGAGATGTCGTGGTCTGGCCCTAAGCAAGGTATACACAGTAAGAGTGAAAATCCTTATGCGGTATTTGCTTCCCACAAGAAATGCAATTATTAACTGTCTGACATCGGTCTGAGGCAAGAAAAGTTTCCCCATCGGGGTACTTGGCTTTAAAGAAGACTTCAGCTGAAATACTTTTCGTAAATCTCAGGAGCTGGCCGACCGGCACTTGCGAACTGCTTCTGCTTCTGGCACCGCACGGCAAGAAAGACTGAAGAAAATGGCGTCGGCTGCCTCTTTTATACCCCTGCCGCACTGACGTCAGGGAGGAAGCGACGACAACCGACGCCGGACCTAGACTTTGGAATTCGGCTGACCGAGGACCCGCCTGACAGCAGGATAACCCAAGTGTGATGACTGCAGCTGTATGCACGATGAACATCTGGTCTGGAGTCCCCTGTCTTCTTAGGCACAAAAAAAGAACCTTTGTAAGTTCCAAATCCTGACTCGTCTGGTGGAACCTCCTGGATGACTTGTCCAGCAGCTTCTGAATTTCTTGAGCTGCAGCTTCTGTCTGACTGGGTGGAACGTCTGGAAGCCTTCTTCTTTTGGAAGTGGCCATTTGGGAAAATGGTATAAAGTAACCTCTGGATATTATTTCTAGCACCCAAGAATTTTTTTTTCTAGCAATATAGTGGTCTGGGTGCAAGGACAAGTGTTCAACTGCCTCTAGAGGTGAGCAGTCAGGCAGCACTTAAGGAGCACTGAAATAGTCTATCTGGAAAGAAATACCCGAAACCCTGATTTTGCGGGCCTCCTCTGCTGCGAAGATGGTGTCTGTCTGAACTCCCTTCCTTTATATCAGAGGAAATTGTCTCCACGTGAATCCTGGAAAGATCCCTGGAATTTACAGAACCACTTTGTTTCTGCCTCCTCAGATTCCTTGAAAAGGATTATTGATGGTTAGAAAAGTAAATTCTTACGGCAGATGGGCTTTTTCCTTCCTGCTCACTGTGGAAAAGAGTTTCTTTCACAGAACGGCCAAACAAGAACATTCCATCAAAAGGTGCGTTGATGAAAGAAGACTTGAAAGGCTCCATAAAGTCTCATAATTGCATCCATGCATGTCTCCTTATACCTATGCCTGAACCAGCAGCCCGTGAGGTACTTTCTGCTGCACGTGAAATCAACCTTGTGGGTGCAATGGAAATAGATGAGTGGGCAGCTGCGAAGATCACCTTTTGTAATCTTCTGCAGACAAACTCCAAAGAGAGTGAGAGTTCTGTGGTCAAATCCCTCTGTAGTCTTGTAAAGTGTGCCAGGTAGTTCAGGGACCTCAAGGCAAAGGTCACTGAAGCAAATACACAACCTGTCCAACATCCTAGACTCTCTGTTAGGGGGGTAGGCAGAGGAGCTCTGTTCTGCTAGCTCCTTTTTGGTGGTCGCCACTACAATCACTGCAAGGACTCCTTTGCTCCAGTGGGGTTTATCTTTTGCTCAGTCAGCATGGGATAAGTTCAACAGAATTTGGTTCCTTCCATGCCTGGCAAAAGACTAAGTCGATAAGCTCATTGGCCATGGGAGTCACCAAAGACTTAAATGAGCCAGAACCAAAAGCCTCCAGAAATAACTCCTCATGGGAAGGAATATCTGATGACCAGCCACCTTTCTGTTTAAGGATTTCCAAAATGTCTCCAATGAGACATCATCAGGTGGTGATCTGGGGGAACCCCCCCCCCTTCACTGAAATCAGAAAATTCTGTGAGAAATTCCGAGAGACATTCTGTGTACCTCCTTTTACACATTCTCTTTCGGTGAACCCCTTCAGCAGGATGCTCTGGGGAGGAATCCGAAGAGAGGGGTAGTTCTACGGGGAATGGTATGGATGCTAGATGGAACTTGGCTGTCCCTGTGGAGTAGGTCGGATGGGGTCAGAGGAAAAAGGGGTAGGATCTAAGGATGCATGAGAAAGTGGATCTCTTCAATGAGGGAAAACCCTTTCAACAACCAGATGGCCAGATGGACCCGGAAAAGACGTGGCTGGCAGTGTCAAAACCAAAACTTCCAATGCAGGCAAATCACAACTTTGTCTGGATATGTGCCTCGAGGAGGGAACTGGACCAAAGTTATCTTGCACCAAGGCTCCAAGGGGCAAGTATGGATCTGCCATCATCTGAGTCAATCCTAGCCCCACAGATGCAGCACAGACACTTCAGCTCAGAGACTCATTTGGATCCGAAGGCACAGGAGCAGAACTGGTCAGGGAAACTGTTGGAGGTAAAATATGTTAAATTTTCTTTGGCTCCAACACCAGAACTCTCAGAGCTGTCTGATCCTGGGGTTCCAATACTGAAGGACAAATTAGAGGAGGAGATATAACTGTACAAGCACAGCAGGAAGGCTCACAGATCCAACAGGAGACAGAGCCAATATAACCCCCCAATCTGGATCCGAGCTCTGAGGAACTTTCACATCATCCTATCCGCTTCAGAAAGACTCATCCTTGTTTTAATTTCTCCAAGTCTTTTAGATTTCTAATACCATGACGAGAATGGTCTTCATTCCAAAGTCAAAGTAAGACTGAAGTTCATGAAATTAATATTGTTTCAATCTTTGATGCTAGCCAGAAGTGCTCTTTGCAACACCCGCAATGTGCCCAGTAATGACGACTCCTGTGCCCAGTAATGACGACTCCTGCAATTCATACGTAGCTACATTCATCGGTAACGCATCACTCCTACTACTATTAGAACTGTCTGGGCATCCTTCTTTCACATTGCCCTTGTTTTTGCCTGCAAATCCTGGTATTTTATGACTCTGTGTTTCTCTGCACATAAGACACTGTAGTCACTAGGTGTAGCAATTTCAATGATCGATGCTACTTTTGTCTTCTTTTCACGGACTACTATATCTGGTATTCTTGCATCTATTTTTTCAGTGGTTAGTAATGGGTGATCCTGTGTGATATAAACTTCATCAATTTCTATAATGCTTTGTGGATCATGTTTCCAGTGTTTTTTCAGCTACTTCAATATTGCAATGTTTGTACAGTCCCCAATGCAACAGTCTTACCACATCACTATGCCTTTCAGTATACACTCCTTCTGCCATTAGTATATCACAACCAGCAACAAGATGTGCAACGGTTTCCAATTCTGTTTTACAAAACCTACATTTGTCCGTTTCTCCCACATGTTCAATGGACTCTGTAAACCAAAGTGCAAGTAGTCCACTATCTTGGGTTGCCAATATTAACATTTCATCTTTTCATTTAAATTCACTTCTCCTTGACCATTCCTGCATTCAATCCTGATCAACAGGAGATTGTTCCAAGAGTTTTATATACTTTCAACTACATTTATGCACTTTCCACATTTCTTGCCTTCTAATCTGATACTTCAACTTAAAAAATGTTTCTGGCACATTCAGTTGCTGAGTCGCTGCCTGATTTTTATCTACTTCTGTTTTGATTTCCATTCCCACTTGAAGCTGATATGCTTCTGCTAAATTAAGCACGGAGGTGATGTTAAACATTTTTCTCAATTTTAAAACTTTTACTATATCTGGGTCTTGTCAGGTCAGTAAATTTAGTCCTACAACTACAGATCTATACATGTAATCAATTTCGAGGAGGGCCACAACACCTTCAGAATGCAGAAAATATAGTCCTGGTGTACACTGATTTTTAAAAAAACATTCGATAAGCATGAAGCCTCCTTTTTGTTTTCCTGTCCAACCAATCCACCACTTTGTGGGGCAGCCAATCACTCCAACACTACATTAGGACAGGAACAACAAACTGGTTTATAGCTTGGACTTTGTTCCTAGATGTCAGCGCTGCTTTCAGTATTAGTAAGGAATATTTTAAAAGACTAAAATTAAGTTTTATTCGCACTTGTTCATGTTTTACTGTTGATCCTTCAATTCCCAAATATTTATACACTCCCTCTTGCTCACCTTCTCTTATATCACATTCCTGCCCCAGGCTGACATTTTCTTGGTGCTGCAGCTTTCCTGCTTTAAAGGTTGCTTTTGCATATTTATCAAGACCAAATGACATTCTTATTTCATCTGAAAAAGTTCTGACCACTTGCAGTTCTGCTTTCAGTTCAATATGAGAAGTCTTTACACTTTGTTGTTTTCTGGGAGCCAAATTACAGCCATGACCTAATCTGTTAAGTAAACAGCTTAAACTGATTAAGGGCAAGACAATAAAAGAAGTTATGCATTTACCATAACATTCCATCTGAGTTGTTGCTTTTCATTTGTCTTCAACCTATGGGACTCTGATCCGGCATAGATCCGACTCTGCCATATACTCCAGCATCTGAATCGAACTCAGAGCTCCTCCCCTACTCATAATGCCCCACTCTCCTTCCTCCCCTCAGACAGAGTTTGCTGCCTGGCAGCACCAACCCAACCACAGCAGAAAAAACAATTCCTGACCACAGAAGGGATAAAACAGAAACTCAACCCGGACCAAGAGGAAGCCTGCGTCTGCATCTGTCCAGGCCACTACACAAACCAAAGGCAGGGGGAAGGAGGGAGGAACGGTTTAAGACAAAAAGCAACAACTCAGAACGTTCTGGTAAGTACATAACTTCTTTACCTGAAGTTGTTTATCATTTGGTCTTCAACCTATGGGACAGGGTGCCTAGCTACAATAACCTTGAGAGGCCCTCATGGAAGGATGTTCTTAAGGACAGCAGAGCCAAAGGAATCTCCAATTTGTAATGGGAGATAAACGTATGTGAAGACAACCAAGTAGCAGCTAAACAAATGTCATCAATAGGAACCCTGTAACAAAAGGTCGTAGAAGTAGACACTGATTTGGTAGAATGCACCCGGACAGAGCCAGACAGAGGCAAACCATTTCAACAATAAACCATAGAAATGCAGCTGGAAATCCAATGAGAAAGAGTGACCTTAGAAATAAACAGGCTTTCCCAAACGGGGCTTAGAAAATGATACAAAAAATTGATCAGACTGTCGAAAACTTTTGGCTCTACCCAAATAAAAGCGCTAATGTCTGTCTGTGGACATCAAGTAAATAAATGTAACTTGTATTCCCCTTTGCTCTGATAATTTGGGAAGAAAACTGGCAACTCAATCACCTGATTATCAACTCCGGAAGCCAACTTTGGTAAGAAAGATGGGTTGGTATGAAGAGTCACTGCGTCCTTATGGAAGATAAGGAGGGTTAAACAGACAAAGCCTGCAACTCAGATACCTGCTTGGCTGAAGTGATACCCATCAATAAGGCTGTCTTCCATGATAAGAACTGCAAATCCACAGTGGCAGCTGGTTCAAAACGAGGATAAACTAGGGCCTGTAAAACCAGAGTCGGATCCCAAGAAAGTGTGGGGTCCTTGAAAGGTGGCTTAAGGAGGAATGTACCCTTCAAAAAGGCCTTACATAGTTTGGAAAAAGCCAAGAAGTTTGAATTTTCCCCCACATGGAAATTTGAGATGGCTGCCAACTGAACTTTAATCATAGAAAAACTAGCACCTTTGTGGAAAAAAATGGGCTAGAAAATCCAAAATGGCAGGAACAGGAGCTGTAAAAGTATCAAATTTGTGCTGTGACCCCGAGACAGAAACAAGTTTTCATTTACTGGAATAGCTTTTCCTAGTACAGGCCTTGTGAGCTGCAACCAAGATATTTTTGACTGGTGAAAAGAGCCCGGGAGTCCTAGCCATCAAAGGAAATGGAGCAGCCAAGCGGAGAGCTTCAGGCTGACTAAGTCTGCATGTGGAATCCCTGGATGGCGAGAGATGAGATCTGGAACCGGATCCAGAGTCCAGAATAGAAGCACCAGATGACACCCAAGAGTGGGGAACCAAACCTAGTGAGGGCAGTGGTGAGTCCACAGGGCAGTACTCTGAAATGAAAGTGATTGCCTCCCAGCTGGAAGTAAAAGAACCTTCTGGAGCATCTGTTAATTTTTATGTGCCAGAATGCATCCTGAAGGTCCAGAGAGCACATCCAGTAGTCGTTCTGCAGAAAGGGAAGAACAGATTGTAGGATGACCATATGAAACTTTATTTTGGCAATGGACAGGTTCAGGGTAGTAAGATCCAGAACGGGTCTAAAGTTCCCCATTTTCTTTGGCAGCAAAAAGAACATGAAATAAATTGCCTAATCTGGACTGGTCTGGGGGGGACAAGCTTAATGACTTTTTGAGCAGCCTGGCAATTTCTACGGCTGCCGCCTCCTGCTGGCTGGCACATCCGGGAAATTTCTCTTCAGAGTTGGAGGATGAAGAAACTGGATGGAATAACCTCTGGATATAATTTGAAGCACCCAATAATCGTGAGTGGAGTCCTAGGCTGTTGGATGCAAGGAGAGACGCCCTCAGACTGCCTTAAGAATAGTGCAGTCGGGCAATCCCCTCAGGATTGCTGAAAGGGTCTGTCCGAGAACGAATTTTAAGATCCTTTGTTCCTCGGACACCCTCTGCCATGTAGACAGCATCTGTCATTTTCCCCTCTGTCCCTGCGGGAAGATTGACCCTGAATGTCCTGGGAAGAGCACTGAGATTTCTAAAACCACACTGATTCCTAGAAAAGGACCGTTGTAGAGTAGAGAAGTGGATCCTGACAGCAGACAAGGTCTTCCTGTCTCTCACTCTGGGTAAGAGTGTCACAAACAGTAGGGCCAAACAAAGTGGACATGTCAAAGGGGGCTTTCATGAATGATGACTTAAAGGGTTCCAGAAAAGCATAAAGCCGGAGCCAGGCAAGACCCCAAGCTGTATCTGAGCCAGGAGAAACTGTCATCCTGTCCACCTCTGCTTCAGACAGGCTCAGACTGGACTGAACAGAAGCAGCCACCGATCCAGGCCTGGAATGGTGCCGAGAAAAAGGCAGAGGCAGGAGACTTGGCTCCGGAACTCTTCAGCTCTGGGAAGAAACAGGGTGAACGGAGTCTAGCAGAACCCTGAGCCAATATGGGCCTAGACTTGAAGGGAGGCTCAGCAGAAAAAGCCTGGTCAGGAGACTGCTTCCTATGCCGATCCCACTTCTTGTGCCTGACCTGGTCTCCCTCTCCAGTCTTCTTGGCTGGAGTTTGAGTTCCAGAAGCAGAGGGAAGGGTAGTAAAAGCCTTCTAAGAGGCCAAAAGACCCTTCAAAATCAATTTGTTCCTACTGTCGATAAGCGGGCATAGATTAAAACTTGCACAATCAAGCAGGAGGAATCTAGATGGGGAATCCCCAAGCACACCACGCACAGAGTGTGAGCATCAGAGAAATTTTATCCCCACACTCCATCTAATGAACCCAGTAGGCTTAGGTTTATCAGCCATGGGTAGAACACATGCATTGAGCACAAGAAAAGAGGAGAGCGAAAGGAAAAAAAAACAGACAGACAAGATTTTTTTTTTTTGAAAGACATAGTTGCACCATGCGGAAAGAATACAGGTAGAAAGAGGTAGACAGAAATAAGCAAAAAACAGGACCTACTTGAAAGAAACTCTGACAACCTGGAGGAGCTCAGAAACCAGTGATCTGTGCTGTTCAAACAAGCAGCAAGAGAGATCTGGGGGAGGAAGAGGAGTGGGGCATTATGGATAGGGGAGTAGCTCTGATTCTGGCTCCAATGCTTGAGTACACAGCCAAGTCGGATCCCATGCCAGATCAGAGTCCCATAGGTTGAAAACCAAATGAAAAAAGTACAGTTGTGTACACTTACCATAAATGTAGATGTTCAAGTGTATTCACTGTTGCAGTCATTACATTTGGGTTATCTGCTTGCAGGTAGCCCTCAGTCAGCCTGATTATCAAAGTCTTGGGTCCTGCGTCAGTTGCTGTCTCATCTTCCATGACGTCAGGTAGTCAGGGGTATAAAGCATGCAGCCGACGCCATTACATCAGTTTTTCTTGCCCCAGATGTCAGGTGCCCCATAATGGGAAGCAATTATATACAAGGTTACACCTCCAACAAAAAGCAAATACACCAGAAAGCTTTAAGCATAGTAAACAAGAATAGAGGTATAGTTAATAGAAGTCAGGGGGCTAGAGGGAGGGTAACCAGGACTGCAACAGTGAATGCACTCGAACATCTACATTTATGGTAAGTGTACACAACTGTACTATGTTCTTTGTGTTACACTGTTGCAGTCATTACATCTGGGTAGATTCCCAAAGCTAAGGAAGGGAGGAGGCAATTAGACAGCATTAGGACCAGCTATAATGCCCTGCAAGACTGCAGTGGCAAAACTAGCTCTGGATTTTGAAAAAAAATGGCAAGTGGTAATGCTTGGAGAAGGCATGTACAGAACTCCAGGTAGCAGCTTCTAGGATGTCCCTGGTAGGGACACCTCTGAGAAAGGCTGTAGAGGTAGTTGCAGCCCTGGTGGAATGTGGTCTTATCCCCTGTGGGGTAGGTTTTCCACGGTGCTTACAGCAGAAATGAATGCAGTGGCCTATCCACTTAGAAATGGTTTGCTTTGAAATGGCCTTCCCC
Source organism: Protopterus annectens (assembly GCF_019279795.1). NCBI lineage: Eukaryota > Metazoa > Chordata > Ceratodontiformes > Protopteridae > Protopterus > Protopterus annectens. Next base: position 1,115,020,897 of record NC_056741.1, read on the forward strand.
TCTGCCCCTGCAGCAAATGCAACCAGCAGCTGTTCAGATTTCCTGAGAGACTTAGTCCTGTCCAAGTAAAATCTAAGTTGTCTGTGCACGTCCAAGGAGTACAGTATTTGTTCCCCTTTGTTCTGTGGATTAGAAAAGAAGGTTGGCAAATAAATGGACTGATTAAGGGCCACACTGGATACGACCTTGGGCATAGAGGAGGGATTGGTCCTGAGGGACACCTTGTCCGCATGAAAGATGATGGAAGGCTACACTGCCATGAGTGCCTGTAATTCAGACACCCTTCTTGCTGAAGTGATGGCTAGAAGGAAGGCTGTTTTCCACAAAAGGAATTTCAACTCTGCATTTGCAGCTGGCTCAAAGGGAGGTAGAGTGAACTTTTCCAATACAAAGTTAAGGTCCCAGGCTGGAGTAGGGGCTCTCTTGGGTGGTCTTACGTTTTTGGCCCCTCTGACAAATTGCTTCAACAGTGGATGAGAGAAGAGGGGTGGCTCTGTATTACAATGAGCTGAAATGGCAGAGGCATGAATTTTGATGGAAGAAAAGGAAAGGCCCTTGTAAAGCATCTCAGCTCATTTCCTCCAGTACAAGTCTTTTGAGTGTGTACCTTTAACCCCTAGTGGGTGTGCCCCAAGCCTTTAAAAATGACGTTATCACCTTACAATTCTAATAAATACTCATTGACAGAGGTCAAATATCAGAACAATTGTGTTTGCCATCATGTATGCTTCAAGATAAAATATTCTGATACCTTGTATGTAGCGTGGTTTTGGAATTATTAATGCAAGTACGAACAAGTAATATTTGACGCCTAGAGGAGCAGTAGGGGGTAACTGCAGATGCACCTGGAGGCGTCACTCAGATGTAATGAGTTAAGTATTGAAGAAAGTGCGGTAAATTGGACACTGTTGTGTCTACTCCCTGAGTTTGGCTCCAGGAACAAAATCTTTTCCATTTTTCAACATAGGTGTTTCTAGTACTAGGCCTCCTTGCCTCCAGAATGACCTCCATCACTTGATTACTGAAAGATAGATCGTGTAATTAGCCAGGCTGCAAAGGTTCAGGGTTTGAAGCTGTGGGTACAGAATTTGGCCCTCCTGCTGGGACAGCAGGGCAGGGGTCTGAGGCAGGTGCCACGGTTCCAGAAGTGACACTGCACAGGAGAGGGTACCCAGTGTTGGCGTGGCCAGTCTGGTACAATACGTACTGTCCTTGGTTTGTCCCGTTTGATCTTTAGTAGCACTTTGGAGGAGAGAGGCAGAGGGGGAAAGGCATAAACTGAGTTTTTTCCAGGTGAAGGATAGGACATTCACTTCCCAAGCTTGTCCGTGGGGAGTCCTTGTGCAGAATTTGTCCAATTGGTAGTTCTGAGGGTAGGCAAAAAGGTCCATCTCTGGGCTCCCCCATTTGTTTCTCAAAATGTTGTATATCTTTGGCTCCAGTTTCCACTCGTGTGAGTCCATGAGATTTCTGCTTAGGTTGTCTGCCAGTGTATTCAGCTTGCCTGGCAGGAACTGAGCTTGTAGGTGCACTTGGTAGCTCAAGGCTGTGTTCCACAGAGCCACAACTAGTCTGCAGAGAGGGTATGAGTGGGTTCCCCCCTGCTTATGTACCACGTAACTGTGCTGTTGTCAGTCTTTACCAATAACTGTCCTGGAAGAATGTGGTCCTTGAAGGCTGTCAGAGCATTCTGTACAGCTAACATTTCTTTTTGATTGATATGCAGGTGCATTTGACTTAGGTTCCATTTGCCCTGAATGCACTGCCCTGCCAAGTGAGCCCCGCCATGCATAGTCTGATGCGTCTGTTGCTACGGTTTGGGCGGCAGGGGGTAGAGTGAATGGCAGTCCCTTGTTGTGGTGGTAGGCCTCTGCCCACCAACAGAACTCTGTCTTTAAGCAAGGGATGATAGGAAGCATTGATTCTAGGTCCTGAGAATGTTGATACCATTGTAGTTTCGTCATATGCAGTCTTGCATATGGAATTAGAATGCAAGAAGCCATGAACCCCAGGGCTTGCAGTATTTTCCTTGCAGATAGCTGGGTCTTTGTAGCCAGTAGTTTGAAGTAGGCTGTCAAATGAACTTGTTTCTCTGGCATGAGGTAGGCCATCTGGGAAGTTGAATTCAAGCTTGCTCCCAGGAATACAATTTGTTGGCAGGATACTAGATGTGATTTCTTTTCATTTATGGTGTACCCCAGATAAGTTAGTAATTTCTTTACAAATGCCAGATGATTAAATAGTACGTCCTGGCTTTCTGCGTGAATTAGACAATCATCCAGGTATGGGTATATTTGAATATTTCTTTGCCTGCAAAATGCAACGACTGGAGCTAGGCACTTTGTGAATACCCTGGGCGCAGTAGATAAGCCAAAGGGCAGTGCAGAGAACTGATGCATGTAGCCTGCTCTGAAGCGTAAGTATCTTCTGCAAGATTCCCTTACTGGGATGTGCAAGTAGGCGTCCTTGAAATCCAGTGTTGCCAACCAGGCATTTTTGCCTAGCATGGGAAGCAGCTGATGAAGAGTTAGCATTATGAATAGCATTATGAATTTTGGGATTACCAAAAAGTGTTTAGGATAGACAGGTCCAGGACAGGATGGCAGGAATGGTCTTTTCTGGGAACCAGGAAAAGTCTCAAGTAAAAACCTTGCCCCCATTCCTCTTCTGGGACAGGTTGAATAACCATGATGCTTAGAAGAGAGAGAACCCGCTTTTCAGCCTCTGCCCACTGATTTGGGGATAGGTCTGGCCAACCGTTTGGGGTTGGTAAGGAGTAGAAGTGAAATCTGTATCCTTGGGAAACTATATTTAAAACCCATTTGTCTTGGGTAATGAATTCCCAGTTTTTGCATGCAGGGCGATCTTTCCCCCTAAAGGAACAGTCAGTTGAGCAGGGCTTGGAAGGTTTAAAGTTAAGTCATTGTGACAGTTTACCATAGGGGGGTGTCTTACTACTCCCAGCTTGGGAAGTGGGAGCCCCCCACTGCTTAGGCCTGTGAGTACCTTGAGACTGAAGCCTGGATGGTCTTGCTGGTTCTGGGTTTGGACTGAGAAGGCCTGGAAGAGGCAGGAAAGGACCAATTCTTAGAAGACCAGTGCCTACTAAAACTGGGAGGCTGTACTTGTAGGAAATCTTTAACAGTTTGCATAGATTTAGCTTTTTCCTCCATCTTTTTAAGGACTACTTCTGCTTTGTTGCCAAACAGGTGGTCTTGGTTTAGGGGAGCATCTAGTACTTTAGCTTTAACATAATCTGGCAAAGAATGCTCCATAAGCCAAGCGTGCCTTCTAAGTACAGACCCAGTGACAGCAGCCCTGCAAGATGCCTCTAATGAATCAAAACCACATTGCAAAGTATGTTTTCCAACTTGTTCGGCAGAATGCATTAAATCCTGTAATTCTTTATTTTCAGCACAGTCAGGAATCAACATCATTTTCTGTTTAAGCAATCCAATAATATACTGCTGATACTTTAACATATGAAACTGGCAGTTTAAGGCCCTAATGGCCAAAGTTGCAGAAGTGTATACCTTCTTACCCCATCTGTCCAGGGCCCTGGAATCTCTATCAGAGGGGGTCGGGTTTTTGGCAGTAGTAGCCTTAATGCCTTTGGGTCCCTGTGAAATGGTCTCAGGATCTGCAGTAGGATTCTTAAAAAGAGTAACTTTTGAGAGTCAGGTATTCTGTAATACCAGTCAGGTTTTCTGGGAGCCAGAGGTAAAGTGTCAGGGGCCAGGCTAGATTCCGAGAAGGCATCATCAACAATGTCCAGTACAGGAGGGATAGCTACAGGCCTGTGTTGAGGTAGGAGTAAAAATTCCCTAAGCCTCTTTTTGGAGTCAGAGTAATCATTGCTTTCCCAGTGGAAATACTCCCTAAGAGCATGCAAAGTTTCACCAAAAGAGAAATCCTCTGGAGGGGAAGCAGAGGGAATGGCGTCCTCTGCATCAGAATCCTCATAGGTAGATAAGGGCAACTCCTGGTCATCAGAAAAACAGAAATTTCAGAATCCTGATCAGAAGAATCATAAGGAAAATCAGTTATTGGTCTCTTCGAGGAAGAAGTGTGGCTTCCCCTGATTAGAGTAATAAGATCCTCAGCCATTCTGATTTGTTTTTAGGCATAGGGGACTGACCATGCTGTCTGGGCGCTGGTTTTCTAGGTGTGGATTGAGTTTTAAGCCTTGAAGAAGATGGCATCGGTTTAATATGCAAGTCAGTAGGCCTGAATACACCCTCAGAAGCCGGTGCCTGCACAGCAGCTCTGGACCCATCCAAGGTAGAGACATCCGCAGGTTCCACAGTCAAGAAGCATATCGCAGCATACCGGACTCTGAATGGGTCTCAGTAGAGGCATGTGAAAATGAAGTAGCGGGCATCAGGAGCTGTGAAAGCACCTCACAGAGTACCGGCGAACTGGCGTCTAGCTTAGAGTCGTCGGCAGCTTTGGACCTATACGGTCTGTCTCTGTCTTTATCTTTGCGTTTTTTCGGAAAGTCGGTAGTCGGGTGGCTTACCAAAGCCATTTCTGGATAACTGAATGGAGTACCAAAATATTTAGATGCGAAAATGAACAGACGACAAATAGTTCGAGGATTGAATAAGGCACAAAACCGACAGTGAGGTACGTCGTGGTCTGGGCCTAAGCAAGGAATGCAGTACAAATGAAAATCTTTATGAGGTATTTGCTTTCCACAAGAAATGCAATTGTTAACCGTTACTGACATTGGTTTAGAGCAAGAAAAATGATCCCCAACAGGGTACTTAGCTAAGTTGAAGACACTGGATCTAAAGCTCGAAAACGAAAATTTCAGGAGTCGGCCGACCGGCACTTGTGAACTGCTTCTGCTTCAGGCACCGCACGGCAAGAAAGACTGATGTAATGGCTCCGGCTGCATGCTTTATACCCCTGACTACCTGACGTCATGAAAGATGAGACAGCAAATGACGCAGGACCCAAGACTTTGATAATCAGACTGACTGAGGGCTACCTGCAAGCAGATAACCCAAATGTAATGACTGCAACAGTGAAACACGAAGAACATCAACTTCACATTAGAAGCAGTGACAAAGCCACTCTGGAATATCCCCCTTTGAATTTTTATCCCTGGAAAAATAATATGTCCTTTATCATGGCTTAAGTGCAAAGGGGTTTGACACTGTTTTATGGTCACTGTAATGTAATTCATTAGTGTAGGGTGTATCTTACATATTTTAAGCTCTCTTTCACCCATGAATATGAAACACTTGCAAATGCTTTTCTTTAGTCTATTTATGCCATACTTGGGATTCTTCCCCTTTATTGAACAGCAAATGGTCCTTTGCCCCATAGGACTTTCTTTTTTACCCTTTTGTTCCACTGCCATGATTGAGTTTTCTTCTAAATGACTACAAACTGTCAGCATTAACTCAGGTGTATAGTTTATACAATGCCGGAAGGCAAGTTAACGGTCGATAGTTTTTAGGATAGCTTGCAGGTTCGCTCTTAAGTAGGAGTATTGGTTTTCCTGTTAATCGGGTTGGTGTCTGTTCAGGGTGCACATTTAAACAGTTCTTACTCATGGCTAAATCTTCATGTAAAGATGTGAATACTTTTAGCCAGAAGTTGGGTACTGCATCTGCGCCTGAGGTTTTCCAAATAGAAGCTTTTCTTAACTGTTTCAATCTCTCTGGCAGTTACTTCATCCCATTTCATATCCTGTACATTTTATTACTTATTTTATTTGCATTTGTTTAGCGGGATGGTCCACTGGGCCAAAAAGTGCCCATTTTCAGTGGAGGTCCAGGGAGAAAAGCTCCACATACAAAAGAAATGTAAATACATTCACATTTTCTATATACATAGAGAGATAACTTAAAAAAATAGACATACAATCTTATCATAAATTTCTAGCTACAAAGTACACTGTATCATCTGCTTTGGACACTGTAGAGTGAAGACAGCAAGAGATAGTTGCATAACTGTTAAGGAGAGAAAAAAGTTAATGAGATGAGGTGGGGAAGATTCTCTGTAGTCGTAGCCACATGTACATTGCCATAGGGCTAAGAGATGGTGTTTTAGAGACTTTCTGAAGGATATGTGACTGGAAATAGTTCTGATAAAGCTGGGTAGGGAATTTCAAGTTTTAGCAATGGTACATGAGTAGAGAGATTGACCAACTTCTAGATTGGGTACTTGCACTTTTAGAAGGAATTGAATTTTAGATCAGAGTTGTCGAGAGGGCTTATGGAGAGTAAAGAGGGAGGTGAGGGACAGACAATTGGAAGGTTTGGTAATGATGTTGTGAGCTGTGGTTAACTGCAAGTAGGTTAGGTGATGGGGAAGTTCGAGCCATCTTAGTTTGCGTAGGGAGATGCAGTAATGAGAGGAGAAAGTTTCGCTGCTAACCTTGTTATAACAGGACTCTATCTTGAATTTTAAGGAGCTTTGAATGTCAGTGAATAAATGGGCACTGCGTAAAAGTGAAGGAAGCAAATAGGACAGTGCAAGGGTTCATCTGCCAGTGGGTGTGAGGTACAATTTATGTTATAGAGGGTGCCTAGTTTTTGTTTTTTTTGATGCAGTTTTGGATGTGTAGATCGAATGTTAAAGTGTTCGCTTATTATAACTCCTAGAAGTTTAGTTTGTGATATTCCTCTAATGTAGGTTTTGTTTTGTGAATAGATATTAAAATCTGCTCTATTTAGGGGGGTTGATATTTTGGGGGTGAATACAAGCAGGTTAGTTTTGCTGGGGTTAAGGATTAGATGGTTGTTATTCATCCATTCCTCAGTGATTGAGAAAGCATGTTGGGTTCTAGCTAGGTGTTCGTCAGTAATGCAGATAATGGTAGAGTCATCTGCGTACTGTATTACAGGATTCAGGGGGAGGGTGGAGTGGAAATCATTAATGAATATGCTAAAGGAGAGGTCCCAATATGGATCCTTGGGGAACCTTGTGTGTGTATATTGAGGAATGGTGAGAAAGAGTGGAGCCATTTAGGGGTCTACTTCATGATATTGAAAGCCGACAATATCGAAGCTGATATTGTCAGCAGCACATCGAAAGTGCAGAACATCGTGCAGGTAAACGGAAATCTCAGTAGGGGGAGATTTTCTTTTACCTCAATGTAGTGCAGTCTCAGAGTTGGAATATTTAAGTACGGGGGGTGCAGGGGGGCTTGCCCCCCTGTCTACGCTAGTTAGTTTTTAGTTTTGTTTTTTTAACGTTATTCGATGTTTTACTACATCGATCACTAGAGGCCAACCTTTAGTGATTAGATGTAGTAAAATTTCGATAACGTGATATAGATGCGCCATTTAGTGGCTTGCTGTCTGCTGGTTAGATAATTCGAGAACCAGTTAAGAGTGGGGGGTGACATTTCCAGATAGGATAGCTTTGCCAGAAGTAAGGGGTGGGATATGGTACTGAAGGCTTTGAAGTGGAGACAATTTTTCCAGTGTCGCTTGCTTGGGTCACTGTGACCATGAATGAGTGCAGTGGTGGTACAGTGATATGGGCGGAATCCATTTTGGGATGGAGGTAATATCTTATTTTCTGTTAGGAAATTTAGGAGCGGAGCGTGGATGCATTTCTCCATGACTTTGGATAGTGGGGAGTACTGCAATTGGCCAGAAATTGGTAAAATCTATGTTACTGCCACCTTTGTGAAATGGGAGTATGTACCCTTTTTCCAGATTACAGGTACATGAGACTCTTGGAGGTATCAGTTGATTAATATGCTAATGGGGTAGGCTATAGATTTGGCTGACAATTGTAAGTAATCTGGGGGTAGATTATCTGGAGCAGTTGTACAGGGTTTTAATTTGAGTAGTAATTTGCGAATGGTAGCTGTGGGGATAGGGGAGAAGGAAAAGCAAGCATTGGGGGTGGTTGTGTGAAGGTTGCATGAGTATGTGTTTGCTAGCTTTAGAATTTGTTTGTGGGAAGGTGTCAGAGAGTTTGGAGACGATGTCTATGAAGTGTCTGTTGAAGAGGGTTGCTATTTCATTGGGGGATTTGTCTGGATGTGAGTATGGGGTTGTTTTTGCTACCTGGATGCAGTATACTAGATGATACCCCCAAATTTCTTAGGGTTGTTTCTGCTTTGGTCTTGGGATGTGAGGTAGAAGTTTTTTTTTATCTCTGATTATGAAGGATTTGGCTTGATTTCGGAGTTGTTTAAACTCTAGGAGGTGAGCAGGATTTTTGGTTCTATGCCCGAGTTTCCATGATCTATCTCCGTTTGTCATAAGTTGTTTTGTGGCTCTAGTTAGCATAGCTGATTTCGATTTGTTTTACTTGTAGAGGAGCTAAGAATATTTAAAAATGTAGTACTAAAAAGTTCAACTGCCTCATCTAAGGGTAGCACTTTTAGGGCACTCCAGTCTATTTGTAGGAGGGGGTATAAAGTTTCTGAGCTGAATTTGGATAGGTTCCTGGTTAGTTTATTCTGGTGGGTACTGTGGGTGGAGGGGTATTTCTGAAGGATATAACAGGTAGGTGATTGCTTATGGTTTGAGGTAATCTGCCTGTGGCTGAAAGTTTACTCATGTTAGACACTAGAATCCAATCTAGTGGATAACCACTGCTTTTGTTTGGTCTGGTTATGTCCGTTACTACTTGTGTGTAGGAGAACAGATTTATGTTGGAGGTGGACTGTTTTTTGGGAAGTTCTAACCAATCAATGTTAATGCCACCAAGGAGGATTGTTTCATTTTGAATAGTTTTAGATGTTCAGGCGAGGATTTTTTCTAGTATAGGAATGTTATTTCCGAGGGGAATGTAGAGATTGACTATACAGATTTTTTTTTTTTAGTGTTATTTAATTACAGATACCAAATGAGAATTTCTGAAGATTCAAATTGAGGTATGGGGCTAGAGTAGGGGACAATGTTGAAGTGGTTGGAATACAGTAAGGCAATGCCACCTCCTTTATTACTTGGCCTGTCAGATCGAAGACAGTTGTAGCCTGGTGTGAGAAATTCAGTGTCTTTTATGTAAGGTTTGATCCAAGTTTCAGTAGTAGCAACTATATCAGGTTGGGTTAGGGAAATCCAAGCATGGAAGCTTGTGATTTTGTTTCTGATGCTTTGTAGGTTTAGAGTTATCAGTTGTAGGGTTTTACTGGAAGTATGATGGGCTGTGGAATCAGTGGTGGGTCCTGGGTTGGGGTGGACGTCCACGCATTGAGAAAAGATTTGTTTTTTGAGAGGGTGGTAATTGTACAATAATCTTCTTTTTAGATGTAGTTTGCTAATTTCAGAACATAAGGGGTGTTTCTTAATATGACGTGACAGAACTTTTAGTTTGGCGTAATGGATGGCTGAAATAGAGGTTTGACTAGGGTGTATAGAGGAGTAGTTGGGGCTGAAAGTGTAATATTCAGAGATTGTAGATTGTGGTTTGGTATGGGGATGTGTGGGTTGAATGGATGATGCATTTAGCAGGAGCAGGAGGGTGGAGGAGATGAGGAGGAGGCAGCTTAGCGTCATTAGAGTCATTGTCAGGAGTGTGTGTTAGTGTGATTGGTTAATAAAAAGGGATGTAGCCGGTAGGGTAGGGACTGGTTAATGTAAAGTGTGGGTGGAGTGTAGGAAAAATAATGCTTCTTTTACTTCTAATATCCATTCATTACCTTTGTTATGTTCCACTGGATCTTCATAGATATTTCACCAAAAGGAGTCTATTCCTTCTTTTTTTGTGATGTTTCAATTTCTTTTGCCTTGTTTCCCAATTCTCCATAAAACTTTTTTGGGGTCATCAATAAATTGCTTATTTTGTACTTTTCCTTTATATTTATCTGCATGACTTCACTTTTTCTACCTGTGCAATATTTTTAGTTTATTATTTGTGAAAGTGCACAATAGATCCTGATCTGTTCTGACACGGTGCATTGCTTTCATCACATCAGAGTACTCTTCGGTCTTCTATACTCTAACAGTAACGCTTCATCTTAATTGCTTTATAGTTTTCTCTAAATCAATACTTCCATGATGGCCTCCGACTGCTCTTCCTTTCCCTTATTGCCCTGTGTTTTTGTGGCAATACTCTATTAATTTAGATGCGCATTAATGTCATATCTACTTCTGTTATCACATGAATTTCTATAAACAGTCCTAATTAGTGTTCATTTGTTTTATCAAACTTTGTAGGTTTATTGACTTTCTGTTGTCCACTTCATTCACTGATTTTAATATGTCTGTCCAACTCTATTAAAATCAAGCAACTCTTCTCTTAGATCATTTTCTTCTAATCTGCGGGCGCTTTCTTTGTTCTCCATTTCTTGCAAGCATTCTACAGAAAGTTCCAGGGCATCTTCCTGTGCCAAATTCTCTTCAGTTTCATCTCATCATTCACTGCTCTTTCATATGGGAACTCAATGGCCTATCATATCACAATATTAAATGCATCAGAGTTGCCAAAATTTCCTGTTCCTTCCCTTCCTGTACAACTATAATAGTTTTCTATAGAAGACTCCAAATTATCTTCATATGGCAACTGATCAGATGCTTCCCACTCTACTGGTTTCTCCTTGACTTGGTGAGCCACTGCTCTATTCAGTTGTGTGAGATCAAAGTTAGATTTTCTACACTAAATCCTTCACTTCGCAGGTAACCCATAACCTCAGAGTTTATATTTCTTTAACTTCTCCATTACTAATCCTGTTTTATACTTTTCCTCTTAGTTTTCTTATATTTTGTATTGTAAAATGTTCCATATCTGGATACCTTAGCCTGCATTTCTCTTCAAATCTCTTCCGTGCTGCTCTTTTTGAATTGATGAGTTTTGCTTTCTCCTTTGCATAAATATTGCACCATATTAAATCTCTCCTCCTTTCCCATGTCCATATTTCTTCAGATGTTTCCTGCGGTTCCTTTTTCCTCCTTACTTGGGGGACTTGTTCCAACATGCTGTGATATACCCTCTTTTAAAGTTTCTACACTAAATCCTTCATTTCACAGGTATTCCATAACTTCAGCATCTATTTTTTTATCTTCTAATCTTTTGTTCTACCTTCCCTCTTTATGATCTTATTTTTATATTGTAAATTTTTCCACATCTGGATGACTCTGCCTGCAGTTTTCTTCGAATGTCTTTGGAGTTGCTTTTTTTTTTGTACAGATTCATTTGGCTTTCTCCTTTTCATAAATAATGCACCACATCACACCTTTCTCCCTCCCCCATGTCCATATTTATTTATGCCTTTCAAAAATCTCTTGATTTTGTTCTTTATATTTTCACACTTCTGTCTTTTCCCGAATGGCCCAAGGTTTCTTGGTCTATATGTATTTCATAAATCTGGTGTATTAAATGAACAAAAATATTTACTTGAAGCTTCTGAGTTTTTCTTGTGCAAGTATTTTCCTTACTCTAATTTCTCTTTTAATCTTTTTGTACATCCTCTGTCTGGAAATTCTGGGCTTCTTGAAGATAAACAATACATAATACCTTTCCTACCCTCAACAGTCCACACTGTTGTCTTTACGGCTCTTTTTGGCCTATCAGTTTTTGTGTTGTGATTTTTGTGAACTATTTCCTTCTACAACAGCGGTATCATCCTCCCCTTCAGCCTGGTCTAGTCCTATTGTAGGAAAGATTCCATGTCTTGAAAATTCTACATTGTCATTTTTTCCAGTCCTGGCACCAGTGAGCCTACCAGGTTTGGACACTTATCCTGGGTCTTGTGCACCCAGCTCCCTCATTTTTTAACCTACTTCTGTTCATGACATATGCTATACAAAATACAGTCTACTTATCGGTGTCATCTTGGTGAGATTTTGTGAAAACAGGGTCCACCTTGTGAAGGTACTCACCAAGACTTGAGGATGAATTAAATTCTAGCAATACTACTGTCCTTTGCTTGCTAATTTATCCTCTCTCCATTCAGACCCCTTTCCTGGAGGACTTGACAGATGATGTAGTAGACCGAGGTCTGTAGTGTTTTGTTGAGGTTTGCATTAGTGTAGTGCAGAGTGGAGCCGAGGAGAAATGGGATCAATCATGAACTCGGTTGTGCGTGCTTTAAGAGTACATGAAGTGCTAGGTATGGGATCCAATGGTTTCAGATCTGTAGGTTGGATGGTAGGACTGGCTGAGAAATAACTATCGGATCTGAAAGCTTAGGATCCATAGTTTTTCCTTTTCAAATCAAACAATCATCAAATTTTTTGTGGAGGCTCAGAGGATGAAGTAGTTTGAGACTTTGGAGGAGAATGTTTCCAGTGCTCTAATGGAGCCTTTAATAGTTTGAAAGGAGTTTGAGCCCCGCAGGAAGATAATGACTGAGGCAATAGTAGTTTTTTAATACCAGTTTGTTTCCTTTTTCCTCAACAGCCCTGGAGTTAACTGTAGCACAAATGGTAACAGTTTGTACAGAGACATGCTGCTCCCAAACACACACTCCCTGAGGGTGGCCGAGTTTGGAATTCTGTGCCCACATGAAGTGCATTTTTTTTTAAAACCTGTAGGCTTCTCAGCCATATTAGCTATAACTAATCTGACAGAGCACAAATAAATTACAACAAACTTTTTTTTTTTAAGTAAATAATGAATATAGAAAGAATTACCAACAAAGTACAGTTGTGTACACTTACCATAAATGTAGATGTTAGAGTATCTTCACTGTTGCAGTCATGACTGTAGGGTTCTCCCCTGCCGGCAGGCAGTCCTCGGTCGGCCAGAATCCCAAAGTCTGGGTCCGGCGTCAGCTGCTCAGCCATGCTCCCTGACGTCAGAGCGCCAGGAGTACAAAGCTGACAGCCGACGCCATGTTCTCCAGTTTTTCTTGTCCCAGATGTCAGGTGTTCCAAAATGAGTAAGATCCCATACCCTTTGCAAATACACCTCAGAAGAAGGGTGAAGAAGTGAACCACACAAAAGGAAAAATAAGAGGGGACAGGAGGGAGGGTAGCCCAGACTGCAACAGTGAAGACACTCTAACATCTACATTTATGATAAGTGTACACAACTGTACTATGTTAATCGTGTTTCACTGTTGCAGTCATGACTGTAGGGTTGAATCCCAAAGCAGAATAAAAGGGAGGTGGTCATAAAGTAGAGGGGGCGGCTAAAAGGTCCTGCAAGACTGCAGAAGCAAAGCCTGCCCTAGACAGAGTAGAGAGGTAGATTGTAGTGCTTAGAAAAAGTATGCACTGAACTCCAAGTTGCAGCTTCCAAAATGTCTTTGATAGGAACTACCCTGAGGAAGGCAGCTGAAGTGGCAGCAGCTCTGGTAGACTGAGTCCTTATACTCCCTGGGATTTGCTTTCCATGGTGTGAATAGCAAAATTTGATTCCATGAGCAATCCATTTAGAAATGGTCCGTTTTGAAATGGCTTTACCTTGAGAACTTGAAGCATAAGAAACAAACAACTGTTCTGATTTCCTGATGTCCTTGGTTCTGTCCAGGTAAAAACGTAGTTGTCTGTGTACATCCAAGGAATGCAAGATCCTTTCCCCCTTATTTTGAGGACTGGGGAAAAAGTTGGCAAGTGAATAGTTTGATTTAAAGCCACTTTGGAAACCACCTTAGGCATGAAAGTAGGATTAGTCCTTAAAGACACCCTGTCTTGGTGAAAAATAATATAAGGTTCCACAGCCATGAGAGCTTGCAACTCCGAAACTCTCCTGGCAGAGGTCAGAGCTAACAGGATGGCAGTCTTCCAAGATAAAAACTTGATGTCAGATGTGGCAGCAGGCTCAAAAGGAGGTAAGGTGAGTTTTTCCAAAACATAGTTGAGATCCCAAGCAGGAATGGGTGGAGATCTAGGGGGCTTTAAGTTCTTAGCTCCTCTGAGAAACTGTCTCATGAGCTGGTGGGAAAAGATTGGAGGATCTGTATTATAATGAGGAGAAATAACAGAGGCATGTATCTTTATGGAAGAGAAAAAGAGACCCTTATGTAAGAGGTCTGTCAGGTAAAGTAAAATCAGAGGAATGTTAGGAATAAGAGGATCCGAATCCTGAGCCTGCTTCCAGGAGCAAAATCTTTTCCATTTTCCTGCATAAGATTTTCTAGTGCTAGGATGTCTGGCTTCTAAAATGACACCCATAACCTGCTTGGGTAGGAGAGAATGAATCATAGACCCTGGATTAACCAGGCCGCCAGGCTGAGGGTTTTGACATGGGAGTGCAGAACCTGACCCTGGTGTTGGGACAGAAGGTTCGGAGTCTGTGGTAAAACCCAAGGGGGCTCCAGAGAAAGGTTTTTCAGTGTTGGGTACCAAAACTGTTGAGGCCAATTTGGGGCCAGCAAAATTATCATCTTGGGCTTGTCCTGTTTGATCTTTAATAACACACATGGAAGAAGAGGTAGAGGCGGGAAGGCATACCCAGAGAGGTTTCTCCAACTGAATGATAGTGCATCCATTTTCCAAGCTAGTTCATGGAATGTCCTGGTGCAAAAAATCTGTAGTTGATGATTGAGGTGGGATGCAAAGAGGTCTATGTGAGGACATCCCCAGACCGCTGTAATCATCTTGAATATTTCGGTGTCCAGCATCCATTCGTGTGGGTCAGACAGGTTTCTGCTCAGAATGTCTGCCAGGAAGTTTTGCTTCCCTGGTAGAAACTAAGCTTGAAGGTCCAGTTTGCAAGCTAGAGCTGTGTTCCATCGATTCATGGCTAGTGTGCAAAGGGGATAGGAATGTGATCCCCCTTGCTTGTTTATGTACCACATAACTGGTGTTGTCTGTCCGTATCAGTAGTTGTCCTGGTTGTAGAAGATTCCTGAAGGCCAATAGAGCGTTCTGAACGGCTAACATTTCCTTTAAATTGATATGCAGGTGCTTCTGATCCTTTGTCCAAAGGCCCTGCAGACAACTGCCCTGCAAATGGGCTCCCCATACATAGTCTGAGGCATCCATGGTTAGTATATGACTGGCTGGAGGCAGAATGAAGGGTTTTCCTTTGTTTAGAGTACATGCCCTGGACCACCAAAGGAATTCCTTTTGAAGACAAGGCAGGAAGGTGATCTGTAATGTCTAAACCTGTGGCAATGGTGAGACCATACACTTTTTAGGTACCACTGTATTTTCCTCATATGTAGTCTTGCATATGGTATGAGAAGGATGCAGGAGGCCACGTAACCCAAAGCCTGCAGGAATTTCCTTGCAGATAGCTGAGTTAATGTTGCCAAGGTTTTGAAAGTTGAAGCCAGCTGTAATTGTTTTTTGTATGTCAGAAATGCCATCTGGGTTGTTGTGTTTAGAAGAGCACCCAGAAAAGTTATCTGTTGTGAGGGTGTCAAATTTGACTTTTTTATGTTTACAGTGAATCCCAAGAACTTGAGAAGATTCTGAACAAATTCTAGATGCTGGAGTAAGACATCCTTGCTGTCTGCCTGAATAAGACAGTCGTCCAGATGAGGGTAAATTTGGATTCCCTTGAGTCTGCAATAAGCTACTACTGGAGCCAGGCATTTGGTGAAGACCCTGGGTGCAGTAGACAATCCAAAGGGCAGCGCAGAGAATTGATAGTGCCTCGATCCGGCCTTGAACCTGAGGTATTTTCTGCATTCCTGCCTGATGGGAATGTGTAAATATGCCTCCTTTAAATCCAAAGTTTCCATCCATGCATTTTTGGTCAGCATTGGAAGTAGCTGCTGTAGAGTAAGCATCTTGAATTTTGGTATCTCGAGAAAAGTGTTCAAGACTGACAGATCCAGAATGGGTCTCCATGAATTTTGCTTTCTGGGGACTAGAAAGAGCCTTGAGTAAAAACCTTGTCCCATTTCTGAAAGTGGAACCAGTTCTATGGCTTTCATAGCCAATAGAGCTTCCACCTGGTTTAAGGCCTCTAACCATTGATGTTTTGGAAGATCTGGCCATCCGCTTGGTCTTGGTAGGGTATGAAAATGGAATTTGTAACCTCTTGAAACCACATCCAGAACCCACTTGTCTTGGGTTATATGAGTCCAATTTAGGTGAAAAAGAGAAAGTTTTCCTCCGAGAGGGGCTTACAGGCAAGAAATACCTGTAGCCCAACAGAGGGAGTCATTGAGCCTGTTTTCTATGAGCTTGCGACCTGTCCTCTCCTCCCCTAGGGGTGGAAGCAGTCCACTGTCTTGGTCTGTAAGAGGCTTGCGTTTGAGGCCTTCCTCGGGAGCGTCTGTATCGACCCCTCTGAGGCCTGTCTGAATTGGGAAAGGACCAATTTTTTGTAGGCCAATTCCTACTAAATCTGGGTGGCTGTACTTGTAAGAAATCTTTAACCGTTTGCATGGATTTTGCCTTGTCCTCCATCTTCTTTATCACCTCTTCAGCCTTAGATCCAAACAAAACATTATGCTGAACAGGAGCATCCAATAACTTAGCTTTTACTTGATCTGGCAAGTTTTGTTCCTTTAACCAAGCATGCCTTCTAATGACTGTGCCAGAGGCAGCAGCCCTACAAGAAGCCTCCAAGGCATCAAATCCACAGTGTAAACCATGCTTTCCAACTTGTGGTCATGTAATTCCTTATCATCTGCACAGGCGGAAATGGAAGTTAGCTTTTGTTTCAAAACAGACAGAAGAAATTGCTGGTATTTCAGCATATGAAATTGACAGTTTAAAGCCCTAATAGATAAAGTAGCAGAAGTGTACACTTTTTTGCCCCATCTTTCTAAAGATCTGGAATCCTTCTCAGTGGGAATGGGTTTTTTAGCAGTAGCGGCCTTAACCCCCCTTAGGGCCCTGAGAAATGGTTTCAGGATCAGCAGTAGGATTCTAGTATAAAAACTGGTGGGAATCAGGAACCCTATAACATCTGTCTGGCTTAACAGGAGCTGGAGGAAAAGAGTCCGGAGTTAAGTTAGCCTCCGAAAAAGCATCATCCACAATATCCAAAATAGGAGGGATAGCCAGTGGTCTATGTTGGGGAAGAAGAAGAAAATCCCTAAGTCTTTTCTTAGATTCCGAGTACTCCTGTCCTTCCCAGTGAAAATGTTCCCTCATTTCATGTAAAGTTTCCCCAAAAGAGAAATCCTCAGGGGGAGAAGCTGAAGGAAAGGATTCCTCAGCATCAGAATCCTCATAAGGAGGGAAAGAATATTCCTGGTCAGAAGAAGAAACTGAAGAAACAGAAGCCTGATCAGAGGAGTCATAATACACTTCCTGCCTTGGCTTTTTATCTGGAGGGGGATGTGAACCCCTGATCATAGTAAGTAAGTCCTCCGCCATCTTAAGTAACTGTTTCTGAGACTTGGGTGCCGGATCAGAAGAGGCCTTGGCTGTAGTCTTTGATTTGGAAGGAGTCTTTGCCTTTGTCTTTGGCTTTGCCTTTATTAGAAGCTGAGTAGGCCTGAAAACCCCTTCGGAAGCTAGTACCTGCACAGCGGCTCCGGACCCATCCGAAGGAGCATTGTCCGAAGGTCCTGCAACAGAAATATTCAAAGGCCTAGTTGGCTCCTCGTGGGAGTCCGTTTCGGCCATCGGTTCCGAAATGGCCAATGACAGGGGCTGCAAAAGCGCCTCACTGACGACGGCCGAACCAGAAGCTGGCTCTGCTTATACAATATCATCTGATTTGGACCTCGGAGGCCTGTCTTTATCCCTGTGTCGTTTGTGAACTCCGGTAGCCGGAACCGTGTCAGACGAAATTTTGTAAATGAAACGCCTACAGAAGTAATGAAATGCAAAATCGTACCTTCGTTTAATCGTACGTTGATTAAATCTAGCACAAAACCGACAACTAGCTACATCGTGGTCAGGGCCTAAGCAAGGAATACAGTAAGAATGAAAATCCTTATGAGGTATTTGCTTCCAACATGAAATACAATTATTAACTTTTTCTGACATCGGACTGGAGCAAGAAAAAGTTTCTAACGGGTACTTAACTTCGAGTAGGAGAAGAAAGTCTTCGGACTGAAGTACGTTTAGAAAAAATTGTCAGGAGTCAGCCGACCGGCACTTGCGAACTGCTATCACCGCACGGCAAGAAAGACTGGAGAACATGGCGTCGGCTGTCAGCTTTGTACTCCTGGCGCTCTGATGTCAGGGAGCATGGCTGAGCAGCCGACGCTGGACCCAGACTTTGGGATTCTGGCCGACCGAGGACTGCCTGCCGGCAGAGGAGAACCCTACAGTCATGACTGCAACAGTGAAACACGATGAACATCGATAGTTAAGAATGCCCTAAAATCTGGGCAAGGAAAAGGGATGGAAGAGAAATGTAGAGAGAGAATTGAACAATGGTAAGCAAAAGTTACCCTGAAAAAGGGAGAGAGTAAAGTGATACACTAATTCAAAGTGCTGAGAGCAAAACTAAAAGTAAATAGTTAACCAGAAAAAGGAAGAGGTTTTATAAGACAAAATAATGATTACTACGCAATCCAAAATGATACAAGAGTGGATCCACATCTGTGTGAGATCGTGAAAAATGAGATCTGAGGTAATTTATTTACTTATTATTTCCATTTGTCTACAGGGAGAGTTGGGAATGAACAGGGGCAATATGGGTAGAGGGAGGAGCTCGAGAGTTGGATTTGAAGTCTGTAAAATGCGGTCGAGTCAGATCCGTGACCCATACATTGAGGGAGAATGGAAAGGACATCAGATCAATCATTTTAAGCCGAGACACAGGATCTGAAACACCTAGACATAAAGCTTTATTAAGTTAAATTCTATTGTTTCATAATAAGGCAGTTATAAAAGTAAACATCTAAATTAACTGTATTTGAAGTATCAAACATAATTCAAGAGATGAAAGAATTGTAAGTGGGATCTGCAGAAAAGGGAAAGAGCAAATTACTTAGAAATACATGGAATTTTTGCAGGACAGTACAGTTGTGCAAGTTAACTTACCAAAATGGTAGATGTTCGAAAGATCACTGCTGTAGTAGCCTTCCGAGTTACAGACTGCCAAGGAACGAACAGTCAGCCAAGCTCCCAAAGCTCCAGTACTCCTAAACACAGTATTGAGTGCCAAGCCCTTCAGAGTTTTCAAACCAGCTAAAAGGAGGAGGCTGAGCCCTAAGAAAATATATACCTTGGAAAAAAAAATATTAAGTCACACACCCTGGCCAAAAAAAAAAAAATAAAAAATCAAAAAAGGGGGTGGGGGGAGGAAGACTCTATTGCAGCAGTGATCATTTAAATTTCTACTGTTGCGATAAGTTTACTTACACAACTGTTATATGTTCATCATAATGATCACTACTGCAGTGGCCTTAAGTTGTATGGGTAGACTACCCTAGCTAACAACACTTAGGAGGTTGAAGGAGAAGGGTCCAGGAGCTCCTGGAAAATGGTCACACCAAAGCCTAATCTTGACCTAGAAAAGGAATCAAGCTTGTAGTGCTTTGTAAAATTATATCCAGAGGACAAAGTTGCTGCTTCTATTTCTAGAATCCAACCATTTCCAAACAGCCATAGATGAAACTAAAGCCCAGGTAGAGTGGACCATGACCTTGAATGAAAGAGTTTTGTTGTGGTGAGAGCAAAAGGTAACCTGACAAACACTTGTACATAGTCTGCTCTGACACAGGTTGCCCCTTCTTACCTTCACAAGAAATGAATTGATCTGCAGATATGAAAAAGTTTGCTCTGTCAGGATAGTACCAGAGTTGTCTGCAGACATCCAAAGCATGGAGCATCTTTTCTCCCTCATTTTTAGGTTCAAGAAAGAAAATGGGGAGATGGACAGTTTGGCTTAAAGTAAACTTGAATAAGACTTGGGCATAAAACAGGACTAGTTCTCAAAAAAATGCTCTGTGGAAAATGAGATGAGGTTGACTCACCATAACAGCCCACAACGTAGACTGTTTTATTGATTGCTATGACCCTTGCAAAAAGAATGTCTTCCACATTAAGAACCTCAAGTCAGCCAAGAGTTGGCTCTAATGGAGCAAGTTAAGATCAAAAGTAAGAGCTACCAGTTTTCTGGGAGGCCTCTTATGCAAAATCCCTTTCAAAAACATTCTGACACGAGAATGTCTTGAAAGAGGAAGATCCTTGGCCAGATATGCTGAAATTGCCAATAAATAAACTCTAACTGAGCAGTAAGAAGGGCCAAAGGGCAGTAATTCACACAAACATTGTAAAACCAGAAAAACATTAGCCCTGAATGGGTGCTGGTTATGTTTTTGTCACCAGCCATGAAACCTTTTACGTTTGCTAATATATAAATATGACTTTCTCACAGCAGGCTCTGTTTCCACCATTAGTACATGCTACACCATCTTCAGTAAATAAGTGCCTAAACCAAATTAAGTCCCCATCATCCAGGCAGTCCGTTGTAGTTTATTGGGATCAGGGTGTATTAAACACCCCTGCTCTTGTGGGAGTAGATACAGTCTCTGAGGAAGCTTGTGATAACTGCCAAAGGCCATTTCCAAACAAAGAGAACCACTGCTTCCTGGGTCAGAAGGGAGTCACTACAGTGATGTTCTGAATTTTCTTAAGTACACTAGACACAATTGGAAAAGATTGACAAGCATACAGGAACATTTCTGTTAGAGGAAAAGAAAAGACATCTGCCTTCTTCCATGGAGACTTGGAGCAGAAGTTTGCCAACTGATTGTTCAGACAGAAACCATAGGCATCTACTTGAAGAACTCACCACAGACAGATCAAAATTTGAAAGATCCCCTTTATCTAGTTTCTGTTTGTGAGAATATGACTTTTTCTGGCTCAGCTTGTCTGCCACACAATTTTACTCCGATAGATGTAGGATGCCTTTACAGTGAGAATTTGCTATGAGGTTATATCCCAAGCTAACATGGCTAGTCTGCAAAAGGGGTGAGACCTGGTTGTACCACATGACTATGGTCCTGTCTGTATATATAAAAAAAAAAAACTTGAAGACATCCAGAGACCAGAGATGACTCAATGAGTTAAGTGTCTTGAACAGAGCAAGCCTCTCCTTTACATTTAAGTGCTTATGTCTGTCCTTTGTGTCACAAACATCTTGAACTTTTATCAATCCTAAAACTTCTCCCCAAGCAAAGTCTGAGGAGTCTATGGTGGCTGACTGCTCTGAAGCAGGAAGGGAGAAAAGCAGACCTACGTTTAGAGATATCTACAGCCTCCAAGTGTTTTTTCTTCTGACAAACCCCACAACTGATTTGAAAAGATAATCTGTATTGGTGCTGGGACCAAACAGACTTCAGATACCACTGTATCTTTTTTTCATGTGGAATCTTGCCAGGGGCATCATGAGAATCAGATGCCATGAGACCCAAAATCCAGAGGTATTCCCTCATAGCAACTCAAGTCTTAGTGGAAAACCTTAGAAACAGATCTAGATACAAATCTATTTCTGTGAAATCAAAGCTCTTAACTGAGGTGTCCAGATGACACCCCAGAACACAATCCTGTGTGAAAGAGTCAAAAAAGACTTTTGAATGCTCTCTTGAAATTCCAACTTGTCTAATATCTTTTACCCAAGTGAGAGATTCCCAAACACTTGGAAGAACCAGCAAAAATAAGAAAGTCATAAAAACACGTAAAAAAAAAAAAAAAAAAAGAAGTGGACACACTGTAGCCTTCAGTGAGTTACAAATGGATCTATACACTTTGTGAACACTGTCGTTGCATTGGATAGTCCAAAGGGTAAGGCAAAGGACTGATAATGTAATCCAGACAGGCAAAGCCTTAAGAAATACCCAAAATCTGCATGAATAAGACGCGATAAACATCTTTTAAATGTAGGCAACAGGTTGCGAAGTAACAGCATTTTGAACTTGGGAACTATCACAAACAGGTTTAGGAAAGAAAGATCCAGAACTTATCTCCAAGCATTTTCCTTCTTGGGCACTAAAAACATTCTTGGGGGAAAAAAAACTATCCCCACCTGGGAATGAGTAACAGGTTCCATCACTCCCCAGGACAACACATGATGGACAGGTGAAAAATCAGAGGCTGGTCTAGTGGAATTGGAACTACCCCCCCCCCCCCTGGAAAAGAGGGATTTCCTCCCATTTCCACCTGTAACCTTTGTAAATGAACTTCAGGATAGATTCCAAAGAGAAAAGTGGACATTCAGACTTTCTGGAAAACAAAAGGGACTGCCAGGGTTGGGGAGGTGGGGGAGACAAGGTCCCTTAAATAGCCATTATGACTGGCTGGACTTTGTTTGGGGGGGTCTTGTATTCTTTTTGGACCCCCCCCTTGCCATTTCTCCTTAAACATCTGTTCACCAGCATTTTTTTTATTTTGTTTCTTTCAAAAACTAGATGAAGGGGTTGGAGAATCCCTTATTAAATTTGGAAAATGAGGGCTGAAAAATCTCAGATTCCCTGAATCAGCTTTCACCTCTCATCACACTTTGACAATCTCTGCAGCAGAAGGACCAACACTCTCTAGCCACAGGAGAAATTAAAATCTCATTTTTCACATCATATGGGAGGTTCTGAGAACACAGTCAAGCAAATCTCCTCAAAACAGTACCGGGGCAATAACCCTGGAAGAAGTAATCAATACAGTAATACACACACACTTTAAACAAGAGTTGTGCTCTGTAAAATGGAAGAAATTAAACAATTTAAAGCATATTTTTCCTCACAAGAAGAAACTGCAGACTAAACACTCCTCATACTTCCACAAATAGTCAAAATAAACCAACATTTAAGCCTTACAATTCAAAGTTGTGAAAATCACAGTTGTCATCGTCCCCCCACCAATATTCCTCAATTATTTTCCCATCTTTGTCAGAATGTGTAGATTTGGAATTAACTAAATATTTAGCAGCAGTAGGATTAATTAAAACTACTGCTGCTCAGTCAGATTTGTGATGACTGTATAAAAACCTATAAAAATGCAGAACTTTATACAATCTATCTCCTCTGGGAGTAAAGGTGAAGTTCTGGAAATTGCAGTTGTAACAGCTCAGTATTTTCTGAGGGACTGAGAAACATCAGTGTCATCCCACTGAAAACACTTGCACATTCTGGAAATAGTGTCAAAGAATGAACCCCCACCCGACATGGAGAATCAAATACTGTGCTCTCAGTCAATCAGAAATCCAAAGGGAAAATCCTGTATCTGTCCCTTGATGTTCCTGTTCAGATTCTTGAATTTCTTCAAGAAGAGGCATCACTTTCTTTTACCAGAAATCACCTTACAAAAAGGGTTAGTAGCCTAAATTAAACCCCAAGCCAGACCAGCAAATTAAACTTGTGTCTCCTCCTGAAATTTCCCCGAATAGGAGTAACTTTCTGTTTCTTTTTGACAGGAAAAATGGGACCAACAGTGTTTTTAATGGAAACAGCAACCTACAAAGGAATAGGTACAACATTGTGACTAAACAGGGAAAGCCTCCCCTGTTCTCCCGCCTGGACGACAACAGTAGCTCTCCCTTACCAGTGAGGGGAGCCCAACATCCTCAGAGGATGTGGCTAACCCCCAGTCCATACTGGCTGTAGGTGCTACACCAGAATGATCTGGGGTAAAAGATGACTGGTTTGAGGAAATGGCTTTAACCACAGCAGAGTCAGCTCAGCACCTGTGGCAGAGTCAAATTGCTAGCCTGCTGTGGTGTCACAGGCTGTTCCCTTAACTTTTGTTTTGTGGCTGGAAGAAGGATCAACCATGTGACCAGTAGGCTATTTCAGGGTCAAGCTGAAAATGGTCCTCATTTTACAGGTAAAAAGCAGCAAAAGCCAGTGAAAATATTTAGTTGTTGAAAATCACTTTCACACACAAACACAGCAAAAAGCATTTTGCCAGCCCCAAAAAGTAAAATAAATGCTTTTTTCACAGAAAAAAAATGCTTTTCAACTACTTTAAACTTTTTAACCGACAGGGAAAACGTGTTCTCCCATTTAAAAGTACTATCAGTTAAAGCACAATCTCGTAGCTTAAAAATAACTTTCCTAAGTAGGAAAGTACATTTAAACAATATATTTTTATGTGGAAGGTTTGCCCCAAAGGAAAGTTATCTGCCCGGAAAGGAACAGCATAAGCAGACAGTCAATCCTCAAAAGCCCACAGAAGAGCATTCTCGCCAATGGCAGGAAACCCCTGAATGGCTTGGTTTTCAAACCTGTTATGTCAGAGGGCTCAGCTTAAGCTGCCTAATGGTTTGAGCACTTGGAAGATGCTCTGAAGTTTTGGAAGCTGGCCAACTATTACATCCTTGACAGGATATAACCCCTATAACTCAGGCTACTGCAGCAGTGATCTATACAATACATATCAATACACACAAATAATGTTAAGGAGGAATGAGGTTTATGGTAAAGCACAAACTGAGCAATTTCTGTATAGCTGGACTGAATGACAACTGTTAAGGAAAAAGTATCTTTATGTAAAATTTATGTAAATGAAAAAAATGTTTAATATACTTTTCCTCTTCTACTGATGTATGAGCCAATGTCTTATATGATAATAAAGATGGTAAAGAACAACCAACGCAGGCAAAGCTCTAGGTTCACAAACAGGCCTTTAATAAAACACACAAGCGCTTTCACCAAATGCTTCTTCAGGTGTGACAAAGACTAAGAAACTAATGCACCATATTTAACTATTAAGTTAGAATCACATGACAGAACAAATTCCAACTTATAGGGTTATAGTGGCTGTGATTTCTCTTTCAGTTGTTTGCTTGTTTTTTGCCACTATTACCGGGGAGATGGCTGCTGCCTCTGAAAGCACTGAATTGGATTAAATCCCCCTTCCGTTATAGACTGGACTGTATCCAATACTGAACATTTTTTACCAAAGGTAAATGGGCATGTTAATCCACTGCTTTATGGTGTTTTAGAGGAGGAAGTGGAACAAACACAAAGTGTGGATTTCATTGTGCTCAGAAACTGCCTTTTTGCATTGCAGGAGGAGTTATTTAAAATAAAGAGACTACAATAACAAAAGTTTCACCTGGAGGCATGTTTGAAGGAGGGGGGGTCATATCAAGGGGTTTGAGGGTGTTAAAAATGCCCTCTCAAGTGAGCTGTGAGCCACTTTTGCCGAGTGAATGGCAGAGATTGAATATCAACACTAGTATGGGATATTTGAAACTGTTAACTGCTTCTGCTGAGAAAGAAATTATTTTGGTGCTAACTCTGATTAAAAGCAAACATTTAGAGCTTTACCAACGCTTTAGCGCTAACATCTTAGATAAATATATGTGTGAGATGTTAGTGTTTGTAAACGTCTACTCTAGGAAACTGTTGCAAAAACTAAAAAAAACTCAACAGGGACAAACAGGATTTTGTGACAGGTAATGTGTTTACATGGCCACGTTATACTGAGGATTCTGTGAACGTTAACAATGTTACTGCTGCGGTGACGACCAATCAGGATGCGCATGCATCAAAATCAAACCCAGAGATGGTAACTCCACAAGTTGAGCAAGAGAAGACATCAGGCGCTCGACGTAAAATGGTTACTACTGTGGCGCAGGTCCACTGGAAGGAAGGGAGAGAATCCCCGGGCAACAGTGCGAACCTGGAGTCTTTTTAACGGCTCTCTTGCCCTCAGACTCTTGTTTTCCCATTACCAATGAGGGAAAGGTCTGCCACCAGAGGAGGAGGGCAGCAGAGAGGCAGGAGTTTGGTACGCAACAAACGGAAACACAAGGATAAAACGGTGAGCCCCTATACTATCAAGAAAGCTTTTCTAAATGCAAAGACTTAGTGTTGAACTTATCTACGTATAATCTGACAGAAAATGAGATTTATGTATTAAATCAAGGAGTGTTTATACCTAGTGCAGATTCAGATCTTTCTGAAATTATTTTAGATATTAAACACTTAACTCGTAATCTGATGCTTACATTAACCTTCGGCTATGACAATGCTGATGTTGGACAAAATGTTTTTATGAAACAGAGTGCTTTTATTCCTAAATTGAACCCTTTGGTTCAAGCTTTTTAATAAATGTGTATTAATGATGTTTATTACTTGTATTTAAACAGCACTTTAATAGACAGAACTCTACGCATTTTAACTTGACAAAAGCACAGTATGTTGCACTCTGTAATTTAGAGAAAAACATTTCAATTATGATTCGGCCGGCAGATAAGGGTGGCCAAATTGTGGTTTTGGACAGGGACAAATATGATCACAGTATGTATTTAATGCTGAGTGATAAGGAGTTTTACACTTCGATCACACGAAAAAAGGTCAATGAAATGACCATGAAGGTAGCATTTGAAATTAGGAGGGTGATTTGTATAAATTGATAGATGATGATCTTTATAAATATTTTATGGTGCCTTACCCCTCTATACCTTTAAAAGGGATTACTGAAAGTGCATAAAGACAGTAATAACCCCCAAATGAGACCAACAGTGGCTGGGGCCAACTGGTGTACTGAGCCTACATCGATTTACATAGACCTCTTCTAGATAAGTCGCAATATATATATTGAGGGATACAGAACACTTCCTTAGGGATTTGTATGCTTACACGAAAGAGAATCTCTTAGGGAACCAAGTACACTGGATGTGGTTTTGCTGTTTACCACTATTCCAAACAATGTGGGTATAGATTATGCCATAAAGTACATGGAACTTAACTTGGGTAGTGATAGTGTTAAGATCACACGAACAAGGGAATTATTATATTTAGTTCTGGAGAATAATGTGTTCATGTACAGAGATTCTATATACTGGCAGGTCAATGGTGTAGCGATGGGCACCGCGTGTGCGAACAGCTACGCGAATGCAGTGATGGCCACTTGGGAGAGTGAGTACCTTGTAGGAGGCCGCTTTAAGGAACAGGTTTTATTCTTTAGAAGATCTGTAGATGATCTTTTTGTATTATGGGACGGGGACTCCTGAGACTTTGATGGAGTTTGTTGAATTCCTAAATAGCTCTACTAATTTTTTGACATTTACAGTGAAATGGTCACACATGAATGTGGACTTTTTTTTTTTTTTTTTTTTTTTAGATGTGACAATTTTTAGGGGTGATAGGAATTTGCTTGGGACTAGGCTCTACAGGAATGAATGTAGAGTTAATCATCTCCTTAGTAGAGAGAGTATGTACCCACAATACATTTTAGGAATGTGGTTCAAAATCAGCTCTATAGAGCCTCTAGACTCAATGTGAGTGAACAAGATTTTCAGCAACAGCTCAACACCACTAGGACTGATTTGGTATGTAAAGGATATGATCCTGATATGAGAGAGAAAAATGTAGTGAAATGGTGAATATGAGAGGTACAAGAGCTAAACCTTATTTTTCTGAATGGGGACAGAATGATGGAACCCACAATTTGAGTAGGAAATATAGTAGCAAGCTGAAAGTGTCATTCAGTTATTCAAGGAATATCAGCCAGTATACTAGTATTATTAGGAATAATTGGGACATTTTAATGACGAATGAGCAGACCAGTAAATATTTAGATTCCACACAACAGTTTATTTTTAGGAATAAAAGGTCCCTGAAGAGACATCTTTGTGGTGCAAAGGATACTGATAGATAAGTTTTACAAGGAAATACTTTACCCTGCAGGAAGTGTTCTTTTTTGTCCACATATTATTGATAATCCTATCTTTGTTCATCCAGATACGGGAGAACAATTTAATTTTCAGATCAAGACCACTTGCACTAGTATGCATGTGATATATCTAGCTGTATGTAGGGTATGCAGCAAATTTTACATCAGGAAGACTGACAGGATGTTCAAAGATAGGATTAGGGAACATATTTATCATACTGGCAAGAAAAGCATGTTTAATGCGTTAGCCATACATGTTGTGAATACAGACAGCACACAACTTTGGCTTTCTAGTCAGAGAAATTAATTGTGGTAATAAGAGAGGAGGGGATATGACATTAAGGAAGGAGGAAATAGAAATACACTGGATCATTAGGTTGAGAGCGAATGCAGGACATGGTTTGAATGACTGCATTACACTAAGACCGGTTTTGAAAGCCAGACCACTACGTAAGAAATAGGTGGCTGGCTACATATTAAATGCTACCTTCATGGTTTAATATGTTCGTGCTTTTTAATATATGTATCTGAATGTTTTTAGTTATATTTTTGTGGACAGGTACATTCATGTGTTTTTTTATTTCCATCGTTATTACTTTTTACTGTCCATGTTTGGTTTCCTAGATTGATGCCTTTTATATTTTGAAAATGCCTCTTGAATGATGTTCAGGATGTGTTAATTTAAGATGGAATTTGTTTGGTCATCTGATTCTAACTTAATAGTTAAGTATGGTGCATTAGTTACTTAGTCTTTATGTCACACCTGAAGAAGCATTTTGGTGAAAGAGCTTGTGTGTTTTACTAAAGGCCTGTTTGTGAACCTGGAGCTTTGTCTGTGTTGGTTGTTCTTTACCATAGGATTTCTGCTTTTTTGCAACAGAGGTACCTGGGTTATAGTGGCTGTGGTTTCTCTTTCATGATAATAAAGATGTTAAAGAAATTTTTTGATGCAGAACAGGCTAATAAAGGTCACCTAGCAAACAGTGAACTAGTATACAAACAAGGACTGTGCTTCTCATTTTTCTAACTATAACAAAGCCCAAAGTGAGAGTGCCAGCAAAACATTTCCACTGTTCCAAAGAAAATACTTGGGACACAAAAAAACATAGGACCTAACTGTAAAAATTAGGAGCACGTTGGACGCAAACCTAAGGCTGGTGCTGGGAGATGGGGATGATCAAGAAAAATAGCTACTCTGAAATTACTGAATAAATGGGAGACTATAAAGCATTAATCCCACTGGATATATAAACAGACAAATATGGCTCTGCAAGAAAACATGGCTGTAAAATACTGGAATTTTGCTGATTCTGTTAAATCTGTGGGTGAACTTTAAAACACATACCTCTTTTTGCGTCATTCATGTTTAGGACACAGACAGGAATGATACAGTAACCAAGTAAAAATGTTTTATTATTAATATTCATATAAAATGTTTATGATGTAGACTGCATCATATGTTGTAAAGCTGTTTTGCATATTATGCAGTCGGGTGTATCAAATATGAGGCATTTGCTCTACATGTTAAAGACGTTAAATCCACAAGTGCATTTTTAATTGTAAAATAAGGCAATTTATACTATAACAAGATGATAAAGGCCAGTCAGAAGCAAGTTAAAAGTTATGTGATCTTCGGCTGCTGGTGTAAGTGTACTGGTACACAGCCATTTCCCCTGTGGGGGAGTGGATGTCTAGATTAAGATCCTTGGTTTAAGATCTAGACAGTTTTTTTCCCCAAGCAAATACCCTTAAAAATAAGAAACTGATAAAAAAGGTATGAACAATGGTAGCTTACTTGTATCTACAAAATTATTAATTAGCTTTTCTACCCCCCCCAATTAGCAAATGCTCTCAGTTGGAGACATGAATGTCTCCAGATCAAGGCAGCTGGCCAGGTCAACAGAACACTGACCATTAAACTAAATGAAATTTACAAATTTTCCTTCATGCATCTGCAAAGCTGCTAGCGTTTTTTTATCCCCCCTCTCATTTAACATGGAGAAATGGCTGTCTGTAGGTGCTAACAATTAATCGTGAGAGCTCTCAGCAAAAATAAAACATTTTAAAGGTACAGCGGAAAGCAGTTCAGTGCGACATACAGTACAAAAACTGTGAGAAGTGAAGAAGTAGTAGCCTCCCAAGCGGTCTCAACACTTTAATGCATTTAATAGAAAAGTGTACTCTCTCTTAGGGCTAAAAGTTAATGCTTACTGTAGGCACACAAGCGTTTCATCACATCTGGGAGGACAACAGAGAATGATAGAACAGACAGCTAGAATTATAAGTTGGAACACAAGCTATAATACACACTTAAGCATGGATAACCTTAATTTTATATTATATAGTGCTGTGGCCTGCAATTTGGGGCAACTGTTCCTATCTGTAGGGGTACACTATTTGTTGAAAATGTAAACAGTTCAGTGTTTTTTTTCCAAGTTAAAAGGAGATGGGGGAGCTAAACATGTACTTAGCCTTTTGTATGAGTGTTTTCGTTGAAGCAAAAAGTACTGAAAATGTGACTGGTTCAAGTGGAGAGGAGATAACGCAACTGCTTAGAAGATCAGCTTACCGAACAGTGTGTACATGCAAGTCAAATGTAGAGAAAGCACATTCAGAAGAACTGGCATGGGCATAACAGCTTTCTATCATACTGGCCACTCGTCCATATTACCATCAAATGTAAATGGACACACAGATTAAGACAAACAGATGATAGTATTAAATTACGTTAAAAATGTCAGAGGCAGGAGTGGCATTGGATAAAAAAAAGCATGTGAATTTGACTAAAAAGGGATTTCAGGATGAATATTCAGCAGGAATATCAGGGAAAGGGGAACAAGGGAGTAATACCAATTGCTAGAGGGTCTCCAATGACAGAAGAGGGAAAAAGAATAATGGTAGCTAGATGGCAATAAGGGGTTATTTGCAAGGGGGGGGGGGGGATATGCTGCATTGTATTTATATTCCACCAGAAATTGCTAGTATGGAGTTTACAAAAAATGGGAGAAATCAATTACTTACGGGTAGGAACTACAACTTGATTTGCAACAGGAAGAGTGAATTAGAAGGCTGTAGAAAGGAAAATATAACAAGAGAGTATATTTCTGAAGAAATATATAACATTTGGGACGGAAGATGTAAAATCAGTAGCAGGAGGTCAGACACAATTTACATATTATTCACCAAGGTACAATAACCAGGCTAGACTGGACAGAATAAGAAGTTATGTACCTACCATAACGTTCCATGTTAGTTGTCTTCATCTCGCCTTCTTTCTTGCTGGGTGGGTTCGGAGCCAATCCTCGGCTCCGACTCGGCCTTTTACTAAAGCTCGAGAGCTATTTACCAGCTCGAGGCCTCCCCTTTTTCCACAATGCTAGGCGTCAGATATCCAGATCTCGTTTGGTAGAGCTAACACCATGGAAAAAACACCTGTTCCCACCACAAGGTTTACCTACAGTGCTACAAACAGAGGAGGACGTAACCTAAAAAAAAATAAAAAAGAGTCAACCATAGGAAGAAGGCCTCAAAAGGGATTCTTCTCAGTCCTAACCAGGCTAGGGGGATGGAGGGTGGGGCCTTAAGAAAGAAGGCGAGATGAAGACAACTAACATGGAACGTTATGGTAGGTACATAACTTCT
Source organism: Protopterus annectens (assembly GCF_019279795.1). Lineage (NCBI taxonomy): Eukaryota > Metazoa > Chordata > Ceratodontiformes > Protopteridae > Protopterus > Protopterus annectens. The sequence continues at coordinate 1,115,051,886 of NC_056741.1, forward strand.
TAATGTTAAGTTGTCTATCTCGCCTTCATTCTTGCTGGATGGGACAGCGTCCCTAGCACCTTAGCCCTGGGTGGCTCATTGAAACAGACTCTTGAGCACAGTGGAACCAAAATCAGCTCGACTCCTGGAGGTCATATCCAACTTGTAATGCAAAATGAAGGTATGAGGAGTGGCCCATGTGGCTGCAGCACAAATAGATTCCATTGGAAGTCTAGCCTGAAAAGCTACCGACGTAGCCAATGCTCTGGTGGAATGAGCTTTTGGTTTTGTAAGGATTTCTTTATGTCTCAGTTGGTAGATCAAGGTAATAATAGAGGCCGGCCACCTAGACAAGGTTACCTTAGAAACTGGCAGGCCCTGCTTGCCCTCAGCATAGGACTGGAAGAGTTGATCTGATTTTCTTGTCTGTTAGGTCCTATCCAAATAAAAATGTAATTGCCTGTGAACGTCCAAACAGTGTAACTTTTGTTCAGCTCTGTTTGAATAATTAGGAAAAAAGATTGCTAGATCAATAGCCTGATTGAGATTTGTCTCTGAGGGCATTTTGGGTAAAAAGGAAGGATTAGTCCTGAGTGAAACTCTATCTTTGTGAAAAATAAGATAAGGAGGACGAATACAAAGGGCTTGAAGTTCCAATACTTTTCTGTCTGAGGTGATGGCTACTAAGAAGAGAGTCTTCCAGGAGAGTAACTTTAAGGAACAAGAAAACACAGTTTCAAAAGGAGGGAGAATCAATGAAGTTAATATCAAGTTCAAATCCCACAGAGGGGAGGGATCTTTAACCGGGGGTCTAAGTAAAATAGTCCCCTTAAGAAAGGCCTTACAAAGTTTGTGGGACATGATACTGGACTCTGATAGGCCAACGTGAAAATTTGCGATAGCAGCCAATTGGACCCTAATGGTGGCAGACGAGGAACCTGCTCGAAAAAGTTCCGCCAAAAAATCTACAACATTATGGACAGGGGCTGTAAAGGGGTCTATCTTTCTAGCCTCTGCCCAGAAAGAAAAACGTTTCCACTTACTAGCATAAGTCTTCCTAGTAGAAGATTTGTGCGAAGAAAGTATGATTTCACGCACTGGCTGAGAAATATGTGGAAGCCTGGCTAAGGTTGGAAGTGGAGCAACCAAGCTGTGAGGTTGAGAGAGTGAAGGGATTGGTGCAGCCCGCCCGACTGATGGATCAAGAGGTCTGGCACTGGGTCCAGATTCCAGGGCTGCTCCAGCAGGTGACGATGCAGGAATGGGAACCAAATTTGTCAAGGCCAGTAGGGAGCAACGAGGATCATCCTGGATAACAAAGCGGTCGCTTTCTGAATCAGTTTTGGAATTAAGGGAAAAGGAGGGAATGCATAGAGAAGACCCCGGGGCCAATCGTGAACTAGAGCGTCTCTGGGGGAATGGCCTGGGAGGGGGAAGAGAGTGAAGTCGTCGCTGCACTTGCTGTTCAGAGGGGTTGCAAAAAGGTCGCAGCAAGGTTGACCCCATCTGCGGAAAATTGTGCCCGCTACTAACTGATTGAGAGACCACTTGTGAGGCATAAGGATTGCTCTGCTTAGCCTGTCCGCTATGACGTTGGACTTCACGGGGATGTGCGTTGCTATCAGAAACTGTTGAGAGGAGAACGCCCACTGCCAGAGTCCGAGTGCTTCTCGACATAAGGGATAGGACCTGGTTCCGCCCTGCTTGTTGATGTACCACACTACCGACATATTGTCCGTCTGAACTACAATAGTCCCGGTAGGTAGAGTCCTGAAGAGCTTGCAACACTAAAGGTACCGCTCTCATCTCCAAGACATTTATGTGCAGATGGTACTCTAGGGGTTGCCAAGTGCTCTGGACAGTCCTGCCCTGAAAATGCCCCCATCCCCCCCCCCCCAATCAGGGAGGCATCCGTTGTCACCGTGGCAACCGGAGGAAGGACAAACGGTCTGCCCTGAAAAATTTGAGGGGAGACCATCCACCAAGAAAGGTGGTCTTTGCATGATTGGGTGATTATTATGTTGTGAGACATCAGAAGCTGTTGAAAGGACCATTGGGTAAAAAGCATCCATTGAAGAATCCGCATGTGAAAACGAGCCAGGGGAAGTAATGTGATTGCTGCTGCCATGAGACCCAAGGTTTTCAGTACAAATCTGGCCTGAATTCTCTTGCACTGTAGTAACGTTTGAACATGTCGGCGAATGTCTAATACTCTTTCTAATGGAAGTTTTGCCGACAGTTCTTTTGTATTTAATATGGCGCCTATAAAGGTTATAGATTGACAAGGCGACAATGCAGACTTTTCGAAGTTTATAGAGATACCTAGCTCAGAGCAAGTTTGGATGGTATAATCCCTAGCTCGGATTAGCTGATGCCTGGTGGAAGCAGTTAGGAGCCAGTCATCTAGATATGGAAACACCTGGAATCCTCACAGTGTCAGGTGAGCCGTAACCACTGCCATGCATTTGGTGAACACCCTGGGGGCTGTGGTGAGACCAAAGGGCAGGGCTCTGAACTGATAATGACTGGCTCCCAGTCGGAAGCGGAGAAACCTCCTGGAGCGTCTGTTCATTCTGATATGGTAGTACGCATCCTGAAGGTCTATGGAGCACATCCAGTTGTCCGGACCCAAAAAGGGTAGAATGGACTGAAGCGTGACCATCCAGAACTTCGTTCTTTGAACAGACTTGTTTAACCTACTGAGATCCAAAATGGGTCTCCAGTCCCGTTTTTTTTGGTACCAAAAAGAACTTTGAGTAAATCCCGGATCCTTGCTGGTCTGCTGGGACTGGCTGGATGGCTCTTTTTTTCTAGCAGTTTTGAAATTTCTAGTACTGCTTGTTCCCTTAGACCGGGCGGAACATCTGGAAGGGATCGGTTTGTTTGCACAGGGGTGTGGACAAAGGGGATTTTTGTAACCCTCGGATATGATAGACTGTACCCATTTGTCTTGTGTGAGGAGTCGCCAGGCTTCTGGGTACAGTGACAATCTTCCCCCGACTGCCTCCGAGGGTGGACAGTCGGGCAGCCCCTCAGGGGTGCTGTAAGGGTTGGTCAGAGAAAGCTTCCTTGCTACCCTGATTTTGCGGACTCCCTCTGCCCCTTGGGCGGCGTCTATTGTTGTTCCCTCCTCTGCCCCTGGAGGGAAAGTCGCCACGTGTGTCAGGCACGACTCCCTGGGGTTTGCGAAACCACATTTTCCCACTCTTCTGACTTTTAGGGTATGGTCTAAAGGGAGTAGAAAAACGGACTCCCATGGCAGAGAGAGTCTTGCCTTCCTGCTCACACCTGGTAAGGGTATCTTTCACCTGTGGTCCAAACAAAGCCGAACCATCGAAGGGGGTATTGGTGAAGGACGCCTTAAAGGGGTCAGCAAAGTTACATAACCGCATCCAGGCATGTCTTCTCAAAGCCACGCCTGTGCCTGCAGCCTTACTCGCCCCATCGGCTGCATAAGAAATGAGCCGCATGGAGGAGTTGACTATAGAGTTAAGGGTCGCCAGCTGGGAGTTAATCTTTTCCCGAGACCCCGCATCAGATGGATCCTGAAGGGCATCACCAAGTTCCTTAAGGAGATCGCTTTGAAGGCGGGTGAAATGGCACAGCTAGTTCAGCGACCGCATGGAAAAGGTCGCTGAAGAAAACATCCGCTTCCCGTACCCATCCATTGTCCTAGATTCTTTATTAGGTGGATGGACAGGTACAGAAGGGTCAGCCAACACCTTCTTAGTGGCTGCTGCAACCACCATGGCATCAACAGGGACACCCTTTGTAAGAAACTGTTTGTTGGACGGGGCTGTAATGAATTTTGTGGGCCAGCGGGGAGTTGGTTCCACTGTGTCCGGGGCTGTCCACGCCTTCCGAGCCACCACTTCCATGAGCGGGTTGAAAGGCTGAGACACCCAGGAGGTGGAAGGGCGAGAAACAAACGCATCCAGGTACACCGAATCGTCCTCGGAAGGGTTAAGGGCAGTCCAGTTCCCTCTCTGCCTAAGGATCTCAAGGATGTCTGAGAAGGAGACATCCTCAGAGGGGGAACTTGGGGACCCTTCCGAATCCTCCAAGTCGGTGTCTGAGGTGACTGACTCGGGGGAGTCAACGTTTCCTCTTACATTTTCTCTTCCGAGGGGGCTCCTCTGAATGATCAGGGGAGGCCTCGGAAGAGGAAGATACACCCAATGGGGCTACCTGGAGCACCTGTTCTCCACGCTTGGGGTCAGGAGGGTGGACAGAGACCGACGCAGGCACCATAGGGGGAGGAGCCAAAGGGGTCAATCGCAGAGCCGACACCGGAGTCAGCACGCTCCTCATGACCTCAAAGGCACCCCTATCAGGCAGAGAAAAGAGTCCCCGCTCCAAAGAGATGTGAACCCCTCCCGGCACCAAGAGGGACGGCTCCGAGGCCGATGTCAGGGCCAAGCTCACCTGCGCCGAGGCCCCGACAGGGAGAAAGTACAGTTTTGTACCTATCATAAATGTAGATGTTCGAGTGCTAATACAGCTGCAGTAATCACAGATGGGTTTTCAGCCGTCAGGCGGTCCCTCGGTCGGCCGAATTGCAAAGTCTTGGTCCGGCGTCGGTTGTCGCTTACTCTTCTGACGTCAGGAAGGCCAGAGTGTAGAAGACACAGCCGACGCCATGTTCTTCAGTCTTTCTTGCCCCAGATGTCAGGTGCCCCCAAAAGGAAGGCAATACATAAATAAGGCCTATCTACATATGCAAGCAATGCAATGTAATGCAAAATCAGTGTAAGCAAGCAAATAAAACATAGCAGGATAACCCAGTCAGGTGGTATGAAGAGGTTGTTAGGCCCCATGCCTTTACCAAGTGGGGAAGGAGGGAGGGAAACCTGTACTGCAGCTGTATTAGCACTCGAACATCTACATTTATGGTAGGTACAAAACTGTACTTTGTTCATCGTGCATACAGCTGCAGTAATCACAGATGGGTAGAGTCCCAAAGCTATGTATAGGGTGGTAGGTACTATGAGGAACTGGGTTGAGCCAGAATGCCCTGCAAAACAGCAGTGGCAAAGCCTGCTCTTGTCCTGGAATATAAGGGCAGGTGGTAGTGTTTTGTGAAGGTATGTACAGAACTCCAAGTGGCTGCCTCCAAAATATCCTTAGTAGGAACACCTCTGAGGAAGGCTGTAGAGGTGGCTGTGGCCCTGGTGGAGTGAGATCTGATACCAGTAGGGACAGATTCCCCATGATAGGAATAACAAAACCGTATGCAGTGGCCAATCCACTTGGAAATGGTCTGTTTGGTAACTGGTTTCCTTGAACCCTACAGCATAGGACACAAAAGTTGTTCTGATTTCCTGAAGGACTTTGTTCTGTCCAAATAGTAACGTAGCTGCCTATGGATGTCTAAAGAGTGAAGCAGCCTCTCCCCTTTGTTTTGAGGGTTAGGATAAAAGGTAGGTAGGTGTATGGCTTGATTTAAGGCTACCCTGGAAACCACTTTTGGCATAAAGGATGGGTTGGTACGAAGGGAAACCCTGTCCTGATGGAAGATGAGGAAGGGCTGCACCGCCATTAGGGCCTGTAGTTCAGAAACCCTATGAGCTGAAGTGATGGCCAGAAGGAAAGCTGTTTTCCAGGACAAATATCGCAGATCTGTTGAAGCAGCAGGTTCAAAGGGAGGCAATGTTAATTTTTCTAGTATGTAGTTAAGGTCCCAGGCTGGTATTGGTTGCTTCCTTGGAGGTCTTATATTCTTAGCCCCTCTGAGGAACTGTCGTAAGAGTGGGTGAGAGAATAAAGGAGGATCCGTGTTAAATTCTGCAGAAATGGCTGAGGCATGTATTTTTATGGAAGAAAATGAAAGTCCACTGTTCAGCAGTTCAGCTAGGTACTGTAAAACCTGAGGCAAGTTCAATTTTCTAGGGTCCTGGCCTCTTTTCTCATTCCAACAGCAAAACCGCTTCCATTTTATGGAGTAAGCTTTTCTAGTAGATGGTCTTCTGGCCTCCAAAATGACATCCTGCACCTCCTTGGAGAGTAGGGACTGTTGTGGTGTCAAGGAATTTTCCATGCAGCGAGGTTGAGTGTTTTCAGCTGACTGTGAAGAGTTTTGTAGCTGTTCTGAGTCAGTAGAAGAGGCATTAGAGGCAGGGACCAGGGAGGAGTATGTGTTAGGCTCCTCAGGAGTGGATACCAGTGTTGCCTTGGCCAATCTGGAGCAATCAGTATCATCCTCGGTTTGTCTGTTCTTGCTTTCAAAAGCACCTTGGGCAGAAGAGGCAGAGGTGGGAATGCATAAACTGTCCATGCTGTCCAACTGAATGAAAGGGCGTCCACTTTCCAGGCCTTTGGATGAAAGGTCCTTGAACAAAACTTTTCAGTTGATGGTTCCTGTGGGAGGCAAAAGATCTGTGTCTGGCCCCCCCCACGCTTGGATTATCTCTGTAAACACCTGAGGATGTAACTTCCATTCGTGTGGACCTGTCATATTTCTGCTTAGAGTGTCTGCCAGTGTGTTTTCCAGTCCTGGCAAGTACTGTGCTTGAAGTTCGATTTGTCTTCCAGAGCCAAGTTCCAGAGAGTCATGGCTAGTCTGCACAAGGGGTATGAATGTGTTCCTCCTTGTTTGTTTATGTACCACATTACTGTGGTGTTGTCTGTTTTTATCAGTAATTGTCCTGGATGCAGGAAGTCCTTGAAAGCTGTAATTGCATTTATTACTGCTAGCATTTCTTTTGATTGATGTGAAGGTGCTTTTCCTTTGGGACCATCTGCCCTGAATGCACCTGTCCTTCATGTGCCCCAGGCGTAATCTGAGGCGTCTGTGGTTATGACTTGTTTTGCTTGAGGCTTGCAGAATGGAAGGCCTGTGTTTACTTGACATGCTTGTGCCCACCATAGAAATTCCTTTTGCAAACATGGAATTATTGTTATAATTGCTTCCAAACTGTGACTGTGTTGAGACCATAGATTTTTTAGGTACCATTGAAGTTTCCTCATATGCAGCTTTGCACATGGGATTAGAAGAATGCAAGATGCCATGAATCCCAGAGCCTGCAGGATTTTCCTTGCAGTAAGCCTGGTACTTTTTGCTAGTGTTTCGAAGGACTGAGATAGTTGCCCTTGTTTTTCTGGCGCAAGATATGCCATCTGGGTGTTTGTGTCCAAGTTGGCACCCAGGAAGGTTATTTTCTGAGATGGTGTTAGCCTTGATTTCTCCTGGTTGATGGTATAGCCCAGAGAAAGCAGTAACCGTGTCACATATGCCAGATGTTCCAGTAGTATGCGTTTGCTGTCCGCTTGGATCAGGCAGTCGTCCAGATAAGGGTAAATTTGTATCCCTTGAAGTCTGCAGTAGGCAATCACTGATGCCAGGCACTTTGTGAATACTCTGGGCGCAGTAGATAAGCCAAAGGGCAATGCAGAGAATTGGTAGTGGATTGAACCTGCAAGAAATCGGAGGTATCTTCTGCAGCTTTGTCTGATTGGGACATGCAGGTATGCCTCCTTGAGGTCCAATGTTACCAGCCAAACCTCCTTGCCCAGCATGGGAAGAAGTTGCTGTAATGTGAGCATCTTGAATTTTGGCACGAGTAGGAATGTGTTTAGGATGGATAAGTCCAAAATGGGTCTCCAGTCGGTTCCTTTTCTTGGTACCAGAAAAAGCCGTGAATAAAAACCTTGACCTTGTTGGTGTGTAGGTACCTTTTGTATAGCTCTCATGTTTAGAAGCTTTGAAATTTGCAGTTGTGCCTCTGCCCTTTGATTTTGTGGCAGGTTTGGCATGCCTCTCATTTTTGGAAGAGTGTGAAATTGAAATTTGTAGCCTCTGTTTATAATGTCCAGTATCCATTTGTCTGTTGTGACTACATGCCAATTGCTTGCAAATAATGCTAGTTTCCCTCCCAAAGGTGCTGCCAGCTGAGACTTGCTTGGCATGGAAATGAGGGAGTCATTGGGTTTGCTTCCTGTATTGCTGTGCACTGTCTTCACCACCTCTTGGTGCTGGAGATTGCCACTGTCTGCCTCTATATGATCCTTGTGATTGCCCTCTGCCCCTTGCGCGTCTGTATCTACCTCTTTGGGGCTTGTCAGTGGCTGGAAAGGACCAGTTTTTTGAAGGCCAATTTCTGCTAAAATGTGGTGGTTGGACCTGTAAGAAAGCCTTGACAGTTTGCATAGATTTGGCTTTTTCTTCCATTTTCCATAGTATCTCCTCAGCATTAGTACCAAATAGTACATCCTTTTGTAAAGGAGCATCAAGAAGTTTAGCTTTGACATGATCAGGTAAATTTTGTTCCCTAAGCCAGGCATGTCTGCGAATGACTGATCCTGTAGCGGCTGCTCTACTGGAAGCCTTTAGGGCATCATAACCACATTGTAAAGTGTGTTTACCCACTTGCTCCGCACTATGCACCATATCCTGTAACTCTTTTACATCTGGTTGTTCAGGTTGAGACATTTTGTTCCTTAATTGTGATAACAGGTACTGTTGATATTTGATCATATGAAACTGACAGTTTAAGGCCCTCATGGCTAGGGTGGCCGAGGTATATACCTTTTTACCCCACCTTTCTAGAGATCTGGATTCCCTTTCTGCAGGGAGTGGATTCTTGGCAGTGGAGGCCTTTAGTCCCTTGGGACCTTGTGAAATGGTTTCAGGGTCAGCATTATGGCCTTTGAAGAGAAATTGGTGAGAGCTGGGTACTCTGTAATACCTATCACTGGTGCAGGAGGCAGAGAATCAGGGTTAAGGCAAGCCTTTGAATAGACATCATCCAGTACATCCAAAACAGGGGGTATAGCCAGAGGTCTGTGCTGAGGTAACCAAAGAAATTCCCTAAGTCTTTTCTTGGAATCTGAAAAGTCTTGGCCTTCCCAATGGAAGTGTTCCCTCAAAGTGTGCAAGGTTTCCCCAAAAGAAAAATCCTCTGGAGGTGATACAGAAGGAATGGACTGTTCTGCATCCGAATCCTCAAAAGGGGAGTAAGAGTGTTCCTCTGCATCAGAATGTTCTGATAAAATGGATCCCTGATCAGAAGAGGGAGATTCTTCCTCCACTCTGGGTCTCTTGTCAGGAGGGGGCTGAGAACCTCTGATAAGAGTAATTAAATCCTCAGCCATTTTAAGCATCTGTTTTCTTAGGCATGGGTCCAGGAGATGGGCCCTGTGCAACAGGCCTCGTGGTATGCCTGGCTGCTTTGGATTTAGTAAAAGCCTTTATTGAAAAAGAAGATGAAGGCCTAAATACACCATGGGTGGAGGTGGACCTGTCCACATTAATAGGCACGACATTAGCAGGGGCTTCGGTTGTAGTCTGGGAGAGGGCCGAGGACCCAGCGGTCTCGGGTACAGAGGACACCGCCAAAGGAGTGTCGTCGGTAGTCAGGGACTGCAAAGGCGCCTCGCTGAGAACCAGACCACGTGTAGCCTGTTTTGGCGTGGTGTCGGCGGGGACCGCGGGTCTCGCGTGTCGGTCCTTTTCCTTGCGTTTTTTGGACAAAACGGTAGTCGGAGTGTCCGACGACATTTTATAATCAAAAGCTTTACCAAAGTAGTGTTGGGCAAATTCCGCCCGACGCTTGATAGTGCGTTTATTGAAGGTAGCGCAAAAGCGACAGCCCGAGACGTCGTGGTCTGGGCCCAAACAAGGTATGCAAAGGGAATGGAAATCCTTATGCGGTATTTGCTTCCCACAAGAAATACAATTATTAACTTTTTCTGACATCGGTCTGAGGCAAGAAAAGTTTCCCCAACGGGGTACTTAGCTTTAAAGAAGACTTCGGTTCCTATTTTTTTTGTAATTCAGGAGCTGGCCAACCGGCACTTGCGAACTGCTTCTGCTTCGGGCACCACGCGGCAAAAAAGACTGAAGAACATGACGTCGGCTGTGTCTTATATACTCTGGCCTTCCTGACGTCAGAAGAGTAAGCGACGACAACCGACGCCGGACCAAGACTTTGGAATTCGGCCGACCGAGGGACTGCCTGACGGCTGAAAACCCATCTGTGATTACTGCAGCTGTATGCACGATGAACATCTGGGTCGGACAAGGGTCCGATGCCACTCACCCCCTCGGAGCAGACGAGGGAGTCTCGGCACCCGGATCCCTCCAAGGACGGAACCATTGAAGAGATCGGAGCCGACGAGGGAGTCAAAAGGTGTGGTATCGGCTCAGACGTTCCGACGATTCGAGCCCCAACAAGCTCCGGCTCCGAACACAGTGGTAGAGCCAGAGGAGGAACTGTTGAAGACACAGAGATAGCCACAGTCTGTTGAGAAAGGCTAGTCAACATTTTGGCCAGTGCCTGCGACTTAAGAAGCCTACTGACCACCCTCTCCAAGTCATGATCAGATAGCCTGGAGGACCGAGAGGAATAGGATCTATGGCTCCGCTCCGATTGGAGTAATGGAGACCTGGGAGCAGAACGAATGGACTCTAACGAGGGAGACCTCGAATGCTTTTGGCTCAGAGAAGGCTCCGATAGCAATGTCGGAGCCGACAGAGGTCTCGAAGTGCCGGTTCCAGCCGGAACCGACGAGGAGGCAGAAGCTCCGCTCGGTGTCGGCTCCGAACAGGGAGCCGACGGTTTGGCGGGCTTTAAGGATTTCCCCGACGAAGGCTTGGCCGGGGATCCTTCTGGCTTTAACAAGCCCCTCAAAATGAGCTTATTTCCTGCAGGACTCTCGGACTGAAGGCATGACAGACTGAACAGGAGTCCTGCAGGTGTAGGGGGCCCAAGCAACAAACACAAGAAGTGTGACCGTCTGTCAGAGACATCTTCTGACAGCACGAGTCACACTTCTTGAAACCTGAGACCTTGGTATCTTTAGACATATTACAGAAGAGATACCAAGGAAAGTTAACTAGTGCTTAAAACAATACACACACACGCACTAGGTAAAACTAACAGTAACAATACCACTAAAACCACAACAGTTATCACTAACAAAAAGAAATATCTATATATATTATACAAGATAACCATAAGACTAGAAAAAGGCAGCTAACTAGGCCTAACACTACCCTAAAGGGTAAGGGGGGGGGGTGAAGAAAACTCTGTAACAACTGAAAAAAGAGTTTCTAAGTGGGATCTAAAGGGGTACACAATGTAATTAAACTAATAGGGAAGAATAACTAAATATTACACAATACTGGCAGCAAAAAATACAACAAAGAATTATACGACCTGGAGCCGGTAAAAAAAACGCAACCTCGTAGCTGAAGCGGCAAACGAGATCTGGGTATCTGATGCCTAGCATTGTGGGATAAGGGGAAGCCTCGAGCCGGTAAATAGCTCTCGAGCTTTAGTAAAAGGCCGAGTCGGAGCCGAGGATCGGCTCCGAACCCATCCAACAAGAATGAAGGCGAGATAGACAACTTAACATTCTACATTTCACAGGAGCCTATGTACTGAATTGAAAGCTTCAACACACACCCAATAACTATTTCAGATCACCCAATAATAAAAACTAAGAGATGTATGGTACTGAGTTAACAATGGCACTGAATTTTCTACTTATCTGTTAAAAGGCAATAATTTAAGGAATGGACAGTGTAAATTATTCAAAGGTTATTAGGGAAGACAAACAACTTCAGAAGAGATAAACTAGTGAGTGGGATAAAATGGAAGTGGGAGTTTAAAAGCAGTGCAAAAAAATAGAAAGATATGAGAAAGGAGTAACTGGAATTATTTAGAGGAATTGACAAAGGTTAAAATATTGCAGATTAAGGGGAATCTAGCAAAACAGAAGCAACTGCAGAGTGCTAAAGGGAAAATAAGGAAGCATTTGGATAATAGGAACAAGTAAAAAAGGTTGCAGTCAAGTAACTTTTTTAATAACTCCAGGGCACTACAACTTTTACCAGCACAACTTGCATAACACAAAGTAGAAAAGGTTGTCAACAAACCCATGAGAAGAAAAATAACCAGAGATCCTATATAGGTATTAAAAATATTTCATAAATTCTTTGAAAATGTATGTAAACAAAGGAATGCATAAACCAAGAAAAGGCACAAATGAAAGTATTTTTGGAACAATTAATTATGCCAAGCTTATAGGAAAGAGTTAAACAATTATTAACCAAGACAGGAAGAGAGTAAACAAAATTTGTGCTTTGTAATAAAACAGGGAAGCCTTCTGGAAAATTCCTGTGGCAGTTTGGAAGAAAAAAAAGTGAAAAGATCAGGAAGGTTTTGTTTAACAGTATTTTAAAAGGGAGGGGCACAAGCATCTTTGAATAATATGATCTCCACAGCTTTTTTTCCCAACAGTGTAAAGAAAATTGAGGCATAGCTTCAAATACAGACCCATTACAATTTCAAACCATGATTATTAAGTGTTCATGTCTATGAAACTCAAGAGAAATTCCAAAGGTTTTGTCAAAATTGACAAATATGGATCAATGTGGTTTTGTGGAGAGGAGGCAAACACTTCACAGACTGACAGAAACTACAGTTGTGTACACTTACCATAAATGTAAATGTTCAAGTGTATTCACTGTTGCAGTCATCACATTTGGGTTATCTGCCTGCAGGTAGCCCTCAACTGGCCTGAATACCAGAGTCTTGGAATTTCTGCATCGGATGCTGTCGCTTCTTCCATGACGTCAGGGGTATAAAACATGCAGCTTATGCCATTACATCAGTTTTTCTTGCCCCAGATGTCAGGTGCCCCCACAATAGGAAGCCATTATAAGGTATGGAACACCCCCCCCCAGCAAAAGCAAATACACATCATATAATATATACCAAACAAATAGGATAGGTAAAAGACAAGAGAAGTCAGGGGGCTGGAGGGAGGGCGGGCAACTAGGACTGCAACAGTGAATACACTCGCACATCTACATTTATGGTAAGTGTACACAACTGAACTATGTTCTTCGTGTTTCACTGTTGCAGTCATTATATTTGGGTTGATTCCCAAAGCTAAGGAAGGGTGGGGGTAGTTAAAGAGCATTAGGGCTTAAGACTGCTGTGGCAAATCCAGCTCTGGATTTAGAAAAAATAGGGGAATGGTAATGCTTGGTGAAAGTATGTGCAGAGCTCCAGGTTGCAGATTCCAGGATGTCCCTGGTAGGGACTCCTCTGAGAAATGCAGCAGAGGTAAATGCAGCCCTGGAGGAATGTGTTCTTATCCCCTGTGGGGTAGGTTTTCCATGGTGTTTGTAGCAAAAATGGATGCAATGTGCTATCCATTTGGAAACTGTTTGCTTTGAAATGGACATCCCCTCTGCCCCTACAGCAAAGCTGACTAGCAGCTGGTCAGATTTTCTGAGAGGCTTAGCCCTGTCCAAATAGAAGCTAAGCTGTCTATGCACATCCAGGGAATGCAGTATCCTTTCCCCTTTATTCTGGGGATTAGGGAAAAAAGTAGGCAAATGGATGGACTGGTTCAGAGCCACACTAGACACCACCTTGGGCATAAATGATGGATTAGTCCTGACGGAAACCCTGTCCGCATGGAAGATAATGAAGGGTTCCACTGCCATACGGGCCTGCAGTTCAGACACTCTTCTTGCAAAAGTGATGACTAGAAGTAAAGCTGTTTTCCAAGAAAGGAATTTCCACTCATTATAATACTGAGCCCACCCATCTTCTCTCATCCTCTGCTAAAACAATTCTTTAGACGGGCCAAAAATTTAAGACCCCCCCCCCCAGTTGAGCCCCCACTCCAGCAACTGGTTCAAAGGGGGGGGGGAGCGTAAGTTTTTTCAACACACAGTTAAGGTCCCAGGCTGGAGTAGGGGCTCAACTGGGGGGGGGTCTTAAATTTTTGGCCCCTCTAAGGAATTGTTTTAGTAGAGGATGAGAGAAGATGGGTGGGCTCAGTATTACAATGAGCTGATATGGCTGAGGCATGAATCTTAATTGAAGAGAAAGATAGGCCCTTGTGGAGCATTTCTGTTAAAACAATCTAGAATATGAGGTAAGCTGGGCACCGTTGTGCCCATCCCCCAAGACTGGCTCCAGGAACAGTATCTTTTCCACTTTTCTGAATAGGATTTTCTAGAACTAGGCCTCCTTGCCTCAAGAATGACATCCAGCACCTGCTTACTGAGGGTTGCTAGAGGTGAGCTCAGGGAATTAGCCAGGCTGCAAGCTGAGGGTGAAGAATCTGGCCCGCCTGTTGGGACAGCAGGGAAGGGGTCTGAGGCAGGTGCCATGGTTGTAGCGCTGTCAGACTGCGCAAAAGGGGGTACACCAGTGTTGGCGTGGCCAGTCCGGTGCAATCAGTATTGTCCTTGGCTTGCCCTGTTTGATCTTTAGAAGGACCTGCGAAAGGAGAGGCAGAGGGGGGGAAGGCATAAACAGAGGCCTTCCAGGTAAAAGACAGGGCATCCACTTTCCAAGCTTGACTGTGGGGAGTTCTGGTGCAGTATTTGTTCAATTGGTAGTTCTGAGGGGAGGCAAACAGGGCTACCTCTGGTGTCCCCCATTTGTTCCTCAAGAGCTTGAATATTTTGGGTTCCAGTTTCCATTTGTGTGGATCCATGAGATTTCTGCTGAAGTCGTCTGCCAGTGAATTTAGTTTGCCCGGCAGTTATTGAGCTTGAAAGGTTCACTTGGTTGTTCAAGGCTGTGTTCCACACAGCCATGGCTAGTCTGCAGAGTGGGTAGGAATGGGTTTCCCCCCTGCTTGTTTATGTACCACATAACTGTGGTGTTGTCTGTCTTTACCAATAGTTGTCCTGGAAGAATAAGGTCTTTGAAGGCTGCCGAGCATTCTGTACAGCTAACATTTCTTTTTGACTGATATGCAGGTGCATCTGTACTGGGTTCCATTTGCCCTGAATGCACTACCCTGCCATGTGAGCCCCCCATGCATAGTCATAGGTTCACAGGTAGGTACTAGGTTATCTGCCCGAAGGCATTTATAAGCCTAGCCAGAACGTATTGGCTTTCGCCGCCCCCTTAGATTGGTTCCCTGTGCCTCTGTCCAGCAGAGCCAGTGAAGTGATCGCCGGGGTAAACTTGGTTTCCCATCCACTCGTCAAGGTTTCTCTTAAAGAGCATTAGCGAGGAGCTCTGCCTAATGTAGACTGGAATCTTGTTCCAGAGCATGGGAAGTCTCTGGGTCAGGAATCTATCCCTCCAGCATGTCCGACTTATTGTTGTAGTGAGGTTTAGATCCCTAGAGCGTGTGGCTCGAGGGAATATGGTTTTGTTTAGGTGGAGCATGTACATCAATTCTGGGTTGGACATGGCCTTGTATGTCAGGCAGAGATCACCTCTGAGTAGGTGGTATGCAACAGAGTACAGCTAGAGTTTCTTCAGTCGAGCTGCATAGGGGATCTGTTTGAGGTCAGTGATCCTCTTGGTGAGGTACTTCTGTGGGGCGCAGTCCGAGGTCCCCTCCTGTTCAGCATATACTTCTCAGAGGTACAGGCAAGTGCAGGAGGACTATGGCTGACCAAGTTTGCAGATGGCTGCAAACTAGGGGTTATAATTGACTCTCCAGCTGACCCAGACATCCTCCAAAAGGGTCTCACTAAGACTGATACCTGGTGTCAAAACCATGGCCTCAAGCTAAATGCCAAAGTGCATAGTCACCCCCCTTTGGAAAAAACAAAGTACCCACAAACTATCACATAGGTGGTAGCCCACTAAATATGGAAGATGTAATAAGGGATCTGGGGATTCAAGTAGATAGTAATCTCCCCTTTGATAATCACATTGCCCAAGTGGTTACAAAATCCTTCTATGTGGCCCACCTAATCACAAAAGGGTTTGCATCCAGATCAAAAGAGGTAATCGTGCCCCTGTAGGCATCATTCATCAGACCCATCATAGAGTACAATGCCCCACTTGGGATGTACCTTACAAGACACCTGCAACAGCTGGAAAGACCACAGAAGTACCTCACCAAGAGGATCACTCTGATGAGTCTGTTGTTAGGGTTTGGTCGGCAGGGGGTAGAGTGAAATGGAGTCCCTTGTTGTGGTAGCAGGCCTCTGCCCACCAAAGGAACTCTGCCCTTAGGCAAGGAATGATAGGAATCACTGTTTCCAGGTCCTGAGAATGTTGACACCACAGACACTTTTTAGATACCATTGACGTTTCCTCATATGCAATCTTGCATATGGAATTAGCAGAATGCAAGAGGCCATGAACTCCAGGGCTTGAAGGATTTTCCTTGCAGATAGCTGGGTTTTGTGGCCAGTAGGTTGAAGTAAGTTGTCAAATAAACTCGTTTCTCTGTAGTGAGGAATGCCATCTGGGAAGTTGTGTTCAAGCTTGCTCCCAGGAATGCAATCTGTTGGCAGGGTAACATGTGTGATTTCTTCTCATTGATGGTGTATCCCAGTGAAGTTAGAGGTCTCTTTACAAATGCCAGGTGCTGTAATAGCAAGTCCTGACACTCTGCCTGAATCAGGCAATCATCCAAATATGGGTAAATCTGAATATTTCTCTGCCTGCAAAATGTAATGGCTGGAGCTAGGCACTTTGTGAATACCCAGGACACAGTAGATAAGCCAAAGGGCAGTGCAGAGAACTGATAGTGCATGGAGCCTGCCCTGAAGTGTAGGTATTTCCTGCAACATTCCCTGATTGGGATGTGCAGATAAGCTTCTTTTAAATCTAGAGTTGCCAGCCAAGCATCCTTGGCTAGCATAGGAAGAAGCTGTTGAAGAGTTAGCATTTTGAATCTTGGAACCACCAGAAAGGTGTTGAAGATAGACAGGTCCAGGATAGGACGCTAGGAGTTCTCTTTTCTGGGAACCAGGAACAGTCTTGAATAGAAACCTTGTCCCCTTTGTTCTGCTGGGACAGGTTGAATAGCCTTGATGTTGAGGAGAGAGCGCACTTGTCTTTGGGCCTCCGCCAACTGGTTTTGGGGGGGGGGGGGGTCTGGCCATCCAGTTGGGGGTGGGAGAGAGTGGAAGTGGAATCTGTATCCTGTGGAAACTGTGTTTAAAACCCATTTGTCTTGGGTAATGAATTCCCATTTTCTTGCATGCAGGGCGAGCTTTCCTCCTAAAGGTGCAAGTAGTTGAGCAAGGCTTGGAAGAGTAAAGGATAAGTCATTTTGCAATTTTTCCATGGGGGGGGTGGCTTACTACTCCCTGCTTTGGGAGTGGGAGCTCCCCACTTCTTAGATCTGTGCATAGTCTGAGACTGAAGTCTTGTTGGTCTGCTGCTCCTGGGTTTGGACTGAGAAGGCCTGGAAGAAACTGGAAAGGCTAATGCCTACTGAATCTAGGTGGCTGTACTTGTAAGAAATCTTTAACAGATTGCCTAGATTTAGCTTTTTCCTCCATTCTTTTAAGGATGTCTTCTGCTCTATTGCCAAAAAGGCGCTATTGGTTTAAGGGTGCATCCAATAATTTGGCTTTAGCATGATCTGGCAAGTTTTGTTCCTTAAGCCAAGCATACCTTCTAAGTACAGTCCCAGTGACAGCAGCCCTGAAAGATGCTTACAAAGCATCAAAACCACAGTGCAAAGTATGTTTACCAACTTGGTCAGCAGAATGCATTAACTCTTGTAAATCTTTGTGTTCAGCACAGTCAGAAATCAACATAATTTTCTGTTTAATTAGTCCCATAATATGTTGCTGATACTTTAACATATGAAACTGGCAATTTAAAGCCTTAATGGCCAGAGTAGCAGACGTGTACACCTCCTTACCCCATCTGTCTAAAGCTCTAGAATCCCTGTCAGAAGGAGAAGGATTTTTGGCAGCAGTAGCCTTAATGCTTTTAGGTCCTTGGGAAATGGTCTCTGGATCTGCAGTTGGATTCTTGAAGAGGAATTTGAGAGAGTCAGGTACTCTGTAGTACCAGTCAGGTTTCCTGGGAGCTGGGGGCAAAGTGTCTGGGGTAAGGCTGGACTCCAAGAAAACATCTACAATCTCCAGAACAGGATGGATAGCTAGAGGCCTGTGCTGAGGCAGGTTTAAGAATTCCCCAAGTCTCTTTTTGGACTGAGAATAGTCCTGGCTTTCCCAGCGGAAATGTTCCCTAAGGGTATGCAATGTTTCACCAAAAGAAAAATCTTCTGGAGGGGAAGCAGAGGGAATGGAATCCTCTGCATCAGAATCCTCATAAGTAGATATGGGTAAATCCTGGTAGTCAGAAGGAATAAATATATCAGATTCCTGATCAGAAGAATCCGAAGGAAACTCAGTTCTAGGTCTCTTAGAGGGGGGGGAAGGCTGGCTTCCCCTAATTAAGGTAATAAGGTCTTCAGCCATTGTAATCATTTGTTTTAAAGCATGTGAGCCTGAGAATGCACTTTGGTCGTCTGTTTTCTAGGCGTAGTGCGAGCTTTAGGCCTGAGGAATTTGGTATTTTTAGCTTGAAATGAAGTCGGTTTGATATGAAAATCTGTAGGCCTGAATACACCCTCGGAAGCCGGTGCATGCACAGCAGTTCCAGACCCATCCAAGGTAGGGACATCCGCAGGTTCCATAGTCGAAGAAGCATCTCGCGGCATACCGGACTCCAAATGGGTCTCAGCAGAGGCCTGTGAATCTGTAGAAGTGGGTATTCAGGGGCTGCTAAAGCGCCTGAGTACCGGTGGACTGGCGACTAGCTTAATGGAAGCGTCGTCGGCAGTTTTGGACCTATGCGGTCTCTCTCTGTCTTTATCCTTACGATTTTTCAGAAGATCGGTAGTCAGATGGCTTAACAGAGCCATTTCGGAGTATGGAGATCAAGAACAAAAGTATTTAGCTACAAAAATAGCCCGACAACAAATAGTCCGGCAAAGAACAAGGCACAAAACCGACAGCGAGGGACGTTGTGGTCTGGGCCTAAGCAGGTGATGCAGTAAGAATGAAAATCTCTATGAGGTATTTGCTTTCCACAGGCAAGACAATTAATTTTTTCCTGACATTGGATAGAGCAAGAAAAAAGGATCTCCAACGGGGTACTTATCTTTTTGAAGACTTCAGGTCTGAAACTCGAAAACGAAAATTTCAGGAGTCGGCCGACCAGCACTTGGGAACTGCTTTTGCTTCAGGCACCGCACAGCAAGAAAGACTGATGTAATGGTGTTGACTGCATGTTTTATACCCCTGACGTCATGGAAGAAGAGACAGCATTCGACGTAGAAATCCCAAGACTCTGGTATTCAGGCCGGCTGAAGGCTACCTGCAAGCAGATAACCCAAATGTGATGACTGCAACAGTGAAACACGAAGATCATCAATAATGATGCAAAAGGAAGCAGAATACAAGAAAATACCATTATTGTTGGTAAATCTTGATGCAGCAAGAGGTTTTGATGAGTCAGCTGGGATTTTCTGAGTAGATCAATCGAATCATTTGCATTCTCAGGTACAGCAAACGGGTTAATCAGGAAGATACAAGAGTCAGTGGCAAGAATGAAGGTGAAAGGGTTCCTCTGCAAGTATTGTTTGTACAGATGAACCCAGCAGAGTCTGTTTTCTTTCCCTTTTATTATCTGCTTTACATTTGCAGCCACTGACAAAGAAAATAAAGGGCTCAAAAATCAGAGAAATAACTAGCATGATAATTAAGAAAAGTTAGCTTTATTGGCAGATATTATTCGGTATGTAATAGATCCAAAAAGGGATATTGTGGGATTCAGCAATATTTTCAAGTTTAATTTTGTATCCTCAAAAAGTAAAGAAAAGAAAACCAAGGCTGTATAGCAGTAAACTATGTACTCACATTAACTGGTTCAACAGTACCCATACTTACGGGACCATAAGCTGAAGTACTTGGGTGCATGGATTAAAAAGCATTCTGTTGTGGAAGATAAGCCTTATGTGGAAAGAGACTTAATGAAAGACAATATAGACGGACAAAACAGAAGCTCTGGATTATGGAAGCTGTGAAAATGTTTTTAGTCCCATTACTTTTATATACAAGTCAGGCATATTTTTAATCAACCAGGGAATAAGTTGTGGATAGTAAAAAGTTGCATGAATTTATTTGGCAGGGGAATAGGACAAATTTTAAGTGGTAAAAGCAGAGCAAGACGGTTTAAGATCACCCAATTTGAATTGACACTTATATGCAGTTAACACTTGCATACACAACACAAGGAGAAGATTACAAATTAAAATGGAAAAGACAGGATGACTAAAGAAGGGAAAGCTTGAGAGATAACAGGAGAAAGAGAAGGTGTATGATTTTGAATGAAGACCCTTAAGGACAGTAACAACCATCCAAAACATTATATTCATAAAGTATTCCAAGAAGTAAGCAAACACAGGAATGAAGAAAGGAGATTTTGCTAATAAGGATGGCTGAAGACAGGGATAGAGCAAATAGGCAAGAGGGGCTGGAAGTTGCTGGAGAAATTTGGCAAAAGAACCAAAGTACTGGGAATGAATAACTATAGAACTAAAGGTAATAAGAGTAGGGTGAGGCCAAGTAAAAGTTTGGACTGCAGGTTAAAGACTGCCTTCCCCACCAGATACGGATGTCAGAGTAGTGGCAAAGAAAAAGGGATAGAGGAGTACCAAGTTTAACACAATTTCTGGAAGGGTTTCTAGTAAAGCCTAGAACACAAGCTGCTGTTAAAAAGGGGATAATTAGTATGACATACAATACAGCTCATAACCATAAGAATCAGATGAGGTTAGGAAAGCCTGAGAAGAGAGACTGGAAAGCAATCTACAAAGGCACAATGAAAGAACATATGCACGGCTCCAAAGTATGCAACAAAATCCACAGGGGGTTGTATCTCTGATTGGAAGCATTTGTACAGGTATTTTATACCCCAAGAAGACTTCAGAAAAATTCCTCCAGTAGATAAATGCTGGAGTTGTGATGGTAGAGTGAGCGATAACTGGGAACAAGTTTTTTGGGAGTCTTATAAGTTGACAGATTTTAAAAATTCTCTGCAGAGAACTCAATCAGAAATTATCCGGGAGCAAATGGCTGTAACTAAAGAAACAATTCGTTATAGCAGAGACACAGGACCTGAACTGCCTACACATATTAAGGCCTTACTATATGTACTGGCTGCCAAAAAAAAAAAAACTACTAGAAAATGGGAATGAAAATCTACTCCAAATGTAATTGAAATACTGAATATCGTAAAGGAGACAAAAGAACTGAAGGTGGGATATTTACAAAATGCAAAGAGCAAATTACATAGAAATAAATGGAACTTGTGGAAAAATACAGTTGTGTCAGATGAACTTAACAGTAGATGTTCAAATGATTACTGCTGCAGTAGCTTTAGCTATATGGGTTATATCCTGCCAAGGATATAACAGCCTACCAGCTTCCACAACTTCATGGCACATTTCATGCGCCCAACTGTCAGGCAGCTCAAGCTGAGCTGACTAAAAGACAAGTTAAGGCATAAAGACCTTCAGAGCTTTCCTGCCGGCAAACAGAGGGACGCTATGCCCTGAAAGGACAATGTTAGGAAAATAGAAGTTATGTTCTTACCATAACGTTCCATGTTAGTTGTCTTCTTCTCGCCTTCTTCTTGCTGGATGGGTTCGGAGCCGATCCTCGGCTCCGACTCGGCCACTCTAAAAGCTCGAGAGTTGGTTCCACCGGCTTGAGGCTCCCCCTATATCCCACAATGCTAGGCGTGAGTTACCTCAGATCTCGTTTGTAAGCTAGGCACTGCCTATAATAGTAGTAAAATAACTAGTAACAAAGTCCACCTCTATAAACAAGGGAGAAGAGAAGGGTGACCTACATCCTGATCCAGGAAATATGCACAGCAGAGCATATACCTAAAGTAAAGAGGTGGTAGAAAGAGAGGTCACAATCAAAACTCCTCTAGGTCTGTCCAGGCCAGGGGGAAGGAGGGTGGGACGCAAGAAGAAGGCGAGAAGAAGACAACTAACATGGAACGTTATGGTAAGAACATAACTTCTATATGTTAAGTTGTCTATCTCGCCTTCATTCTTGCTGGATGGGACAGCGTCCCTAGCACCTTGTCCCGGGTGGCCTAACGGAACAGACTCTTGAGAACAGTGGAACCAAAGTTAGCTCTATGTCTAGAGGCTAAATCCAACTTATAATGAGAAATGAAAGTGTGAGGAGTAGCCCAAGTAGCCGCTGCACAAATGGTGTCAATAGGCAGTCTATCTTGGAAGGCTATAGAAGTAGCCAAGGCTCTGGTAGAATGGGCTTTAGGTTTGCTAGGCAGCTTTTGGTGTCTAATTTCATAAACAAGGGAAATCAGGGATGTTAGCCATCTGGATAATGATACCTTTGAAACTGAAAGTCCCTTTCTGCCTTCTGCATAAGAGACAACAGCTGGTCAGATTTTCTGAATTGTTTTGTTCTATCCAAATAGTACCTTAACTGACGATGAACATCTAGCCAATGTAATCTTTGTTCAGATCTGTTAGAATATTCTGGAAAAAACACCGGGAGGTCAATGCTTTGATTTAGGTTAGCAGTGGAGGCTATTTTAGGTAAAAAGGACGGGTTGGTTCGTAAGGATACTCTGTCCTTATGGAACAACAGATAAGGAGGTCGACAGCTGAGTGCATGAAGTTCTGAAACTCTTCTAGCTGAAGTAATAGCTACTAGAAAGAGAGTCTTCCATGATAGTAATTTTAAAGAACAGGAGGATGCAGGTTCGAAAGGAGAGAGAATTAAAGAACTGAGAACTAAGTTTAGGTCCCAAGGAGGAGGAGGATTTCTTACCGGAGGTCTGAGTAGAAAAACTCCCTTCAAAAAGGCTTTGCAAAGCTTGTGGGACATGATGGCAGAATCTGAAACGCCCACATGAAAGTTAGAAATAGCTGCCAATTGAACTTTAAGAGTAGAAGGAGATGAACCTGCATGGAAGAGTTCAGCTAGAAAATCAAGGACCATTTGGATGGAAGCAGTGAAAGGATCTATGTCCCTTCCTTGAGCCCAATAGGCGAAACGTTTCCACTTACTCAAATAAATCTATCGAGTGGAAGATTTATGGGAAGCTATCAAAATATCTCGAACAGAGTGAGATATTTGAGGAAGCCTGGCTAAAGTTGGAATTGGAGGAACCAAGCAGTGAGGTTCAGAGAGGGAAGGGAGCGATGAAACTGACCCGACTGATGGATCAAAAGATCTGGAACTAGGTCCAGATGCCAAGGTCGCTCCAACAGAAACTGATGTAGAAAGGGGAACCAAACCTGTCGAGGCCAGTACGGAGCAATGAGGATCAATGAAGCCTTCTGAGCGATAGCTTTCTGTATTACTTGAGAGATTAGTGGGAAGGGAGGAAATGCATACAGAAGTCCCGGGCCAAACTTGGACTAGAGCGTCTCTGCTGGGTTGGCCTGGTAACGGAAATAGGGTGAAAAATCTCTGCACTTGCTGTTTTGGGAGTAGCAAAAGGTCGCAGCAAGGCTGGCCCCACTTGAGAAAAATTTCTCTCACAACAGAGTCTTTCAGAGACCACTCGTGAGGCATGAGGATAGCTCTGCTCAACTTGTCCGCGATTTGATTGGACTTCCCGGGATGTGCGTTGCTATCAGAAAACGCTGAGAAGAAATCACCCATTGCCACAGTCTGAGTGCTTCTCGACACAGGGGTAGGACCTGGTTCCGCCTTGTTTGTTGATATACCACACTACGGACATATTGTCCGTCTGGATTGCTATCGTTCCCAAGGGAAGAGAGTCTTGAAGGGCTTGCAACGCTAAAAGCACTGCTCTCATCTCTAGAACATTTATGTGCAAGTGGCATTCGTCTGGTTGCCATGTGCCCTGGACAGTTCTGCCCTGTTAATGCCCCCCCCACCCGATCAGGGAGGCGTCCGTTGTCAGAGTAGCAACCGGAGGGGAAGGAACAAAGAGTCTTCCCAATAAGAGCTGAGGGGAAGACATCCACCACAGAAGATGATTTCTGCATGTTTGCGTGATTATAATGGTGTGAGACATTGGAAGTTGCTGGTACGACCATTGCGTGAAGAGCATCCATTGAAGGATTCTCATGTGGAATCTGGCTAATGGAAGCAGAGGTATGGCAGCCGCCATAATCCCAAACACTTTCAGAACTAACCTGGCTTTGATTCTGTTGCTGCTGAAGAGGAGTGAGACCATTTTGTGTATGTCTGTTATTCTCTGATCTGTTAGTCTCGCAGACATGTTGATTGTGTCTAGATTTGCGCCTATGAAGGTAATAGTACGACAAGGCGACAAAACAGACTTTTCGAAATTTATTGAAATGCCTAAATTTCGACAAGTGCGAAAGGTGTAGTCCCTGGCCATTAGAAGAAGATGCTTGGTGCGGGCTGTAAGTAGCCAGTCGTCCAAATCTTGAAACACCTGGAATCCTTGTCGTCTCAGGTGAGAAGCTACCACTGCCATGCATTTGGTAAACACCGGGGCAGTGGTGAGACCAAAGGGCAGGGCCCTGAATTGAAAATGACTGGTTCCCAGCCTGAAGCGGAGGAATCTTCTGGAGCATCTTTTCATTTTTATGTGATAGTACGCATCCTGAAGATCTATAGAGCACATCCAGCTTCCCTTTCCCAAAAGGGGAAGGATGGACTGCAGCGTGACCATCCGAAATCTTGTTTTCTTGACTGACTTGTTCAAGATACTGAGATCCAAAATTGGTCTCCAGTCCCCTGTTTTCTTTGGAACTAAAAAGAACCTGGAGTAGATTCCAGATCCTTGCTGGTCTGCTGGAACTGGCTGAATTGCTCTTTTTGCAAGCAGCTTTGAAATTTCCAAAGCTGCAAGATCCCTTTGAGCGGGTGGAACATCTGGAAGGGATTTTGATTGGTTTGGAATGCGAAAGAAGGGAATGGAATAGCCCTCGGAAATGATGGACAGTACCCATTTGTCTTGAGTCAGGGATAGCCAGGCTTTTGGGTACAGTGACAATCTTCCCCCGACTGCCTCCGAAGGTAGGCGGTCGGGCAACACCTCAGGGATGCTGAAAGGGCTTATCAGAGAAGACTTCCCGATTGCCCTGGTTCTGCGGACCCCCCCTGCCTCTAGGGCGACGTCTACCATTGTTGTTCCCCCCTCTGCCTCTGGCGGGGAACCGACTTTGTGCGTCAGGCAAAGTCCCTTGAGATTGTTTACGGAACCACATTTTCCCACTTTTCTGGCCTTTGGGGTAAGGCCTAGAAGGAGTAGAAAAACGGACTCCGATGGCAGAAAGAGTCTTGCCATCTGTCTCGCACCTAGTCAAGGTTTCTTTCACTTGAGGACCAAAAAGAGATGATCCATCAAACGGGGAATTAGTGAAAGACGTTTTAAAGGGGTCCGCAAAGTTGCATAACCGCATTCAGGCGTGCCTGCATAAGGCCACACCTGTCCCTGCGGCCCTGCTCGCTCCATCAGCCGCATAAGAAAGGAGGCGCATGGAGGAGTTAGCTATGGAGTTCAGGGTAGCCAGCTGAGTGTTCATCTTGTCCTGAAAACCCGCAGCTGTAGGATCCTTCAACATATCACTCGCTTCCTTGATCAAGTCCCTTTGAAGACGAGTAAAATGGCATAGGTAGTTCAGCTTAACGCATTGCAAAGGTCGCTGACGAGAACATCCGCTTCCCGTACCTGTCCATAGACCTGGATTCCTTGTTAGGTGGATGGACAGGCACCGAAGGATCAGCTAGTTCCTTCTTGGTGGCAGCAGCTACCACCATAGCATCCACAGAAACACCTTTTGTGAGAAATTGCTTGTCAGTTGGTGCTGTTATAAATTTGGAGGGTCTCCTGGGGGTAGGGTCCACTGAATCAGGAGCCGTCCAGGCCTTCTTTGCAACCACCTGCATGAGGGATCAAAGGGGGACACCCAGGAGGTGGAAGGGCGAGAGCCAAACGCCTCAAGATACACAGATTCATCCTCCGAAGGATTAAGGGCTGGCCAATTTCCCTCTGTTTCAGGATCTCTAGAATGTCTGCGAAGAGACATCTTCAGAAGGGGAACGGGGAACCCTCGAATCCTCTAAATCTGGGTCAGGGGTGACAGACTCAGGTGAGTCTAAGTGCTTCCTCTTACACTTTCTCTTCCTAGGGGCTCCCCTGCCAATTCAGGAGAGGCCTCGAAGAGGATGAGATCCCACAGGGGATTCTTGAGGAGCTTGCTCTCTGCGGTCTGGGATGAGGGAGTGAGTCGACATAACCAAAGGCACCGAAGTGGGAGGGGCGGACGGAGCAGACTGTGGAGTCGAACAAGGTTCCAACACACTCCGCATGACCTCAAATGCACCCCTGTCAGGCAGAGCCAGAGGTCCCCGCTCCGAGAAGCTGAGAACCTCCCTCGGCACCGACAGAGATGGCTCCGAGGCCGATGTTGGAGCCGAACTCACCAGCCCCGAAGCACCGAGCGGGAGAGGGGGGTCGGACAAGGGTCCGATGCCACTCACCCCCTCGGAGCCGACGAGGGAAGCCCGGCGCCGAGATTCTTCAAAGGAAGAAATCTGAGCCGACGAAGGAGCCGAAGACAAATGTATCGGCTCCGACACTACCACAGTCTCGGTTCCGAGACGCCCCGGCTCCGAGCTCAAAGGAGTCGGAGGAGGAATATTAATTGGAACAAGCTGAGGCATCGACTGATGAGTCGGACTCTGGAGCATTTGGGCCAGTGCCTCGGACTTCAAAAGTCTACTCACTACCCTCTGGAGGTCGTGATCTGAGAGCCTCGATGACCTGGAGGAGTGAGATCTATGGCTCCGTTCAGACAGCAGGGGAGATGCTGGAGCCGAATGAACGGAGCCAAGGGACGGTGACCTCGATCTCTTTCTAGATGTCGGCTCCGATGGTATGATCGGAGCGACCCATGACTTCTAATGCCTCGGCTCCGGCGAGCCGAGGAAACCACTGAAACAGCAGTCACAGACTCATCGGCTCCAGCCGAGCCGATGAAGCAGTAGGCTTCAAAGCCTTAGGCCCCGACCCTGAAGCTGGAGCCGAGGTCTTAGAAGCCTTAGAAGGTTTCCTAGAAGACACAGGGAGGGAACCTTCGGCCTTAATTAAACCCCTAAAAATGATTTTATTTTTTCTCCTGCAGGACTCTAGGGCTGAAGCCATGGCATACAGCACAAGAGTCCTGCAGGTGTAAAGGTCCCAGGCAGTACACACAAGAAGTGTGACCGTCTGTCAGAGATATTTTCTGACAGCACGAGTCACACTTCTTGAAGCCTGAGACCTTTGTATCCTTGGACATACTCAAGGAACCTGAAGTGTAATCACACACAAAAACACACACACACAGATTACACTGATAGGATTAAAAGGGAATTATTTAAAAACTAAAGATAAGTTAATGAAAGTCCCTAAGTAAACACACACACACCCTAAGGAAAAGGAGGAAGGGCCCGAAGGCCTTAGGGAAGAACTATATGTTCTTTATAAAAGGAGGGGGCTGGAAACTAAGGTAGTAAGGGATAAGTAAGTCCACTACACTAAGGGGGAAGAAAATTACACTAAACTAGTCTAAGTTAAAGAATTTAAACTATTCTAACTTTCACTAACCTGGAGCCGGTAGAAAACACACCTCGAACGCTGTAGCGGCAAACGAGATCTGAGGTAACTCACGCCTAGCATTGTGGGATATAGGGGGAGCCTCGAGCCGGTGGAACCAACTCTCGAGCTTTTAGAGTGGCCGAGTCGGAGCCGAGGATCGGCTCCGAACCCATCCAGCAAGAATGAAGGCGAGATAGACAACTTAACATGTACAGTTTTGTACCTACCATAAATGTAGATGTTCGAGTGTTCACCCTGCTGCAGTCATCACACTTGGGTTATCCTGCCGTCAGGCGGTCCCGCAGTCGGCCCGAATTCCAAAGTCTTGGTCCGGCATCGGTTGCCGTCGCTTCTTTCCTGACATCAGTGCGCCAGGGGTAGAATAGGATAAAGTGGTAGAGATAAGTTCAGCTAGTTCAGAGGGGATGGAGGGAGGGTAACCTGGACTGCAGCAGGGTGAACACTCGAACATCTACATTTATGGTAGGTACAAAACTGTACTATGTTCATCATGTTACCCTGCTGCAGTCATCACACTTGGGTTGAATCCCAAAGCTAAGGAGGTGAGGTGAAGTCAAACAGGGTTAGAAGAAGCTAGTAGGCCCTGCAAAACTGCAGTGGCAAAACCAGCTCTAGTCTTAGAGTAAAGAGGTAAGGGATAGTGTTTGGTGAAGGTGTGCACTGAACTCCAAGTAGCAGCTTCCAGAATATCCTTGGTTGGCACTCCCTTGAGAAAGGCTGCTGATGTAGCTGTAGCCCTGGTGGAGTGGGACCTAATGTTAGCAGGTACTGGTTTCCCATGATGTGTGTAGCTGAAACGTATGCAATGTCCTATCCATTTAGAAATGGTCTGTTTTGAGATGGCTTTTCCTTGTGATCCTGTAGCATAGGCTACAAAGAGCTGGTCAGTTTTTCTGAAAGCCTTAGTTTTATCCAAGTACTAACGTAATTGCCTGTGAATGCCCAAAGAGTGCAGGAGTCTTTCTCCTGTGTTCTGGGGATTTGAGAAGAAGGTGGGCAAGTGAATGGTTTGGTTAAGGGCCACACTGGATACCACCTTTGGCATAAAGTAAGGATTAGTTCATAGAGAAACTCTGTCTTGATGAAAAACGAGGAAAGGTTCCACTGCCATTAGTGCCTGTAGCTCTGAGACTCTTCTAGCTGAGGTTATTGCTATTAGTAGGGCAGTTTTCCATGAAAGAAATTTTAAATCAGTCGAAAAAGCTGGTTCAAAGGGCGGCAGTGTAAGCTTTTCCAGGACAAAGTTGAGATCCCAAGTAGGTGTTGGAGCTCTCCTTGGCGGTCTTAAGTTCTTAGCCCCTCTGAGGTACTGTCTTAGGAGTGGATGTGAAAATAAAGGAGGATCCGTGCTGTAATGAGCTGAAATTGCTGAGGCTCAGTTAAATATTGTAGGATCTGAGGAATGTTTGGCTCCAGGGGATTTAGGTCTTTTAGCCTGGCTCCAGGCGCAAAATCTTTTCCATTTGTCTGAATAGGTTTTCCTGGTGGTGGGCCTCCTGGCCTCCAGAATGACATCCATAACAGCTTTGGATAAAGGTGTTGTATGGTTGTTTAGATAATTTGCCATGCAGCCAGGTTTAAAGTCTTGAGCTGGCTGTGTAGAATCAGATTGTCTTGCTGGGTGAGCAGGTGAGGAATTTGCGGCAAGATCCATGGTGGGCCCTGAGCCATGTTCCTTAAAATTGGATACCAAAGTTGGCGTGGTCAGTCTGGTGCAACGAGAATCATTTGTGGCCTCTCTAATTTGACTTTCAGCAGTACCTTTGCTAGAAGAGGCAGTGGAGGGAAGGCATACACTGTTAATGTTTTCCAACTGAATGAGAGGGCATCCACTTTCCAAGCTAGTGGATGGAAGGTCCTTGTGCAAAATTTTTGAAGTTGGTGGTTGTGGGGGCTTGCAAACAGATCTATGTCTGGGTGTCCCCATTTTTGAGCTATCATTGTAAATACTTATGGATCTAGTTTCCATTCGTGTGGATCCATGATGTTTCTGCTTAGGTCTGCCAATGTGTTTTTCTTTCCTGGCAGGAATTGTGCTTGTAACTGAACTTGGTAAGACATTGCAGTGTTCCACAAGTTTGCTTGTCTGCATAGAGGGTAGGAATGTGTGCCCCCTTGCTTGTTTATGTACCACATAACTGTGGTGTTGTCTGTCCTTATTAGTAGTTATCCTGGGTGTAGAAGGTCCTTGAAAGCTGTTAGGGCATTCTGCACTGCTAGCATTTCTTTTTGATTGATATGCAGGTGTCTCTGATCTGTAGTCCATTTGCCCTGAATGCAGTGACCTGCCATGTGTGCTCCCCAGGCATAGTCCGATGCATCCGTTGTCATAGTTTGCCTGACTGTGGGTAAGGTGAAAGGCTGACCCTTGTTGAGGTGACATGCCTGTGCCCACCATAGAAACTCCTGTTGAAGGCAGGGAATGAGTGGAATCATTGTTTCCGAGTTGTGGCTGTGCTGAGTCCATACACTTTTCGAGTACCATTGTAATTTCGTCATATGCAGTTTTGCAAATGGTATTAGTAGTATGCAAGATGCCATGAATCCCAAGGCCTGCAGAATGTTTCTTGCAGGGAGTTGGGTCTTTGTTGCCTTTATTTTGAAATATCGAAACAGCTGTCATTGTTTGTCTGGCGTGAGATAAGCCATCTGGGCTTTTGTATTCAAGCTGGCACCCAGAAATATTATGTTTTGTGAGGGCACTAGTTTTGATTTCTTTTCGTTTACTGTGTACCCTAGGCAACTTAGAAGGTGTTTGACAAATGCCAGATGCTGTAAAAGAATGTCCTTGCTTTCTGCTTGAATAAGACAGTCGTCCAGGTATGGGTATATTTGAATTCCTCTGTCTGCAGTATGCAATTACTGGTGCCAGGCATTTTGTGAAGACCCTGGGCGCAGTAGATAAGCCAAAGGGCAGTGCAGAGAATTGATAATGCATTGAACCTGCAATGAAGCGGAGGTATCTTCTGCAATTTTGTCTGATAGGGACATGCAGGTATGCCTCCTTGAGGTTTCTTGCCCAGCATGGGAAGAAGCTGCTGTAGTGTTAGCATCTTGAATTTTGGCATTTGCAGATAGGTGTTCAGAATTGAAAGATCCAGAATGGGTCTCCATGCTTTGTCCTTTCTTAGAACTATGAAGAGTCTTGAGTAAAATCCTTGTCCTTGCTCCTGTGAAGGTACCTGTTGAATGGCTCTCATGTTCATGAGAGCTGCGATTTGTTTTTGTGCCTCTGCCCATTGATTTGGTGGCAGGTTTGGCATTCCTTTGATCCCTGGTAAGGTATGAAAGTGGAATCTGTATCCTTGAGAGACAATGTTTAGAACCCATTTGTCTTTTGTGATGATGTGCCAGTTGTCTGCAAAAAATGCTAGTTTTCCTCCTAAGGGTGTTGACAGGAGAGATTTGTTTGGCAGTTTGAGTATAGAGTCATTGTGTCTGCCCTCTGCTAGCTTGGGGCCTGTCTTCTCCTTTCTGGGTAGCAGAACCCCATTGGCGAGGTTTGTAAGGGCCCTGTGACTGACCTCTGCCCCTTGGGCGTCTGTATTTGCCCCTCTGTGATCTGTCTGAAGCTGGAAAGGACCAATTTTTTGTTGGCCAATTTCTGCTGAAGCGAGGGGGTTGTACCTGCAAGAAATCCTTGACCGTTTGCATAGATTTAGCCTTATCCTCCATTTTCTTTAAAATCTCTTCTGATTTGACACCAAATAATACATCTTGTTGTAAAGGTGCATCTAATAATTTTGCTTTAACATGGTCAGGGAGGGTTTGCTCTTTTAACCAAGCATGTCTACGAATGACAGAGCCAGTAACAGCTGCTCTACAGGAAGCTTCCAATGAATCAAATCCGCATTGTAAGGTATGCTTGCCCACCTGTTCAGCTGCATGCAACAGATCCTGCATTTCCTTGAATTCAGGCTGTTCTGAATGTGTGCTCATTTTTGTTTTAACTGAGACATCAGGAACTGTTGATATTTCAACATGTGAAATTGGCAATTTAATGCTCTCATAGCCAGAGTTGCAGAGGTGTACATTTTCTTTCCCCATCTATCTAGGGCTCTGGAATCTCTTTCAGAGGGCACAGGATTTTTAGCCATAGAAGCTTTTGCTCCCTTAGGACCCTGGGAAATGGTTTCTGGGTCAGCTATAGGGCTTTTATAAAGGAATTTGTGTGAGTCAGGTACTCTGTAGTATCTGTCTGGTTTGGCTGGAGCAGGAGGTAGAGAGTCTGGATTTAAACTAGACTCCAAGTAGACATCATCCACGATATCTAAAACAGGAGGGATAGCAAGAGGTCTGTGCTGGGGTAATAAAAGGAACTCTCTGAGCCTTTTCTTAGAATCTGAGTAATCCTGGCCTTCCCAGTGGAAATGTTCCCTCATGGTATGTAATGTTTCCCCAAAGGAGTAGTCTTCAGGGGGAGATGCTGAGGGACTAGAGTCTTCAGCATCAGAATCCTCATAAGGTGGAAAAGTGTAATCCTGTTCCTCAGAAGAATCTGAGAAGAGAGAAACCTGGTCAGAGGATGCATAATCCTCCTCTTGTCTTGGTCTTTTATCAGGAGGGGGATGGGAACTCCTGATAAGGGTAATTAAATCTTCAGCCATCTTAAGCATCTGTTTCCTAGGCATGGGGCCTTGACCTGTAGACTGATGAACAGTTTTCTTAGGCTTTAAAGGAGTTTTAAGCTTAGCATAAGATTTAATGGTGAGTGTAGTCGGTCTGAAGACACCTTCTGCAACCGAAGGTGTTTCCTCTGCACCGGTGTCTAATTCTGCTCCGGATGATTGTAGATGGCTGCGTCGGCCTGGTAGACTCGGCTTGGGTGTCGGCAGCTGTCTGGGGTTCCAGCTCTGCGGTCGTCAGGGGCTGCGTAGGCGCCTCACTGAAAACCGGAGAACCGGCGACAGGCCCAGCTGAGGCCTCGGGGTCTGGCTTATTCCCAGGCTGCCTGTCCTTATCCTTGTGTTTTTTATGAATTGCGGTAGTCAGCTGCTCCGACGGCATGATATAATTAAATTTCCTACCAAAGTAATGCCGTGCGAAGTCAAAACAGCGTTTGATAGTGCATTTATTAAACCTAGCGCAAAACTGACAACCTGTGACGTCGTGGTCTGGGCCTAGGCAAGGAATACAATAGGAATGGAAGTCCTTATGAGGTATTTGCTTCTCACAAGAAATGCAATTGTTAACTTTTTCTGACATCGGACTGAGGCAAGAAAAGGTTCCCCAATGGGGTACTTAGCTTTATTGAAGACTTCGGACTGAAATTCAAATCAAAAATCTCAGGTGGTGGCCGACCGGCACTTGCAAACTGCTTCTGCTTTGGGCACCGCACGGCAAGAAAGACTGGAGAAAATGGCATCGGATGCCTCTTATATACCCCTGGCGCACTGACGTCAGGGAAGAAGCGACAGCAACCGACGCCGGACCAAGACTTTGGAATTCGGGCCGACTGCGGGACCGCCTGATGGCAGGATAACCCAAGTGTGATGACTGCAGCAGGGTAACACGATGAACATCAACAAAAATTTCCACTGTCAGACACAAACCACACACCAAAAAAAGGGTGACAGAAGAAGACAGCAGCTACTGCAGCAGTGATCATTTGAACATCCACTGTTATGGTAAATTCCACTTATGCAAATGTAATGTATTATCATGCTGATCACTGCTGCAGCAGCCTTAGCTATACGGGTAGATCTCCTTCCACATCCCAAATGTAGTTGGCTAAGGTAAAGAGGCCAGAAGGTCCTGTAGAATGGTCCTACCAAACCTTGAGCTGGATCTACAGAATAAATCAAGTTTATAACCCTTTGCAAAAGTAGCAGCTTCTAGAATCCAACCCTTTCCAAAAAGCCATAGATGACGTCAAGACCCTCGCAGTGCATGCCTTGACACCATCGGGAATAGTTTTGTTAGTACGAGTACGAGTATAACAAAAAGGTACTAGCCTTAAACAACCACTTGGAAATAGGCTATTTTGACACAGGTTGTTCTTTCTTATCTTCACAAGAAATGAACAATTGATACAAAGATCTGAAATATTTAGTTCTGTCACGACAGTACTGCGGACATCCAAGGTATGCAGTATTCTTTCTCCCACAGTTTTAGTTTCAGGAAAGAAAATGGGGAGATGGATAGTTTAGCTTCAAGTAAACTCAGATACCACTTTAGGCATAAAATACCGATTAGTTATCAAAGAAGCCCTGTCCCTATGGAAAATGAGACTGGGTTGACTCACACTAAGAGCAGGCAACTCAGATAACCTTACGGAGGTCAGAGCAATCAGTAAAACTGTTTTCCATGTTAAGAACCTCAAGTCGGCCAGATCAGCTGGTTCAAATGGAATAAGCAATATCTTCTCTAGCACAAAATTTAAATCACAAGGAGGGGCCACTGGTTTTCTTGGAGGCCTCTTATACAACCTCGCTTTCAAGAACATTTTGACAGGAGACTTTCACTAAGAGAGTATCATCCATGGGAAGACATGCTGAAATGGCCAATAAATGAACTTTGGCAGGGGAACAGGAAAGGCCATAAGATAGTAACTCTCTCAAATATTGTAAAACCGAAGAACAACTAGCCCTGAATGGGTGCTGGTAATGATGTTGGCACCAACAAGAAAACCATTTCTATTTGTTTATATACGATTTTCTAATAGCATTAGTACCTGCTCCATTAGTACCTGCTGCATATCTTCAATAAATGGGTGCCTAAAAGGAATTAAGACCCTATCATCAAGGCAGTCAACTAAAGTTGATTGATGCTGGGGTATATCAAACACCCATGGCTCTTCTCTTGAGTAGAACCAGTCTGAGGAATGGTGTGGTAATTGCCTACGGCCATTTCCAAAAAAGGAAGAATCACGGTTGCCTGGGCCAGAAGGGAGTCACCATAATGACCTTGAGGGATTCCTTCTCAATGTTCTGAAGTACCCTAGATATTACTGGAAAGGGTGGAAAAGCATACAGGAACACCCATAAACAAGGATAAGAAAAGGCGTCAGTCTTCCAGGTCTTCTTGCATGGAGTCCTGGGAAAGAATCTTGCCAGTTGATTGTTCAGACAGGAGGCAAACAGGTCTACTTGAACACCCACAGATGGGTCAAATTTTGAAGACAGGAGGCAAACAGGTCTACTTGAAGAACACCCACAGATGGGTCAAATCTTTGAAGACTCCCTGATCTAGTTTCTATTCACAAGGGTCTGACGCACTACTTTGCTCTGACAGAATAGAGGATGGCTGTAGAGTGAAGACTGTGCTCTGAAGCTATATTTCAAGTAACATGGCCAAGTCTACAAAGGGAGTAAAACCTGGTTCCCACTTGACTGTTTATGTACCACATGAATGTAGTATTGGCTGTAGCTACTTCAAGAGGTTTGAGGGACCACAGACGCTTCGCTGTGTTCTGTGCCTCAATCAGGACAAGCATCATCTTGACATATATGTGCTTGCATCGGTCCTTGGTGCTCCACACTCCCTGCACTTTTATCCCTCGTGAAACTGCTCCCCAAGCAAAGTCTGAAGAGTCTGTGGTGACTGAATGCTTTGGAGCAGGGAAGAAGAAGGGGAGACCTGGATTTAAGGATATCTGTTGTCTCCAAACAACTTCTCTTCTGACAATCACAGGCACTGTGATTTGAGGATAAACAGGGTGATGCTGCTGGAACCAAAGACATTTCAGATACAACTGTGCCTGTTATATGGAGTCGTGCCAAGGGTATCATGAGAATTATAAATGCCATGAGACCCAATATCCTGAGGTAATCCCTCACCATGACCGAAGTCAAAGTTGGAAAACCTTAAAAACAGATTTAAATAAAGATCTATTTTTCCCTGTTGAAGAAAAGCACTTTGAACGGAGGTATCTAGCTAACATCCCAGGAAGACCATCCCATGTGACAGAGTCAAGAAAGACATTTGAATGTTCTCTTGGAATCCAAGCTTGTATAAGAGATCGCTCACTCAAGAGAGAGAGAATTACTGACTCTCTGAAAAGACTGCAAAGTTAAGCAAGTCATCTAAACATGGAAAAATGTGGATACCATGTTGCCTGCAGTAAGTTATAACTGAAGCTAAACACTTACTGAACACTCTTGGTGCAGTGGATACTCCAAGGGTTAAGGCAGGGAACTGAAAATGTGATCTAGATACACAAAACCTTGAATGTCTAAAGGATCGGTGAATAGGAACATAAGTATCTTAAGTCTTGAGTTACCAGGAAACTTGAAAGAGGAAGAGAGGAGGTAACAGGTTGTGAAATGACATTCTGAATGTGGACATTACCATAAACAAGTTTAGGAAAGAAATATCCAGAAACTGTCTAAACCCTTCCCCCTCCTGGGAAGGAGGAACTGGTTCCATCACTCTTTAGGGCAGCATGTAATGAAGAAAAGGGGGAAAACAAAACAGTCTGATCTGTTGGGTTGAGTAATGACCCCTGGGGAAAGGATGAATTTCCTCCCACTGCCATCTGTAGCCTTAATGAACTTTTATAAACACCCATTTATTTGAAACAATCTGTTGCCAAATTAGAAAATGAAGATTTGGACTTTCTGGAAGAATAAAGGGCCAAGGTGGGACGAGGTCATATAGTCTCTTGAACACTTCTTCAGACTTGGACTGCCCTTGGTTTTAGGAGATTCTTTTTTGGAATATCCTTGCCATTTCTTAAATGTCCCTTTACCGGAATTTTGTTGAGACTGTTTTTGCCAAAACTGGATGAGACAGAAAATCCCTTTGACAATTTGGAAAAGGCAGGCTGAAAAATCTTAGATTTCCTAGATCAACTTCCCACTTTCAGATCACCTCTGAAGCAGAAGGGCCAAATACTGAATCTCTGTCCAAAGGAGAAATTAAAATCTTTTTTTAAAATAATCCAGAAGGTTCTGAGAATGCAGCCATGGGGCCATAGCTCCAGAAAAAGCATCAGAATCACATACACACTGCAAGCATTGAGTACTGACCTTTGCAATAGACTAAAAGTTATTTAAAGCAGATTTTGCCTCACATGATGCAATTGCAAATAAAAACTTCACATACTTTCACAACTTATCAGAACAAACTTAAACATGAGTCAGAGTATACACTTTATCCCCACAGTCAGCAATAAATTTCCCATCCTTATCAGAAAGAGTAGGATTAGAATTAACTAACTGCTTAGAAGCAGTGTGATCAACTAAAGCTACAGCTGCTGGGACAGGTTTGGGAATAATGTATATAAATTTAAAAGACTGAGGAACTTTATATATCCTGTCTTTTTTTGAGCAGCTGGCTGACCATCGGGAAACTGCAGGCGGTAAGACACAAATCCTCTAAAGCAGACAGGACAAATGGGTGTGGTTTCTGGAAAATCCTTCTGTAACAACTCACAGTATTTTTTGAGGGACTGAGAAACCTCAATGTTCTCCCACTAAAAACACTGACACATTCTAATAAAGGTCTCAGAGAAATGGAAACCTTAAAAGGGAGAATCGAGACTGAGCTCTCTTCGCAGTCTGAATCAAAAATCTAAGGGGAAAAACCTTTACCAGCACCTACATACTACTTGATCAATGTTCAGATTCAGAATCTTGAATTTCTTCAGGAAAAAAAGAATCCCTCTTTCTTTTACCAGAAAACTACTTCACAAGAAGGATCAAAACAGCCTGAACAAATTCCTGAGCCAACCCAGTAAATTTCTATCTAATGAAATTTGAATAGCAGAATATACATGCTTAGAGGCACAGCAAAATGATAGGCATAGTTTTTATTCAAACTAAAGGGGTGGCGAAAGCCACATAACTATGGGCTAGGCTTATAAATGCCCTTGGGCAGATAGCCTAGTATGAACCTATGAACCTATGAACCTATGAACCTAGTTTTCGGTATCTTTTTGACAAGAAAAATGGGGCCAACTATGTCATTAATGGCTGCAGCTACATAACCAGGGATGGGCATAGCATTCTGACACAACAGGAAAACTTCCCTGTTCCCCTTTCCCATGGCCGACAGCAGTGGCTCTCCCTTACCACTGAGGAGACTGAAACAGCTGCAGAGGACGTGGCTAACCCCCGGACAGTAGTGGCCGCACATGTGACACTGGAGGGATATGGGGTAAAAGATGTGTGGTCTGAGGTACAACAAATGGCCACAGCAGAGTCACACACTTGCAGCTGAAGCAAACTGCTTGCCTGTTGTGGTGACAAAATCTGTTTGCTTAACTTTTTCTTTTTGTGGCTGGAAGAAGGACCGGCCATGGGACTAGCAGTCTGTTCAATGGTCAGGTCAAAAATTGACTCTTTCCCGGGAAAGACCAGAAGCAATTGCTGGGAAATACTACCGGACCACAAAAGTTACTTTTTTGACAGAAAAAAAAATCATGGAAAAAAGCACTTTAAAACACTGTGCCAGCAAAACAAAACAAACAATTTCAACACAGAAAAAAAATGTTTTCAGTTACTTTTCACTACTTTTAAATTGACAGAAAAAAACAAGGGCTCTGTTTAAAAGTACATTACAGTGTTGAGACAGCAGGTTAAAATAACAATATTCCTAACTTTAAAATAACTTTCCTGAAGAGGAAAGTAATGACACCAACAGAAATTAAGAAAACGAAGCCCCCCCCCCCCACAAAGGAACTTATCTACCCAGCAAAGAAACACACAAGTCTACTGTGGATCCTTAAAAGCCTCAGGGCTGTGTACTGTTCAACAGTAAAGCTCTGAAGGGCTTTGCATCCAAATTGTCTTTTAGTCAGCTCAAGCTGCCTGACAGTTTGGCCATCTGGAAGGTGACCTGAAGTTTTGGTAACTGGCAAGCTGTTATATCCTGGACAAGAACAAACAAACCATACAGTTAAGCCTAATGCAGCAGTGATTAATATGATGAACATCAATGCATGCAGAGTAACGTTATGTAAGAGGAGTGATAACTAACGGAAGGCAAGAACTGATAAATTTATATAATGGAGCTAACTGCTAAAACTTCAGGAAACATACAATCTATAATGCATAAATGACAAATATTTATATGATTTGTTTTCTTTTCTACTGATGCATGTGTGTCCATGTCTTAAGTAATAATAAATATGTTTAAAAATAAAAACAAAATATAGTTTTAGACTGTTTCTCTACGCAGTTTGATAGGGAGGCAACAGAACATTAATCTGGGAAAGCTTCCTGTGTCGAGTTAATTGCAGCACACAACATTCAGTCAACATTTTTGAAGTGGAGGGATCAGACCATGTCATATCCTAGGTTACATTTAACTAAAATCTAAAGGTTCATTACACAGTAGAATATTACTATCATAGGCTTAGTAGAGCTTCAAGAACTAAAAAAAAAAAACAGAAACCAAGCCCTGTAGTATCTTAAACTTTCTCCTTGCAGTCCATTTACACTAGCACTTAAAAAAAACTTGTGTAGCAGTAACCCATGGCTGGGTGTGGACAATGCTGGATTTACCCACGGTTGGTGTCGTTTGGTCACAAGGCATAGCCCAAGTGACTAAACAAAGCCAACCGTGGGTAAATCCAGCTTTACCCACACCTGGCCAGGGGTTACTGCTATTACACAATGACATTACTAACGAAAAAATTAACTTACTTTTCTTAAATAATGTCCTTGTATAACACTGCCATGGTGCTCTTCCACATTTTTCAACAGTATCATGGGGCTTTCTTGATGTACTGCGCATGTGTATGGGACTTGCGTTCCCACACTTACGCAGTACATCAGTGCTGTGTAAAGGAATCAATGGAGTAAGGAAGATCTCTGTTGCTTTTTTTTTTTTTTTTTTTTTTTTTTTTTTAATTAAAAAAGTGAAATCCAGAGACTTCAAATGTACAGGAGAGAGGATTAGTAGAATTTTTGTAGCATATATTATTGCATATATTATTAGAAGTCTGAGTGATCAGACTTTTTTCCATTAACTCAATTTACAACGGGCATGCTGGCTGGGCTGACCAATCAGCATGTTAATTTTTCAATGTTAATGGTCAGTCATTGTATAATGTGCAGTAACATGCAATGCTTGTAGCTTACTAGCTTTACCTCAGTGGGTTTTTTCTTGACAGCAAGACGTTAAGGAAGCATCCAAAACCTTCGCTTATAAAGCATGCTATTCCTAATCTCAAGTGGGTTTCAAAAAGTACTACCGACTCTTGTTCAACAAGTCCCATCTTGAAATACTGTACAACACTAAATACAGTTTTTGCCAATTTCTAGAATCCAAAAAGACCGCAAAACATGCTAACAATCAACACAATTTAAAGTCAATAATCACACATCTAGACTACTAATCCCCTTACTAATGTATACATGCATGACATACACATGCAAAAACTTGTATATACTACACAACAGAGACAAACCATGAACTGTATAAATTTGTAAATAACTACATACTCAAGATTCTATTAAACGTTAAAAAGTATGCACACATACACAAGAATGAACTATTTTAGATGCTCACAATACAAGGTTGGAGTTAGAAATTCTTTACAAAATGCAAACATATCACAGTAGTACTTAGCATGATCTCACCTGTGGCCGCTGTTTGTGCTGTATCTGGCTCTGTGTCTGTGTCTGCTCCCAGTTTCCCCGGGTTCGATTCGTGCCCACCGATGTCATCATTTACAGTATATACAAATAACAGTATTTACAAGGTAGAAACCTAAAAGTAAAATACATATATATTTGATTCTGTACCGCAAGCTTAACTTTTATTACTTACTTTCTAAGCATTTGGGTAACTTAATTAAGGACCACCACAGAGAGTACCCTTTCTTCAGAGCACCAGATGAAAATGGAAAAAGTCAATATTGAGGCAGTTTACAACAAAAAAAAAACATCAGCATCCACACTCTACGTTAAAGACTCAGAAAAAATTACAGATGTGTACACTTATAAATGTAGATGTTCAAGTGTATTCACTATTGCAGTCATTACATTTGGGATATCTGCTTGCAAATGGGCCTTCAGTTGGCCTGATTATCAAAGTCTTAGGTCCTGCATCGGTTGCTGTCCCATCTTCCATGACGTCAGAGGTATAAAGCATGCAGCCGACACCATTACATCAGTTTTTCTTGCCCCAGATGTCAGGTGCCTCCACAATGGGAAGCAATTATATACAAGGTTACACCTCCAACAAAAAGCAAATACACCAGAAAGCTTTAAGCATAGTAAACAAGAATAGAGGTATAGTCAATAGAAGTCAGGGGGCTGGAGGGAGGGTAACCAGGACTGCAACAGTGAATACACGCAAACATCTACATTTATGGTAAGTGTACACAACTGTACTATGTTCATCGTGTTTCACTGTTATAGTCATTACATTCGGGTAGATTCCCAAAGCTAAGGAAGGGAGGAGGCAATTAGCATTAGGACCAGCTATAAGGCCATGCAAGACAGCAGTAGCAAAACCAGCTCTGGATTTTGAAAAAAAATTGGCAAGTGGTAATACTTGGTGAAGGTATATACAGAACTCATGGTAGCAGCTTCTAGGATGTCCCTGGTAGGGACACCTCTGAGAAAGGTTGTAGCGGTAGATGCAGCCGTGGTGGAATGTGGTCTTATCCCCTGTGGGGTAGGTTTTCCAGGGTGCTTATAGCAGAAATGAATGCAGTGGCCTATCCACTTAGAAATGGTTTGCTTTGAAATGGCCTTCACCTCCGTCCCTGCAGCAAATGCAACCAGCAGCTGTTCAGATTTCCTGAGAGACTTAGTCCAGTCC
Source organism: Protopterus annectens (assembly GCF_019279795.1). NCBI lineage: Eukaryota > Metazoa > Chordata > Ceratodontiformes > Protopteridae > Protopterus > Protopterus annectens. Next base: position 1,115,092,925 of record NC_056741.1, read on the forward strand.
AAGTAAAATATAAGTTGTCTGTGCACGTCCAAGGAGTGCAGTATTCATTCCCCTTTGATCTGCGGATTAGAAAAGAAGGTTGGCAAATGAATGGATTGATTAAGGGCCACACTGCATACCACCTTGGGCATAAAGGAGGGATTGGTCCTGAGGGACACCCTGCCCACATGAAAGATGATGAAAGGCTCCACTGCCATGAGGGCCTGTAATTCAGACACCCTTCTTGCTGAAGTGATGGCTAGAAAGAAAGCTGTTTTCCAAGAAAGGAATTTCAACTCTGCATTTGCAGCTGGGAGGTACAGTGATATTTTCCAATACAAACTTAAGGTCCCAGGCTGGAGTAGGTGGCTCTCCTGGGTGGTCTTAAGTTTTTGGCCCATCAGAGGAATTGCTTCAGCAGTGGATGAGAGAAGAGGGGTGGCACTGTATTGTAATGAGCTGAAATGTCCAAGGCATGAATTCTGATGGAAGAAAAGGAAAGGCCCTTGTGAAGCATCTCAGTTAAGTATTGAGGCATGTGCGGTAAATTGAGCACTGTTGTGCCCATCCCCTGAGATTTGCTCCAGGAACAGAATCTTTTCCATTTTTTAGCATAGGATTTTCTAATACTAGGCCCCCTTGCCTCCAGAATGACATCCATCACTTGCTTACTGAGGGATGGTAAAAGAGAGATCATGTAATTAGCCAGGCTGCAAGGTTCAGGGTTTGAAGCTGTGGGTGCAGAATCGGGCCCTCCTGCTGGGACAGCAGGGCAGGGGTCTGAGGCAGGTGCCACGATTCCAAAAATGACACTGCAGGGGGGGGGGGTACCAGTGTTGGCGTGGCCAGTCTGGTGCAATAAGTATCGCCCTTAGTTTGTCCTGTTTGATCTTTAGTAGCACTTTGGAAAGGAGAGGCAGAGGGGGAAAGGCATAAACTGATATTTTTTTCTAGGTGAAGGACAAGGCATCCACTTTCCAAGCTTGTCTGTGGAGAGTCCTTGTGCAGAATTTGTCCAATTGGTAGTTCTGGGGGTAGGCAAATAGGTCCATCTCTGGGCTCCCCCATTTGTTTCTCAAAATGTTGAATCTCTTTGCTTCCAGTTTCCACTCGTGTGGGTCCATGAGATTTCTGCTTAGGTCATCTGCCAGTGTATTTAGCTTGCCTGGCAGGAATTGAACTTGTAGGTGCACTTGGTAGCTCAAGGCTGTGTTTCACAGAGCCATGGCTAGTCTGGAGAGAGGGTATGAGTGGGTTCCCCACTGCTTATGTACCACATAAAGTACAGTTTTGTACCTACCATAAATGTAGATGTTCGAAGATCCACATTGCTGCAGTCCTTACTTATGGGTAGTCCGCTGTCCTCGGTCGGCCCGAATACCAAAGTATTAGGCTGACGTCGGTCATGGGCGCCTAGATCTGACATCAGAGCGTCAGGGTATAAAGGCGCATGACCGACGTCATATCCTCAGTCTTTTCTTGCCCCAGATGTCAGAAGGCCAAACCAGAAAGGCCACAGCCAAAAATAGAATACCTCCCAAAAACATGCCCAACAACCACCATCACCTAAAGCATAGCACCAAGTCAAACTACAGTGGGGAAGGAGGGAGGGTAAATTGGACTGCAGCAATGTGGATCTTCGAACATCTACATTTATGGTAGGTACAAAACTGTACTATGTTCTTCATCTCACATTGCTGCAGTCCTTACTTATGGGTAGAATCCCAAAGCAACGGGAAAGGGAGGATGGTAAAAATCATAAAGCATTAGGGGCCGCTAAAATGCCCTGTAAAATAGCAGTGGCAAATCCAGCCCTAGACTTAGAATAAAGAGGAAGGTGGTAATGTTTAGAAAAGGTATGCACTGAACTCCAAGTAGCCGCCTCCAAAATGTCTTTTGTAGCTACCCCCCTTAGAAAGGCCGTAGAAGTAGCAGTAGCCCTAGTGGAATGAGGCCTGATTCCAGCCGGAATCTCCTTACCATGATGGGAATAACAGAAAGAAATACAAAACCCAATCCATTTAGAAATAGTTTGTTTTGAAACAGGTTTACCTTGTGAACCCAAAGCAAAAGAAACAAACAACTGCTGAGACTGTCTGAACTCCTTGGTTCTGCTCAAATAATAACGCAACTGCCTGTGAATATCCAAAGTATGCAAAATTTTCTCCCCTTTATTTTGGGGTTTGCATAAAAGTAGGCAAATGAATAGTTTGATTTAAGGCCACACTAGAAACCACTTTAGGCATAAAGGAAGGATTAGTGCAAAGCTACCCTATCCTTATGAAAAATCAGGAAAGGCTCCACTGCCATGAGGGCCTGTAATTCAGAAACCCTTCTTGCAGAGGTAATGGCCAACAAAAAGCAGTTTTCCATGACAAATACTTTAACTCGGCAGTAGCTGCAGGCTCAAAAGGTTGTAGAGTAAGTTTTTCCAACACAAAATTGAGATCCCAAGCAGGAGTAGGAGCTCGTGGGGTCTTATATTCTTTGCCCCTCTAAGAAATTGCTTAAACCAAGGATGAGAGAATAAAGGAGGGTCACAATCATAGTGAGCAGAAATGGCTGCAGCATGGACCTTTATTGAGGAGAAAGACAAACCCTTGTCCAATAATTCAGTAAGATATTGAAGAGCAACACTTAAATCAGGTTTGGAGACATCAAAGTCCTTTCCTTTGCTCCAAATAAAAAATCTCCTCCATTTATCAGCGTAAACTTTCCTGGTACTAGGCCTCCTGGCCTCCAAAATAACATTCAAAACTTGTTGTGGAAGCTGAGACCCTCCAGAGTCTAAAACAGAATATGCCAGGCTGTTAGATGCAGAGACTGAATCTTGACATTGAGGAAGTGACTGTCCTCTTGTGACAAAAGGTGCGGAATCAAAGGCAGAGGCCATGGAGGTTCTCGTACTAAACTCCTCAGTAGTGGGTACCAGTGTTGTCGAGGCCAATCCGTGCTATCAAAATCATGGTTGGCTTGTCTTGTCTGGCCTTCAAAAGTACCTTGGGAAGAAGAGGCAGAGGTGGAAAGGCATATACATGCAGATTGTTCCAACTGAATGATAGAGCGTCCACCTTCCAAGCTGTGTGATGAACCATTTTGTGCAAAACTTTGGCAACTGGTAATTTAGTGGAGAAGCGAACAGATCTATGTCTGGAGTTCCCCATAACACTGTCAACTGTTGGAATACATGAGGATCCAATTTCCACTCGTGAGGATCCACTATTTGTCTGCTCAAGACATCTGCTAAGGAGTTCTGTGCTCCTGGTAGAAACCTTGCCTGAAGATTGAGGTGTAGATTGAGAGCAGTTTCCCACAGAATCATCGCTTGCCTGCAAAGAGGGTAAGAATGGGTTCCCCCCTGCTTGTTGATGTACCACATGACAGTAGTGTTGTCTGTTTGAATCAACACCTGCCCTGGGAGAAGTAAATCCTTGAAAGCCATCAATGCAAACTGGACTGCTAACATTTCCTTCAAGTTGATATGTAAATGTTGGAGTTTGACAGGCCACGTGTTTTGCACCCATTTTCCATTGAGGTGTGCTCCCCAAGCCTTGTCCGAGGCATCTGTCGTTAGAATCTGACTCGCCTCTGGCCGGGTCACAGAGAGCCCCTTGTTTAGGTGACATTCCTGAGCCCACCACAAAAACTCCTTCTGAATGCAAGGTATTATCTGAATGACAGTGTCTAGATCTTGGCAGTGCTGTGTCCATACACTTTTGAGATACCATTGAAGCTTCCTCATATGCAATTTGGCATTGGGAAGCACCAGAATACAAGATGCCATGAACCCCAAGGCTTGAAGGACTGTCCTTGCAGTCAGCCTGGACCGTAGAGACATTTGATGGAAATAAAGAGAAAGACTTCTTTGTTTGTCCGGGGTCAAAAAGGCCATCTGGGAAGCTGTATTCAGTCTCACACCCAGAAAGCACATGTCCTGAGAGGGTACTAGACTGGACTTTGTTTGCTCACAGAATACCCTAGGCATCTTAACACTGCCATCACATACTGTAGATGATGAAGAAGTTCGTCCTTTTCTTGTGCAATAATCAGGCAGTCGTCCAAATAAGGATAAATCTGTATTCCTCTTAGTCTGAAAAATGCTATTACTGGAGCCAGAATCTTTGTGAACACTCTGGGCAGTAGATAAGCCAAAGGGCAATGCAGAGAACTGATAATGTAAATTTCCAGCCCGAAGCAGGTACCTCCTGCAACTGGGCCTGATAGGAACATGAAGGTAAGCCTCTTTGAGATCCAGAGTAACCATCCAGTGATCTTTTCCCAACAGAGGTAAAAGTTGTTGTAAAGTCAGCATCTTGAACTTTGGAATGTCCAGGTAAGTGTTGAGGATAGATAAATCCAAAATTGGTCTCCACGTGTTCCCTTTCTTTGGAACTAGAAACAGGCGAGAATAAAATCCTAGGCCCACTTCTGACAGAGGAACTGGCTGTATAGCTCCTATTTGAAGAAGTAAAGAAATTTGTCTGTGAGCCTCTATCCTTTGCCGAGGAGGGCGTCTGGCATGCCTTTGAAAGGAGGCATGGTATGGAAATAGAACTTGTAACCTCGGTTTATAATGTCCAATACCCATTTGTCCTGGGTGACTAAATGCCAATTTTGCTTGAAAAGAGCCAACTTTCCTCCCAAAGGAGCTGCCAGGCAAGAAGAATCTGGCAGCTGAAAATGCAGGTCATTGGGCCTGTTTACGAAAGGACTGGCCCCTGCCCTCACCAGCAGATTGAGCAGGCGAACTCCATTGTCTCGGCCTGAAGGTACTCTGAGCTCTGCCCCTACCACGCCTAGATCTACCCCTAGACTGAGAATCAGAAGAAGGGTACGTCCACCCCTTAGTAGGCCAATTTCTACTAAACTTCGGAGGTTGTACCTGTAAAAAATCTTTAACAGTCTGCATAGACTTAGCCTTGTCTTCCATTTTCTTTAAGACTGACTCCACAGGAGGACCAAACAAAACTTCAGATTGTAAAGGGGCATCCAGAATTCTAGACTTAACATGCTCAGACAAATTCTGATCCTTAAGCCAGGCGTGCCTACGAATAACTGAACCAGTAGCAGCCACCCTAGAAGAAGCCTGTAAAGCATCAAAACCACATTGCAAGGAGTGCTTACCCACCTGTTCAGAAACATGCACTATATCCTGCAATTCTTTACACTCTATGCCCTCTGCCAAAGCATCCACTTTAGATCTTAGCTGAGAAAGGAGGAAATTCTGATACTTCAACATATGAAACTGGCAGTTCAAAGCTCTCATTGCTAAAGTAAAAGAGGTATACACCTTCTTACCCCATCTATCCAAAGCTCTAGCTTCCTTATCCAGAGGAACCGGATTCTTAACAACAGAGGCTCTAACACCCTTAGGCCCCTGACTAATAGTTTCTGGGTCCCCTAGGACTCTTATACAGATATTTATGAGCCTCAGGCACCCTGTAATACCTGTCCGGTTTAACTGGGGCAGGGGGCACAGAATCTGGATTAAGGGAAGCTTCGAGAAAACATCTGAAACAACATCCAAAACCGGAGGTATAGCTAAGGGTCTATGCTGTGGTAAAACAAGAACTCCTGAGTCTCTTCCGTGAATCAGAGTAATCCTGCCCCTCCCACTTAAAATGCTCCCTCATGGAATGCAGAGTTTCTGAAAATGAAAAATCCTCTGGAGGAGAAGCAGAAGGAGTGGAATCCTCTGCATCAGAATCAGAATAAGGAGGAAATCTTGAATGTCTTCAGCAGAAGACTCTGAATCATCTGAGGCCTGCTCCAAACTTTCCAACTCTGGCTCCATCCTGGGCCTCTTATCAGGAGGGGCATAGAACCTCTAATTAAAGTAATCAAATCCTCTGCCATTTTAAGCATGTGCTTTTAGGCACAGACCCTGAAGAACCAGAACTGACACCAGAGGAAGGCAAGACAGACCTGCCCTTAGAAGTAGCCTTAGAAACAGTAGCAGAGGCCTAACCACCTTAGGCATAGAAGGGAGAATAGTAACCTGAGAGGCCCCTTCAGCCTGACCTGCCTCCTGAGAGGCCACATCCTGTAAAATCAAAGTTTCCCCTGGGACTCAACAGAAACTTCAGCCGGATCCACCTGTTCAGCTGTAGCTTCTAAAGGTCCGGCGTCCGAAACGGACGAATCATCCTGCCTAGGCTTTAAAGATTTGTCTTTGCGCTTCTTAGTAGAAGCAGGCGTCGGAACATCCGACGGCATATTGTAATTACACCTCTTGCCAAAGACTAACCTAGCGCAATCTAACCTCCGTTTTATAGTGCGCTTATTAAAGCTAGCACAAAACCGACACCCGACTACGTCGTGCTCCGGTCCCAGACAAGGAATACAAAGCGAGTGGTAATCCCTATGCGGTATCTGTTTCCCACAAGAAATACAATTATTGACTTTTTCTGACATCCCGTAAGTAACCGAGGCAAGAAAAAACAAAAATATTCCCCAACGGGGTACTTAGCCCAACTTGGTATCGGTCTGAAACTCCGAAAACGAAAAATTTCAGAACGCCGAACTGCACTTGCAACGCTGCTTCTGCATCGGACCATGCGGCAAAAAAGACTGAGGATATGACGTCGGTCATGCGCCTTTATACCCTGACGCTCTGATGTCAGATCTAGGCGCCTAATACTTTGGTATTCGGGCCGACCGAGGACAGCGGACTACCCATAAGTAAGGACTGCAGCAATATGAGATGAAGAACATCAGTGGTATTGTCGGTCTTTACCAATAATTGTCCAGGAAGAATGTGGTGCTTGAAGGCAGTCAGAGCACTCTGTGCAGCTAACATTTCTTTTTGATTGATATGCAAGTGCACTTGACCTGGTATCCATTTGCCCTGAATGCAATGCCCTGCCAAGTGAGCCCCCCATGCATAGTCTGACGAGTCTGTTAGGGTTTGGGTGGCAGGGGGTAGAGTGAATGGCATTCCCTTGTGGTGGTAGCAGGCCTCTGCCCACCAAAGGAGCTCTGTCTTTAAACAAGGGATGATGGGAATCATTGATTCTAGGTCCTGAGAATGTTGACACCATAGACTTTTTAGATACCATTGTAGTTTCCCCATATGCAATCTTGCATATGGAATTAGTAGAATGCAAGAAGCCATGAACCCCGGGGCTTGCAGTATTTTCCTTGCAGATAGCTGGGTCTTTGTGGCCAGTAGTTTGAAGTAGGCTGTCATATGTACTTGTTTCTCTGGCGTGAGGTAGGCCATCTGGGAAGTTGTATTCAAGCTTGCTCCCAGGAATTGGCAGGGTACTAGATATGATTTCTTTTCTTTTATGGTGTACCCCAGATAAGTTGGTCATTTCTTTACAAATGCCAGATGATTTAATAGCATGTCCTGGCTTTCTGCCTGAATTAGACAATCGTCCAGATATGCGTATATTTTAATATTTCTTTGCCTGCAAAATGCAATGACTGGAACTAGGCACTTTGTGAATACCCTAAGCGCAGTAGATAAGCCAAAGGGCAGTGCAAAGAACTGATAGTGCATGTAGCCTGCTCTGAAGTGTAGGCATCTTCTGCAAGATTCCCTTACTGGGATGTGCAGGTAGGCTTCCTTGAAATCCAGTGTTGCGAACTAGGCATTTTTGCCTAGCATGGGAACCAGCTGATGAAGAGTTAGCATTTTAAATTTTGGGATTACCAAACAAGTGTTTAGGATAGACAGGTCCAGGACAGGACGCCAGGAACTGTCTTTTCTGGGTACCAGGAAAAGTCTTGAGTAAAAAAACTTGCCCCTATTCCTCTTCTGGGACAGGATGAATAGCCCTGATGCTTAGAAGAAAGAGAACCTGCTTTTGAACCTCTGCCCACTGATTTGGGGGTAGGCCTGGCCAACAGTTTGGGGTTGGTAAGAAGTGGAAGTGGAATATGTATCCTTGGGAAACTATATTTAAAACCCATTTGTCTCGGGTAATGAATTCCCAGTTTTTTTGCATGCAGGGCGATCTTTCCCCCTAAAGGAACAGTCAGTTGAGCAGGGCTTGGAAGGTTTAAAATTAAGTCATTGTGACAGTTTACCATAGGGGGGTGTCTTACTACTACCAGCTTTGGAAATGGGAGCCCCCCCCCCCACTGCTTAGGCCTGTGAGTACCTCGAGACTGAAGCCTGGGTGGTCTGCTGTGTCTGGACTTGGACTGAGAAGGCCTGGAAGAGACAGGAAAGGACCAATTCTTAGAAGGCCAGTGGCTACTAAATCTAGGAGGCTGTACTTGTAGGAAATCTTAAACATTTTGCATAGATTTAGCTTTTTCCTCCATCTTTTTAAGTACTTCTTCTGCTTTGTTGCCAAACAGGTGGTCTTGGTTTAAGGGAGCATCTAGTACTTTAGCTTTAACATGATCTGGCAAAGATTGCTCCTTAAGCCAAGCATGCCTTCTAAGTATAGACCCAGTGACAGCAGCCCTGCAAGATGCCTCTAATGAATCAAAACCACACTGCAAAGTATGTTTTCCAACTTGTTCAGCAGAATGCATTAAATCCTGTAATTCTTTATTTTCAGCACAGTCAGGAATCAGCATAATTTTCTGTTTAAGCAATCCAATAATATGCTGCAGATACCTTAACATATGAAACTGGCAGTTTAAGGCCCTAATGGCCAAAGTAGCAGAAGTGTATACCTTCTTACCCCATCTGTGCAGGGCCCTGGAATCTCTATCAGAGGGGGTAGGGTTTTTGGCAGTAGTAGCCTTAATGCCTGTGGGTCCCTGTGAAATGGTCTCAGGATCTGCAGTAAGATTCTTAAAGAAGAACTTGTGAGAGTCAGGTATTCTGTAATACCTGTCAGGTTTTCTGGGAGCCGGAGGTAAAATGTCAGGGGCCAGGCTAGATTCCAAGAAGGCATCATCTACAATGTCCAGTACAGGAGGGATAGCTAAAGGCCTGTGTTGAGGTAGAAGTAAGAATTCTCTAAGCCTTTTTTTTGGAGTCAGAGTAATCCTGGCTTTCCCAGTGGAAATGCTCCCTAAGAGCATGCAAAGTTTCACCAAAAGAGAACTCCTCTGGAAGGGAAGCAGATGGAATGGACTCCTCTGTGTCAGAATCCTCATAGGTAGGCAAGGGCAACTCCTGGTCATCAGAAAAACAAAAAGTTATGTACTCACCATAACGTTCAATGTATGTAGTCCATCTCGCCTCACATTCTTACCCGTGGGTTCGGAGCCGAACCTCGGCTCCGACTCGGCCATACTCTAGCTCGAAGTCTTTCAATTGGCTGGCCTAAGAGGTATCCCATGCTGCACTTCTCCCTTTCCCCAGATCTTGTTTGCTGCAAGCTCAATCACTCACCCTCCATACACATAACACATAGAGAAGGAAAAACATTCCAATAATAAAAGGAGTACTGAAATCAGAACTAACCTCTAGGTCCTCCAGGATGGGGAAGGCGGGGGGGGGGGGGGTAAGTAAGAATGTGAGGCGAGATGGACTATATACATCGAATGTTATGGTGAGTGCATAACTTCTTGACGTTATGTAGTCCAATCTCATCTACATTCTTACCTGTGGGACAGCGTCCCCAGCACCTGAACCCTGGGAGGCTAAGTGGAAAATACTCTGGAGCACTGTGGAACCAAAGGAAGATCTGCCTCTGGATACCAAGTCCAATTTGTAGTGAGTAATAACGGTGTGAGGAGATGCCCATGTAGCAGCAGCACAAATATCATCCATAGACATCCTGGCCTGAAATGCTGTAGAGGTAGACATCGATGGGGTAGAATGAGCCTTCACTCTAAATGGTAAATCCTTACCACCTGAGGCATAAATGAAGGAAATACAAGTAGAGATCCATCTAGACAAGGTCACTTTGGAAACAGGAGACCAAATCCTATTTTCTGAAAACGAGACAAATAGCTGATCCACTTTTCTAAGATCCTTCATTCTATGCAAATAAAAACGCAACTATCCGTGGACATCCAGCTGGTGAAATTTAAATTCTGCCATATTAGAAAACTCTGGAAAAAATACAGGCAGTTCAATGGATTGGTTAAGATTACTAACCGAAGCCACTTTCGGCATAAAGGAAGGGTTTGGTCTGAGGGAAACCCTGTCTTTGTGAAAAATCAAGTAAGACAGTCTTGATTGACAAAGCTTGGAGCTCCGAGACACGTCTAGCTGAAGTGATGGCTACCAAAAAGATAGTCTTCCAAGTCAAATATTTCAATTCACAAGTAGCTGCAGGCTCAAAAGGTGACGAAGTGAAACATTGTAGCACAAAATTTAGGTCTCAAGGCATGACCGGGTCAAAGACTGGAGGGCGAAGCAGCATAGGGCCCTTCAAGAATGCCTTACAAAGTCTATGCGCCATTAGACTCCGTTCATTAATGACGTGAAAAGTGGAAATAGTGGCCAACTGGACTTTAATGGTTTCGGCTGCTGACCCCTGATTGAAAAGCATGGAGAGAAATTCCAGAAAAGAAGAAATTAGAGATGTAAAAGGATCAATTTGACTTGCATGAGCCCAGATGGAGAATATTTTCCATTTACTGGAATAAATCTTTCTGGTCGAAGGCTTATGGGAAGAAGGCAGAATATGAACCACTTCCGGAGAAAAATGATGAAGCCTGACTAGTGAAGGAAGTGGAGTAGCTAGGCTGTCAACCACAGGGTTTGAAGCGAGGGATGGAACTGACCTGACATACGAGTCAGTAGATCTGGCTGTGGGTCCAGAATCCAGGGGGCATCCATGAGATAAGGATGGAGAAAGGGGAACCAAATTTGACGAGGCCAGTGTGGAGCAATAAGAATCATTCTGCTTCCCAAGGATTGCACTTTCTGAATAACCTTTATCAGCAGATGAACAGGCGGGAAGGCATAAAGTAGACCGGAGGCCAATCGTGAACTACAGCGTCCCGGGGTGACTCCCCCTGAGGGGGGATAAGGGTGAAGTAGCTGCTGCACTTGGTATTGAGGGGACTGGCAAATAGGTCGCAGCAAGGCTGACCCCATCTGCGGAAAATCTGCTCCGCACCTTGACTGTTCAGGGACCACTCGTGAGGCATCAGAATAGCTCTGCTCAACCTGTCGGCGATCACAAACTTCCCCGGAATGTGTGTTGCTACAAGAAAACGTTGGGAAGGCACTGTCCACTGACCCACTCAAATGGCCTCTCTGCAGAGGGGGTACGACTTGGTTCCTCCCTGTTTGTTCAGATACCATACCACCAACATATTGTCTGTGTGGATTGCAATTGTCCCGAGAGGAAGAAAGCTCTGAAGTGCTTGCAACGCTTGTAGCCCTGCTCTCATCTCCAAGATATTGATATGCAGATGTATCTCGTGTTCCTGCCACATGCCTTGGACTGTCCTGCCGAGATAATGCCCCCCCACCCCATCTGGGAGGCATCCGTGGTCACTACAGCAACAGGAGAGGATGGGACGAAGGGTTTTCCCGCATTGAGGTTGCTGGTGTGAAGCCACCAGCGTAGATCTTGCTTGCACTTGTCTGTGATCATTATAAGATGAGAAAGCGGAAGATGTTGTAGAGACCACTAGGCGAAGAGCAGCCACTGAAGCAGCCTCATGTGTAGCCTCGCAAGAGGAACCAGCATAATTGTTGCAGCCATCGTCCTTAATTTGAGAACCGTTTTTGCCTTCACTTTTTTCAGAGGGAGCAGCGAGTATACCTGTTGTTGCAAACCCTGAATTCTTTCTTGTGGTAAAAATGCCCTCATGAGCACGGTGTCTAACTCGGCGCCTATAAAGGTGACACGCTGCGAGGGCAGCAAGGCAAACTTTTCCCAGTTTAGAGTGATACCCAATTGTTGACACAGCTTGATAGTGGTGTCTCTGGTCTGTAGTAGCAGATGCCTGGTGGTGGCAGAAAGGAGCCAGTCATCCAGGTACGGAAATACTTGGAATCCCTGACGTCTCAAGTGAGCAGTCACCATTGCCATACATTTGGTGAACACCCTGGGGGCTGTGGTGAGACCAAAGGGCAGGGCACGAAATTGAAAATGACTGGCTCCCAGCCGGAAGCGTAGATGACTTCTGGATTCCCTGTCCATCTTTATATGGTAGTAAGCATCTTTAAGGTCGATGGAGCACATCCACACTTTTCCCAACAATGGGAGAATAGACTGCAACGTAACCATTTGGAGCTTTGACTTCTTCACATGGAGGTTCAAACGGCTGAGATCCAAGATGGGTCTCAGGTCCCCTGTTCTTTTCAGCACCAAAAAGAATCTGGAGTAAGTCCCTAATCCGATCTGGTCTGAGGGGGACATGCTGGATGGCTCCTTTTTCTAGCAGCTTTATAACCTCTGAAGCTGCGGAATCCCTTTGATTGGGTGGAACATCTGGGATTCTTTTGATCGGTGGGAGGGGAGAAGAGAAGGGAATGTGATATCCTCCGGAAACTATTTTTAATACCCACTGGTCCTGGGTGACGTCTTGCCAGGCTTCTGAGTATAGTGAAATGCGACCCCCGACTGGCTCCAGAGACGTGCAGTCGGGCCTCTCATCAGGAGCGCTGGTAGGGAGAACCACGAAAGGAGTCGTGGTCTCCCTGGTTACGCGGGCCTCCTCCGCCTCTAGGGTGGCGTCTACCTGAGTTACTACTCCCTCCCTTGCCTCTGGAGGGAGTATCACTTTGTGCGTCATGAAAAAACCTCTGCGATTTCTTGAACCACATTTTCCCACTCTTCTGGACCTTGGGATAAGGTCTAGAAGACATGGAAAAATGGACTCCTACAGCAGACAAGTTTTTCCCTCTTGCTCGCACCTAGTGAGAGTGTCCTTCACCTTGGTTCCGAACAACGAGGAACCATCAAACGGGGCATTGGTGAATGTAGACTTGAAGGCCTCAGCGAAATTACAGAGGCGCATCCAGGAGTGCCTCCTGAGAGAAACTCCAGAACTCACTGCACTACTTGCTCCTTCGGCTGCATAAGAGATCAGCATCATGGAAGACTTAGCAATAGAATTTAGAGTAGACATCTGAGCGTTGACTTTCTGAGCCACTGCGTCACAAACGTTACCCTGCAGAGAATCTCCAAGCTCTTTCAGGAGATCTCTTTGGAGCCGTGTAAAATGTGACAAGTAATTCATCAACCGCAGAGTAAAGGCCACTGAAAAAAACATACGTTTCCCATACTGGTCCATGGTCCTAGACTCCTTGTTAGGGGGATGGACGGTAGAAGTAGTCTCAGCCAGTTCCTTCTTGGTGGCTGCTGCCACCACCATGGCATCTACTGGAACGCCCTTCATGAGAAACTCTTGTCAGCAGGGGGCAGACAGAAATTTGTTGGGTCTCCTGGGGACTGGTTCCACAGTGTCAGGGGTTTCCCACACCCTTCGACAAACCAGATCCAGGAGTTGATCTAAGGGTGGAGAAACCCAGGAGGCAGAGGGTTGAGCCCCAAAGGCCTTCAGGAACACCGAATCCTCCTCGGAGGGGGGTTTAGAGGGCCAGTCACCTCTCTGCTTCAAGATATCTAGGTTATCAGAGAAAGAGATATCCTCAGAGAACGACTTGGGGAACCCCTCCGATTCCTCGAGGTCGGTGTCCAATGTGAGGGACTCTTCCTGGGAGTCAATGTGCTTCCTCTTGCACGTTCTTTTTCTGGGTGGCTCCTCAGGCAAAAACTCTGGGGGGGCCCTCAGAAATTTAGGGACCACTCATAAAGGTATCCTGAGGCCTTGGGTCTCCGCTGTCGAAAGATAAGGGACGATCAGAGACTGATACCGGAGCTGGAGGGGGTAGAGTATCAGTGCTGTATGATGCAGCTGAGGACCTGGCCAGGACGCTCCGCATGACCTCGAAAGCTGGTCCCCCCAGCTCCAAAGATCGACCAACTGTGGAAGACCTCGGAGCAGAAGGGACAAGGTCCGAAGCAAGGTTCAGACTCACCCGAGCCGAAGCACCAAGAGGGAAGTTAGGAGCCGAAGAGCGTCCCAAGACCTCCCCCTTGGGTCCAACCAGGAGTCCAACCAAGGGGAACCATGAGTCCTAGACCCCATGGACGGAGCCGACGGGGTCGGAGCCAATAAGCCAGGATGGACTAACGGAGCTGACCTAGAAGCATCAGACGGTGCCGACCACTCTGGCTCTGAAGGCTGAGATTTGCTCAGAGGAGAATCTATCGGCGATGGATGGGGGACAGGCCATGGAGCTGACTGGGCTGGAGCCGAAATTAATTTAGCCAGCACCGGTGATTGGAGCAGTCTCTGCACCACTCTATCCACATCAGAGTCCTGGAGGACAAGGTAGGAGATCTAGACCTCCTCTCTGAAGGAGACCTGCGAGGAGGAGAAACCGGTCTAAAAACTGGAGACTGGCTCCGAGCTAGTATCTCCGTCACCGGCTCCGTGAGGCGGGGAGCAGATGTAGGTTCTGTCTATTCACAAACTTCCTTCAGCACCAAAGACAATGGAGCCGAGGATGCCACAGTACTTAGTAACTTTCTCCGGAGGCTCCGACAAGACTAACGGAGCCGGAGATCTTTTTTTGCTTTGGAGGTTTTGTCTCTTTTAGAGGGAGAGGACTTAACACTAAAAGACCTCTCTAAATCTTCCTCGAAGGAGGGTTTCAGTAATCCCCTCAGAATTAGTTTGCTCTTCCTTTCTTGAACACGAGGGCTGAATGCGTGACAGAACGCACAAGACTCCTGAAGGTGGATAGCCCCCAAACAATAAACACACACAGAGTGCCCATCAGTAATAGACATCTTATACTCACATTTACTACATTTCTTCAAGCACGAAGGCTGATGTTCTTTTGCATCCTTAGACATGGTAGTCAGGACACTAGACACAACACAACAGTCAAAACTGACACCAGCAACAAAGCGCGGGAACTAGACTCTAAATAAACTACAGACACCACACATGGACCTCTAACTCAAATGGCCCTGACAGGAAACAAGGGGAAAAACTAGGTCCTCTAACTTAAATGGCCCTAGCCCGGTGGGATAGGTACCTAAAAAAACAAAATGAACACAGAAGGGTAGACAGATAACCAAGGAGGACTAGGTCCTCTAACGGAAACGGGCCTAGCCTGTTGGGAGATAGCTAACGGGATACCAAGACAAATAGTAACACAAAGGCCACGAAATGCCGCACAAAAAAGCTTCCACAAACAAATAACACACACCTAGCTATGAAAATAGCTTTTGGAGCAACAATTTTAGTCAAAGAAGACAAAAAGTTATACTTAGCCACAGCTAAGAGCGAGACCACGTCTGAGCTTTACGAGTGGCAAACGAGATCTGGGGAAAGGGAGCAGTGTAGCATGGGATACCTCTTAGCCCAGCCAATTGAAAGACTTCGAGCTAGAGTATGGCAGAGGTTCGGCTCCAAACCCACAAGTAAGAATGTAGGCGAGATTGGACTACATAATATCAGAAATTTCAGAATCCTGATCAGAAGAATCAGAAGGAAAATCAGTTCTGGGTCTCTTACACGGAGAAGGGTGGCTTCCCCTGATTAGAGTAATAAGGTCCTCAGCCATTCTTATTTGTTTTTTTAGGCATAGGGGCTTGACCATGCGGTCTTTTAGGCGTGGATCGAGTTTTAGGCCTTGAAAAAGATGGAGTCTGTTTAATATGCAGGTCAGTAGGCCTGAATACACCCTGAGAAGCCAGTGCCTGCATAGCGGCTGCGGACCCATCCAAGGTAGAAACATCCGCAGGTTCCACAGTTGAAGAAGCATCTCGTGGCATACTGGACTCAGAATGGGTCTCAGAAGAGGCTTGAGAATCTGAAGTAGCAGGCTGCGAAAGCGTCTCACGGAGTACCGGCGAACTGGCAACAAGCTTAGGGGAAGCGTCGTCGGCAGCTTTGGACCTATGTGGTCTGTCTCTGTCTTTATCTTTGCATTTTTTTAGAATGTCTGTAGTCTGGTGGCTTACAGAAGCCATTTCTGGATAACTGAACAGAGTACCAAAATATTTAGATGTGAAAATGAACCGACGACGAATAGTTTGAGGATTGAATAAGGCACAAAACAAACAGCGAGGTACATCGTGGTCTGGGCCTAAGCAAGGAATGCAGTACGAATTAAAATCTTTATGAGGTATTTGCTTTCCACAAGAAATACAATTGTTAACTTTTGCTGGCATCGGTTTAGAGCAAGAAAAATGAACCCCAACGGGGATATTTGTCAGGGACCACATCTTAGCTTAGTTGAAGACTTCGAATCTAAAACTCGAAAACGAAAATGTCAGGAGTCGGCCGACCGGCACTTGCGAACTGCTTCTGCTTCGGGCACCGCACAGCAAGAAAGACTGATGTAATGGCATCGGCTGCATGCTTTATAACCCTGACTACCTGACATCATGGAAGATGAGACAGCAACTGACGCAGGACCCAAGACTTTGATAATCAGGCCGACTGAGGGCTTCCTGCAAGCAGATAACCCAAATATAATGACTGCAACAGTGAAACACGAAGAACATCTGCATTTTTTAATACACTTTTTATTCATATACTTGTCATCCATCAAGCCTCCCTTGACTGGATTTAGCCTGTTCATTCTCCTGAACTGTATTATCTCCGAGCACAGATGTGAGAGCATCCGAAGGGTCCATCATCCAGGCATCTAAGGGGGGGGGGGGGATTTCCACTCTTGAAACCATCCCGACAAAGGAGGCATATACTGTACAGTCCTCAATTCCTACCATCCCAGATAGAGAGTGAGCAAGCCATATCACAGCAGGAGCCACTCTAACTTCCCCAGTGCAAAGTGCCCATTCTTGTGCACACTCAATGAAAGCCATCACATATACAATGTCGTGGCCAGAACGGCCACCCTACAGCTGTCCAAGCTTCAGTCACTGACCATCTTACAAGAAAGAAGCTATGGCACTGGACAGCCTCAATGCCTCCTAAGAATGGGGGCACCTATCCTCATCACACCATATCAGACAGATAGACACCCAAACCATGATCTGAGCCTGGGATACAGTCAAACATTTATTCCTCTCTGCAACAGCTAGCCATAAAAACTGCAGTTAAGCAACAGCACAAATTATGTTCACTGAATGACAGTGCACAAAAGCAAGTGTCAACATAATGTAGTGGGATGAAGCACCGACACAGTCCATGATTACTCAGATTACATCAGCTGCCCAGAAACTATACACTTGAGAGATGCAGGTAAAATTGTTCCTGAGTGGAATCCTTTTTTCACCAGGAATGGTGTCTAGGTATAAAGGCAAGGTAACTGACTTAATAGCTGGCATCATTCAAGGGGTTCCATTATGTATTGGCCTGGGATGAGATAAAAGTCCTATTTGTTTTGCAAGGGATAACCTGCATCTCTAGTACAATGGTTTCTGCATAATGGCAAAAACCATTGTTGACAACATAGTGCCTTTTTAGGCAGAGTCCTTCTAATGTCATAACACAGAAAATTCATCTTCTAAACTCTAGAAGTCTCGATAACAAAATGCCTGATCCTGAAGTACTACTGCATCTGAAACATATCCATGTATTTTCAATTACAGAGATCTGGTTAAAATGTAAAGAAAGTATTTCTTCGGTAAATTGGATTTGCTCTTACCATGCTTACATGCCTGGTGGAAACTGCAGTGGTCTCTCCTTATTTGACAGGGACCACATCTTTATACTGATACCCGTAGAGCAGCTGAGCTCCTAACACTTCAGTTTACCATGAACAGCAGCTTCCAACTTACAGCATACTACAGAACCTCCCCTACATGCCCCAGATGATCATATTAAGATTCTTGAACATTTTAAAAGAAACTCTTGTCTGCACCAAATCTAATCCTAAGTGACTAATTAATTACCCTGCCATAAATGTGGCATCTATGCTTCTAACGTAAATTATGAGTAGAGGATAGTGGATTTGATAAACAAGTACTCCTTGGAGCAAGTAGTTAGCAAAGCCACTACACACTAAAAGATTCTTGATCTGGTCTTCACAAATACAGCCTTTGCCTGTTCCACACAAGTCTATCTTTCACAAATTAAGGTGCACCATAAACTTGTGGCTTCTTCTCTCAGAACATCCACATACCATTACTATTCTCGCAAAACAACCACATACCATTAACAAACATCTCCATATTTAAAGACATCAAAAGGTGAATCACATATAATTAAATGACAAAAAGTGCTAAATGTATCCTTGACACCACCACTGACTGACAAAGTGACAATCTTCACTAATGAAGTTTATTATCAACTATGACAATGCAAAGATCTACCAGTCTCAATTAGAGTCAAATGCAATTGGACATTTAAAAAGCACACCGAAATGATAAAAAAATGATCTTTATAACAGAAAAAAAAACATTGAACTGTACAATAAGGCTAGGACTCCCTAGAACAGTATTTTAGTAGCAGTAATAATCATAATGTTTGTTTCTTTTGGCTTTTCCCGGTTAGGGGTCGCCACAGCGGAACTCCGGTCTGCTAATGATTGGTAGTGGATTTTTACGTACCGGGTTACCAGCCCTGACGCACAACCTTCAACGAAGGCACGCCCCATTCACGTATGCCTCCACACAGAAGACGCTCTAGCTGAGAATCGAACGGGACAACGTCTTGCTATGAGGCGACAACGCTACCGCAGCACCACCACCACAGTAGTAATAATCATAATAATTTAAAATGAAAACCCAGCAAAGCAACTCTGAATGGAGATAACCTTTTGAAGGTAGTAACAAGTCATTCTTTAGCTATGCCTAGAAATAACATTATTGCTCAGAACTTTTCCTCAATGGGGCATCCCACTCCAACCACACCACCACTAACTATACTAGCAAATTTGCTTACTGCAAACTACACCACATACACACCTTTATAAACAACATTCTCTCCTGAATCCCCCCTGCTTTCATCACCAAGGAACAAGCTCTCAAGTTATTATCAAAGACCAAAACCATTTCCACCATGGGTCCAGAATCATACATAGGTGCTCAAGAAACATTATCCATCATGCTCTTGCCAAACCTGTCCTTAAATTGATTATTCTAAATCCTGGCAAGGCAAAGTCATATCACAAGGGTGGCCCTAATACGGATCCTGAAAAATCACAGACCGATTAGAATTAAGAGTCTGACATATGTAAAGCTACGGAGCATATCGTAACAGATTTAATTAAAGCCTGGACCCCAATAAATTAGTTTCATGAAGCACTGAATGTGTCTGTTAAATCTTGTGAGTTTGGAGAGGGTCCTGCAAGCTGATGACAGTAGTCACGCTGTTGATACTACTGATCTCAATTTTGCCAAAGCATTCCCTTCCATACCTCATGCTGTGATTTTAAGGAAGTTATCTGGCTTGAACACAGGTCCTTTTATAATATGATGGACAGACAAATGGCTGAAAGACAGAACCCACATAATTCTTGTAACAACTGCCTTTTCAAATAGTGCCTAGGTAACAAGTGGAGTGCCCCCAAGGTACGTACTGTTTTTTTTTCCTTATTCAGCATCTACCTCTCTGATCTCAAAACTGAACACCAGGACCTCTAACCAAATTTGCTGACTACAATTTGGATGCAACTGTCAAAACATATATATATATATATATATATATATATATACATATACATATATATATGTACACACATATATATATATATATATATATATATATATATACATACACACATACATACATATACATACATATACACACACACATATACACTCTTCAGGGAGGACGTATTCAATACCTGGTGTATGGATAATGGGCTCAAACTGAATGCTAAGAAATGCAGTAATGCTGCTTTCAGAAAACATTAACTACCCGCAAAGTACAGTATAAATCAAACTCCCTTACTAAACAAAAGGTGATCATGAACCTTGGCACTTAAGTTTATAGCTCTTAGTTTCCTTTCCTTTTATTATAAATTGGTAACTGCAATCATAGGTTCATAGATAGGTACTAGGCTATTGACCCTAGGGCCTATACAAGCCTAGCCAAAAAGGTACCCTGGCTTTCGCCACCCAAGAAAATTATTTTCCTGTGCCCCTGTCAAGCAAAACCACAGAAGTGATCCCCGGGGTGAATTTCCTATTACCCATCCAATCATCAAGATTTTTCTTGAAGAGTGCTAATGAGGAGCTCTGTTTGACATAGATAGGTAGTCTGCTTCAGAGTATGGGAAGTCTCTGGGACAGGAATCTATCCCTCTAGCATGATCTGTTTATTGTGGTGACAAGGTTTAGGTCCCTAGAGCGTGTAGCTCGGAGGGATTGGGATTTCTTTAAGTGGAGCATGCCCAACAGCTCTGGGTTTGACATAGCTTTGTATGTTGGGCAGAGATCGCCTCCGAGTAGGCGATATGCGATGGAGTAAAGCTGGAGTTTTTTTGAGACCGTCTGTGTAAAGCATCTGTTTGAGGCCAGTAATCCTCTTTGTGAGGTATTTTTGTGGCTTTTCCAGTTGTTGTAGATGTCTTGTGAGATACATACCAAAAGGAGCACTGTACTCTATAATGGGTCTAATGAGTGATGAGTAGAGGGGAACAATGACCTCTTTTTTTCTGGATGAGAAACCTTTTGTGATGAGGTGTGCCACGTAGAAGGATTTCCTGACCACTGTGGCGATGTGATTATCAAAGGAGAGACTACTGTCCACCTGTGTCCCAAGGTCTCACCACACTTTCGGTGTTAAGTAGACTACCGCCTATGTGGTAGTTCATGGCTACAGAGTTTTTACCAAAGGGGATGACAATGCACTTTTTGGCATTGAGCTTGAGACCATGTCTTTGACACCAGGCATCTGTCTCAGTGAGGCCCTTTTGTAGGATGTCCACATCGTTAGGAGTTTCGATTATGGCTCCTAGTTTGCAGTCATCTGCAAATTTAGTTATCCAAAGACCTTCTGTGTTAGCTTGTCCTTCAGAGAAGTAGATACCAAACAGGAGAGGACCCAGGACTGAACCCTGTGGTACTCCACTTGTCACTGGTCTGAAGTCTGATTTGGAGTCTGCTACTTTCACAGTGTGGGTTCTGTCAGTAAGCCAGTTGGAAACCCATCTTGTGACATAGGAATTTATACCTAGTTTAGTGAGTTTATCTATAATTTCAGAGTGGGGGATGGTGTTGAACACCTTGGCGAGATCTAGATAGGCTGTGTGAACCACCTTACTTACCCTCGTCTATGGCTTTGGTGATCAGGTTTAGGAGACATGATCTGCCTTTTACAAACACAAACTTTGTGGGGTCCAGAGTTTGGAGATCTCCAATGTTTTTGTTTATGAGTTCCATGATGATACGTTCCATGGCCTTGCAGACGAGGCTCGTCAGGCTAATGGGGCGGTAGTTCCCGGGGTCTGCTGTGGCCCCCCCTTTGTGGAGTGGGATAACTGTCGCGGTGCGCCATTCAATGGGCACAAAGCCTGAGGTGAGGCTATGATTGAACATGGTACTTAGGTGGGGTGCCCGTTCATTCTGTAGTTCATGTAGAAGGCAGCCTGGGGTGTTGTCAGGTCCCATGGATGCTGTGTTCTTGGCTTTGGAGAGTAAGGTTTTTACCTGTGCAACCTTGATTACAGGAACTTTGCATTCTTCCGGTATAAAGATGGGTCCTTTAGGGGGTGACTGAACCTATCTGCCAGGATGTTGGCAATATCAGTTGGTTCTGTATATTTAGTGTCATTGTGCTGTAACTCACAGCAGATCTGAGTGTTGCCAATGAGATTCTAGACATAGCTATAGAATGCTTTGTGGTTGTCTTTAGAATCAGTGGCAATTTTGTTTTCATAACTAGCTTTGGAGGATTTTATGAGGGATCTCAGCTTCTTACTGAGGCTGACCAAGAAGTTCCTCCAATCGTGGGATTTTACTCTTTTTTGCAACTGTTTCTTTCTTCTGTTGCAGAGTTTGTTGATGGCAGAAGATGACCAGATTGGCTTCCTTTTTTTGGAGGATAGCATCTTGGTTCTGTTAGGGATAGCACAATCCATGCACTCGTGTAAGTGCTTATAAAGTGCATTTGTGTAGGATTCAGCAGTCGTACAATCAGGAAATCGTTCTTAGCAAAAGATATTTTGTCTAGACAAACAGATGATTGTTCACTTTATTCAATGCGGATTAGACCCATTACACAGAATACAATTCTCTCTCTAGGATCTACCACACTTGACTAATCAAACTCAAAAAGCCCAAGAAGTTCCTAACCAAAAAGTTCTCTGGTCTGACTAACTTTAGCGTACCACAACAGGCTAGAAATGCTGCCCCTGTACCTTACAAACACCGATATTTTCTGTCCCTGGCTTTCCTCACAATTAAAGATACGGTGTTCCGTGAACTCCTATAATTCAGCAAGTCAAACAGGGCAGCTAACACTAGAACCAGATACCTGAGATACAGAACACAAGGGGGAGAGTTATTTATCATCCAGAACCTTCCCTTCTTTGGGATTATCAACTTCTGCAGAATAAATTATGTGGTTCACGTTCTTTCTTCAAACTAAAACCAACCAATTGGATTTTTATACTCAAATTTACCCAGGGAGTATCTGGCCTCTCCAACATGGACAAAGAAGGTAAAGCCTGAGGGTGGACATTGGCAAAGCACACATGGTCATTAGACTACGAAAGCCTTAAACACCTATGAATCCTGTAAAACCTGTCAGGGAAGGAATACAAGTGAATGGCCATTGTCAGCTCACCCATTCATAGTTAAGGGAATACAATGGGACCTATGCCAACTAAAAGACTTTAGATGTGCATTCCATGCAAAAACATCAGGACTTAAAAGCATAATCCCAGCCAGTGTACATAACACTTGAGCTGAGCAGAACGGATGGGCAGAAGCACTTAACAGTAACAGTTTTGGCATACTACCTTACTTGCAGTCATCTGCCACCTACTAGGTGAGAAAAACACATTTAATCATTGCCAAGATCCACTAGTTTTGCCTCTTACCAGATGTTCCTGATCACAAGAAGAAAAAGAGGAAAGAAAGTGACAGGGGGCTTAATGGACACACTGTGATGAGACCAGAGGCCAAAATACACCCTAGCTGAGCTGATTAAACAGCCAAATTTGGGTGTGAAGCCTTTCAAAGCTTTCATGGTAAAAAAGAAACCGAGGTTAAAGATGAGAGGAGGACAATGATAGGAAAATAATAAATGTCCATATTCTGACACAAAAAAAAAATAAACACAAAACATAAGAATGGAGGGAGGGAGATGCTGTCTGCAGCAGTGATCATTCGCAGTTCTACTGTTACAGTATATTTTCTTACATAACAGTACTATGTTCTTCATATGGACCAATGGAGCACTGCTGCAGTAGGCTATCTCTACATGGGTAGATTACCACTGCATAACATGACTGGGATGAGGAAGGATGAGGGTCCATGAGCTCCTACATAATTGTGCAAGAAAAGCCTGTGCTAGATCTGGAGAAGGGACGGTCTTTACATATAAGACCAAGCTGCTGCTTCTAGAATACGTCTAGAATCCAACCCTTTCCAAAGAGACACAGATAACACCAAAGCCCTGGTGGGAAGAGGCATAACTCCACCTGGAATAGTTTAGTTGTGGTGGAAATGGCACAAGACACCCATTTGGAAATCATTTTGACAGACTGCCATTTTCTTACCTTCACAAGAAATGAAAAACTCAGAAGTTCAGAAAGATTTTCTTCTACTAAAATAGTAGATGAGTTGTCTGTGGATATCGTGTATCCTTTTCACCTTATTTTAAGGTTTTGCAAAGAAACAAGGGAAAAGGAAAGCTTGGGCTTAAGGTAAACTCAGATAACACTTTCGGCATAAATGCAGGGTTACTTCTTAGGAAAACACTACTCTTCTTGAAAATGGGAGGGGGCTGGCCCACCATGAGACCTTGCAACTCTGATACTAACTGCTCCGACATCTACAGAAAAAGAAAGACCATTTTCCACGTCAAGAACCTCAAGTCAGCTTAATGTACTGTTCAAATGGGACAAGTTTTTTTTTTTTCTAATACAAGATTATGATCCTGAGAAGGATACACCTGTTTTGTTGGAGGCTTTGTATGAAACATTCCCCTTTCAAAAATAATATACCACACAAGACTGCATTCAAAAGGGGGATCAATAGGCAGGCATGCTGAAACAGCTGACAAATGAACCCTGACGAAGGACCAAGACAGGCCAATGGACAGTTTATTAGACAAATGATGTAGAATCAACGAAAAAAGAAGTTATGTACTTACCATAACGTTCCATGTTTGTAGTCTATCTCGCCTATATTCTTGCTGGATGGGTTCGGAGTCGGTATTCGGCTCTGACTCGGCCTATACTAAAGCTCGAGAGCTTTTTACTGGCTCGAGGCTAGGCCCTATCCCATGGTGCCTCACGGCAATTCCCCAGATCTAGTTTGCAAGAAAGTAATAAATACCCATCAGGTAATGATAAGAAAAAAGTTGTAAAATACAGGAAGGGATTAGAAACATAATCCATTCCAGGTGGACAATAAAGAGCAAAGTCAGGCAAGCCCCCAAAAAAGGTCCACTAGATCCCCCAGAAACGGGAAGGGGGTTGGAGGGAGGGACGCAAGAATATAGGTGAAATGGACTACAAACATGGAACATTATGCTAAGTACATAACTTCTTTATGTTATGTAGTCCTATCTTGCCGTAATTCTTGATGGATGGGACAGTGTCCCTAGCACCTTTATCCCGGGTGGCTCAAGCAAAAAGACTCTTCAGCACAGTGGACCCAAAGGATGACCTGTCCCGGGAGGCCAAATCCAATTTGTAATGAGTGACAAATGTATGTTGTCTTGCCCAAGTAGCTGCTGCACAAATAGTATCCATTGGGAGCCTAGATCTAAAGGCGCATGAAGTAGCTACAGCCCTAGTAGAGTGACCTTTAGCTTTTAACGGTAATTGTCTACCAGCTTGTTGATAAGCAAAGGATATGTAATCCGAAAGCTATTTTGAAAGAGTAATTTTTCAAACAGGTGAGCCTTTTCTTTTGTCAGAAAAGGAAACAAAAAGTTGATCAGATTTCCTAAATTCTTTGGTCCTGTGTATATAGAATCTGAGTATCATGTGGACATCTAGCTGGCGAAGTCTATACTCTGATTTATTAGAGTGGCTTGGAAAAAACACAGGTAGCTCAATGGTAGTATTCAGGTTGTGTTCTGAGCATACCTTAGGGAGAAAGGAAGGGTTTGTCCTAAGAGAGACTCTATCCTTGTGAAAGATAATGTAAGGAGATCGAATAGTTATGGCTTGAAGTTCCGAGACTTTACTAGCCGATGTTATTGCTACCAATAACAGGGTTTTCCAAGATAATTTTAAATCTGATGGCAAGGATGGTTCAAAGGGTGTAAACATCAAAGATGAGAGGACTAAATTTAAGTCCCAGGGTTCTAAAGGTTGTTTTATTGAGGGCCTAGGAGGAAGAACTCCTTTTAGGAAGGTTTTACAGAGGGAGTGTTGCATGAATGGCTTTCCTATGAAACCAAAATGGAAATTGGAAATGGCAGCTAATTGAACTCTAACTCTAGCGGCTGCCACCCCTTCATGAAAAATTGTTGTTAGGAAGGATAAAATGGATTCTAAAGGAGCTGTAAATGGATCTAAGCCCTGGTTTGTAGCCCAAACGGAAAACTTTTTCCATTTGCTAGAATATAGTTTCTGAGTGGAAGGTTTATGGGATGAAATTAGGATGTGTTTGACCGTTGGAGATAAGGGAATGCACCTGGCTATATGTGGAATTGGAACAGCCATGCTGTCAATTTGAGGGTGTGGATGGAGGGGTGGAACTGTCCCGACTGATGAATCAGGAGATCTGGAGATGGATCCAGAATCCATGGTTCCTCCAAAAGGTAGGGCCCACAGGAAAGGAAACCAAACTTGTTGAGGCCAGTAAGGAGCAATGAGGATCAAGGAACTCCTCAACTGTCTTGCTTTCTATATTACTTTGGGTATGAGTGGAAAGGGAGGAAAGGCATAGAGAAGTCCCGGGGGCCAATCTAGAGCATCCCTGGGTGACATCCACGGATGGGGAATGAGGGCAAAGTAGCTGCTGCATTTGGTTTTTGGGTGAGTGGCAAATAGATTGCAGCAAGGCTGGCCCCATTTGTGAAAGATCACTTTCGCAACCATTGGATTCAGGGACCACTCATGAGGCATCAGAATTGCTCGGCTGAGTTTGTCCGCTATTACGTTGGATTTCCCTGGGATATGTGTTGCTATCAGGAAGCGTTGGGTATCCATCACCCATTTCCAAACTCTTAAGGCCTCTCTGCAAAGCGGGTAAGACTTTGTTCCCCCTTGTTTGTTTATGTACCACACAACAGCCATGTTACCTGACTGAATCGCAATTGTTCCAGGGGAAGGGAGCAGTGAAGTGCTTGCAATGCATATAGCACTGCTCTCCTCTCCAGAACACTGATGTGTAAGTGGTTCTCGTGCTTTTGCCAAGTAAATTGGACTGTCTTTCCCCAATAATGACCCGCCCCCCACCCTATCTGGGAAGCGTCCGTGGTCAAAACTGCTTTCTCTTAGGGGGAGGACAAGTGAATGACCTACAGCAAGTTGTTTCGTGTGTAACCACCATGTCAGATCCCTTTTGCATGCGTTTATTAATATCTGGTGAGATAATGGAAGGTCTTGCATCGACCACTGTGCAAACAGCATCCATTGGAGAATCCTCATGTAGATGAGCAAAAGGAACTAATAAGATGGCGGAAGCCATAGTCCCTAGGACATGAAATACTACTCTGGCCTGGACTCTTTGTTTGTTTAATAAGGATCAGATCTGACTGCGTAGAGATTCCACTCTTTCCTGTATTAGCTTTACTGACATGGTGGTTGTGCCTATTTCTGAGCCTAGATATATAATATACTGCAAGGGAGATAAGACTGACTTTTGCAAGCTGACAATGATGCCTAGGCTGGCGCACAAGGATAGAGTCGCGTCCCTGGTTCTTATGAGTTGATGCTTGGTGGTAGCAGTGAGGAGCCAGTCGTCTAGGTACGGAAACATCTGGAATCCTTGATGTCTCAGGTGAGCCGTTACCACTGCCATGCATTTGGTACTTTTGTACTTGTATTTGTACTTGTTGTGTAGTGACCTGAGTGCATGCGTTATGTGGCGGATCCTGGCAGCTGACAGTAACTTTCAATAGTCAGGCACACTGATGTTCCACTCACCAGGCTAAACAAGGAGAGTCACCTATGACTAGAGTTTTGGGAACGTTGTTATGCCTTATGGGCTGTGGTTGAGTGGCACACTGAGTATTTGGGCTATGTGTCATTTGGGTTGTGTTGGGGGGGTGGTGTTTGCTTGCACTTCTGCTTTGGAGGTCCCTTTGGGCAGGTTTTTATTGAGAGCCTCCGCGAATGTAGGTGTGTGTTTTGTGTGTCTATGTGTGTGTTTTGGTGGTGTAGGTTTTGAGGGACTATGTGATGAGTGTGGTGTGGTGCAAGTGTTTACCTCCTCCTCTTGACTGTCTAGACCAGTCTTGGGCGAAGAGAGCTTTGCTTCCAGTTTGGCTATACAAGTGCATCTCTCACAGGTTGTAGTGAGAATGGTAGTAGGAGAGGGTTCTCTGTGAACATGAGGCAATTGCTGCAATGCCCCAAGATGCACAGATTCATCAGGTGGACAGGAGAAATCACCGGGAGATGACCCTTAGACATGCCTGGATAGGTGCTTATTTATTAAGTACTAAAAACTGCTTTCCTCTAGACAAGTAAGGAAAGTTGAGTGCTGTAGTAATTTGCAGCTTATTTAGTGCTTACGAGTTCTGAACAAGTGCTGAGTTCAAACAAACAGATGTGAGTGCTGAAACTAGAAAAGTGGCTAGTTCAAAGAAACAAAATTAAGCTAGAAGGCTTCCCTCCAACACAGAAAGGCTTGTGGGGCTCAGAAGCCTACAACCAATCTAGATCACTTACAGGAAAGGCAAGAAACAAGCTTAAATTTTTTTTCTTTCTTTCCCAGATGCTCTCTTTGTACACAGTAGGAGTGCCTGAAATCAGAATATAATCTCACTGCACTCAGTTGAGTGAGCAAATGAGATGGGCCCAGAAGGAGTATCCAAACACAAATTTAAAAAAGGGGCGGGCAGTTTCAAAGCCACCAAGATTAACACCAAAACAAAACCAGGGTGGGTGGAGAACTAACTGAAAAAACAGAGTCAAAACTTCCAGTTCAGTTAATATTCAATGCAACACAATTAAATCAATTAAAATGCTGTATTATTTGAAATTGCAGATAAAAGGTACTTCAATTCTCTTATACGTCCAGTTGAATACAGCTAGATGGTAAAGGAGAGATTAGGTAATTACCCAGGCTGCTAGGTTGAGGGTTTGCAGCTGAGGGTGCAGAATCTGGTTCTCCTGCTGAGACAACAGGGAAGGAGTCTGAGGCAGTTGCCATGGAGCCAAACGCGACACACTGCGCAAGAGTGGGTACCAGTGTTGGCGAGGCCAGTCTGGTGCAATTAAAATCGTCCTTGGCTTGTCATGTTTGATCTTTAGTAGTACTTTAGAGAGCAGAGGCAGAGGAGGAAAGGCATAAACTGACGTTTTTTTCATAGGTTCATAGGTAGACAACTAGGCTATCTGCCTGAAGGCATTTATAAGCCTAGCCAGAATGAGTTGGCTTTCGCCACCCCCTTAGATTAGTTCCATGTGCCTCTGTCTAGCAGAGCCACTTAAGTGATCCCCGGGGTAAACTTAGTTTCCCATCCACCCCTTCTCTGTTCCTCTATTGTTAGTGGGGTACCTCTTTTATGTAAATTTTAACAACCTTCTGCTAATACCTCCTCCGCATCTCAGTATTATATCCTTACCTGTTCCTTTGTGTCCCAGCTCTTCCTTGTACAAGATACACACCTTCAACACTCATAACATTAACACACGTACCTTAAATATCTTTGCATACACCAACATCTTGTTTACTTTAACCTTTTTTGTGAGGCCATTGAAAAACACTACCCTTCACTCTTCCACATGGTATATGTGAGCACTTGCTTTTATGTGGCGTGACATACCATTTTAAAACTACCTAACAGGCCCTATTCATCACGCCCCAACTTGATTTTGGGCCTCTGCCCACTGATTTGGGGGTAGATCTGGCCACCCACTTGGAGTTGGAAACATGTGGAAGTGAAATCTGTATCCTTGGGGCACTATATTTAAAACCCATTTGTCGTAGATAATGAGGTCCCAGTTTTTGGCCTGCAGACCAATCTTTTCGCCTAAAGGAGCACTCAGTCGGTAAGTGCTTGGAAGTTTTAAAAGCAAGTCACAGTCAGTTTTCCATAGGGGGGGAGTCTTACTACACCCAGATTTGGGTGCGCAAACCCCCCCCCCACTGCTTAGTCTCGTATGCCCCTTGGGACTGAAACCTGGGGTTTCTGCTGTGTCTGGGTTTGGCTTGAGAAGACCTGGAAGGGGCTGGAAAGGACCAATTCTTAAGAGGGCCAGTACATAATAAATCTAGGATGCTGAACTTGTAAGAAATCTTTAACAGTTTGCATAGATTTAGCTTTATCTTCCATCTTTTTAAGAACTTCCTCAGCCTTGTTGCCAAACAAGCGATCCTGATTTAAGGGAGCATCCAATAATTTAGCTTTAACAGGATCAGGCAAAGATTGTTCTTTAAGCCAAGCATGCCTTCTGAGCACAGAACCAGTAACAGCAGCCCTGCAAGAGGCCTCTAATGAATCAAATCCACATTGCAAAGTATGTTTTCCAACCTGTTCAGCAGAATGCATTAAATCCTGTAATTCTTTATTTTCAGCACAGTCAGGAATCAACATCATTTTCTGTTTAAGCTATCCAATAACATGTTGTTGATACTTTAACATATGAAATTGGCAGTTTAAAGCCCTAATGGCCAAGGTTGCAGAAGTGTAAACCTTCTTACCCCCATCTATCCAGCGCCCTGGAGTCTCTATCAGAGGGGGGTAGGATTTTTAGCAGTAGAAGCCTTAATGCCCTTGGGTCCCTGTGAAACGGTCTCTGGATCAGCAATAGGATTTTTAAAAAGGAACTTCTGTGAATCAGGAACCCTGTAATATCAGTCAGGTTTTCTGGGAGCGGGAGGCAGAGAATCAGGGGCCAACCTAGATTCTGAAAAGGCATCATCAACAATGTCTAGTAGAGGAGGTATAGCTAAAGGCCTATGCTAAGGCAGGAGTAAGAAATCCCTAAGCCACTTCTTTGAATCAGAAACATCCTGGTTTTTCCAGTGGAAATGTTCCCTATGTAAGGTCTCACCAAAAGAAACATCCTCTGGACGGGAAGCAGAGGGAATAGAGTCCTCTGCATCAGAATCTTCATAAGCAGATAAGGGCAAATCCAGATCATCAGAAGAATCAGACAAATCAGAATCCTGATCAGAAGATTCATAAACAACTTCAGTCCTAGGTCTCTTAGGAGGAGGGGGTTGGCTTTTTCTGATTAGAGTTGTAAGATCTTCAGCAATTCTTATTTATTTTTAAGGCATAGAGGCCTGAGCATGCGCCTGGGCGTCGATTTCTTAGGCATGGTTCGAGATTTTGGCCTAAATGAAGAAGGAGGCATCGGTTTAATATGCAAGTCCGTAGGCTCGACTACACCCTCAGAAGCCAATGCTAGCACAGCGGCTCCGGACTCATCCAAGGTAGAGACATCCACAGGATTCACAGCTGAAGCAACTCGCAGCATACCGGATCCCAAAATGGTCTCAGTAGAGGCCTGCGAGTCAGTAGTAGTAGCTTTCAGGGGCTGCAAAAGCGTCTCACTGAGTACTGCTAAACTGGCGACTGGCTTAGGAGAAGCGTTGTCGGCAGCTTTGGACCTTGGCAGCCTGTCTCTGTGTTTATCTTTGCATTTTTTCGGAATCCCGGTAGTCGGATGGCTAACTGACATTTCTTGATAATTAAACAGAGATACGAAATATTTAGAGGCGAAGATATACCGACGACGGATAGTGCGCTGATTTAATAAAGCAGAAAAAATGACAGCAAGGTACGTCGTGGTCAGAGCCTAGGAAAGGAATACAGTATGAATGAAAATCTTTGTGAGGTATTTGCTTTCCACAAGTAATGCAATTATTAACTTTTACTGACATCAGTAAGGAGCAAGAAAAAGTTTCCCCAATGGGGTACTTTGCTTTAGTTGAAGACTTCGGTTCAGAAACTCGAAAATGAAAATTTCAGGAGTCAGCCGACCGGCACTTGCGAACTGCTTCTGCTTCGGGCACCGCATGGCAAGAAAAACTGATGTAACGACGTCGGCTGCATGTTTTATACCCGCGACGACCTGACATCATGGAAGAAAGGACAGTAACTGACGCAGGACCCAAGACTTTGTTAATCAGGCTGACTGAGGGCTACTGCAAGCAGATAACCCAAATGTAATGACTGCAACAGTGAAACACGAAGAACATCAGCACATTTCAAACAGTGGTTAGCCACTTGCGACACAGCAGCAGTCAGGTTACTCAAAGATTTTTTTTCCTCAGAAGAGGAAACAGATGTCATAATATTACTCATGTTCTCAAAACAGAAAAGCCTGAACTTTATCAAATAAGCTTGACAGATGAGAATTCTAAACTGCTGCACTATAATGCAACCTCTCACCCCAAATCTATCAAAAGCTTTCACATCCTCATCAGTAATGGAGGAACTGGTATTAACCAGCAACTGGGTTCACCACAGAAATAACTGATGAATCTGACCTGGATTAGTATATATAAATTTACAAAATTAAAAAACTGTATACAATCTGCTTTCTTGGGGGCAGCAGGCTGGCTTGTCACATATGTTACAAGCTGTAACAAATACAACCTCCAATGCTGAATGAACAAGAAAAAGAAGTTATGTACCTACCATAACGTTCCATGTTAGTTGTCTTCATCTCGCCTTCTTTCTTGCTGGTTGGGATCGGAGCCGATCCTCGGCTCCGACTCGGCCATCTTCTATAGCCTGAGAGCTGTTTACTGGCTCGAGGCTACCTCTTATCCCATGATGACTAGCGCTAGCTACCCAGCTCTCGTTTGTAATAGCTAACCCCAGACACAGCCAGAGAATCAACCTGTCCAAACAAACCGGTTAAGCGTACCTGTCATACTCTCTAAGTCAGTAGAGGAAATAAACCAGAGAACACTCAGCCAGTGAAACCAAAAATCCTCTCGATCCAATAGGACAGAGGGATGGAGGGTGGGAAGCAAGAAAGAAGGCGAGATGAAGACAACTAACAAGGAATGTTATGGTAGGTACATAACTTCTTTATGTTACGTTGTCTATCTCGCCTTCGTTCTTGCTGGTGGTGACAGCGTCCCTAGCACCTACAATCCCAGGTGGCTCATTAGAACAGACTCTTCAGAACAGTGGAACCAAAGTCAGCTCTGCTCCTGGAGACCATATCTAATTTGTAATGAGAAATAAAGGTATGAGGATTTGCCCACATAGCGGCTGCACAGATAGAATCCATGGGCAACCAAGATTGAAAGGCTACAGAGGTGGCCAAAGCCCTAGTGGAATGACCTTTTGGTTTGAGAGGCAACTCTTTGTTTCTCAATTGGTAAATAAAAGTAATAATGTGAGACAACCACCTGGATAAGGTCACTTTGGAGACTGGACAACCCTGTTTGCCCAGAGCATAGGAAAGGAAAAGTTGGTCTGATTTCCTTATGTCCTTGGTCCTACGTAGGTAAAACGCAGTTGTCTGTGAACATCTAATTGATGCAATTTGTATTCTGCCTTGTTGGTGTGGTTGGGAAAAAACACGGGAAGATCTACAGATTGATTTAAATTATTTTCTAAGCAGACTTTCGGAAGGAAAAGAGGGATTAGTCCTCAGAGCTACCCTGTCCTTATGAAACACTAAGTAAGGAGGACGGACACATAGTGCCTGAAGTTCAGAGACGCGTCTGGCTGAAGTAATAGCTACCAGGAAAGAGAGTTTTCCAGGATAGAAACTTAATGGAGCAGGAAGCTGCAGGTTCAAAAGGGGGGCTAAAATTAAGGTTAGTACCAAATTTAAGTCCCAAGGAGGAGAGGGATCTCTCACTAGGGGTCCAAGGAGTGTAGCCCCTTTTAGGAAAGCTTTACATAGCTTGAGACATGATGTTTGCATTAGAGAACCCAACATGAAAGTTTGAAATGGACACTAATTGAACCCTGATTGTAGAAGAAGCGGACCCAGAATGAAAAAGTTCTGCTAGGAACTCCAGGATTTCATGGACTGGGGCTGAAAAGGGATCAATGTTCCTAGCCTCTGCCCAACAAGAAAAACTTTTCCATTTTCTAGCATAAGTCCTTCTAGTGGCGGACTTGTACGAGGAGACAATAATTTCACGTACGGCCGGGGAAATGTTGGGAAGCCTGGCTACGGTTGGAAGTGGAGCAACCAAGCTGTGAGCTAGAATGTTTGGAGGGATTGATGCAGCCCACTTGACTGATGAATCAGCAAGTCTGGAATCGGATCCAGAGTCCAGGGCTGATCGAGAAGGTAATGGTGCAGGAATGGAAACAACATCTGTCAAAGCCAGTAGGGGGCAATGAGGATCATTTTGCAACCCAACGCTATGGCTTTCTGTATGTATTTTGGTATCAGTGGAAACGGAGGGAAGGCATAAAGAAGTCCCTGAGGCCAAACGTGGACTAGAGCATCTCTGGGTGTGTGACCTGGAAGCGGAAGAAGGGAGAAGAAGCTGCTGCATTTGCTGCTGAAGGGGTGGCAAAAAGGTTGCAGCAAGGCTGTCTCCATTTGCAAAAGATAAGATACACAACTTCCTGATTCAGAGACCACTCATGAGGCATGAGAATAGCTCTGCTGAGCCTGTCCACTATGACGTTGGACCTTCCAGGGACGTGCGTCGCAATCACAAATCGTTGGGAGGAGATTGCCCACTGCCAGAGTCTGAGTACTTCTCGATATAGGAGGTAAGACCTGGTTCCGCCCTGTTTGTTGATGTACCAAACCACTGACATGTTGTCCGTTTGAATTGCAATGGTCCCAGAAGGGAGAGAGTCCTGAAGAGCTTGCAATGCTAGGAGCACGGGTCTCATTTCCAGAACGTTTATGTGCAGATGGTGTTCGTGAGGCTGCCAAGTGCCTTGGACTGTCCTGCCCTGATAATGCCCCCCCCCCCCCTATCAGGGAGGCATCTGTGGTCACTGTGGCAACTGGAGGGGGTTGAATGAATGGGTCTGCCTTGAGAGACTAGTGGGGAGACCATTCACCAGGAAAGGTGCTTTTTGCATGCGTCTGTAACAGACAT